>NC_134710.1:120519085-120846085 GCF_043290135.1 Rhipicephalus microplus
AACAGGTACTCGGCTCTTAGTGAGGAAACCAACCTTAGCGTAGATACAATGAATGATAATCTGACGAGTATCATTACGGAGTGTGCAGTGGAAGTTGGAGGCAGGGTAGTAAGACAGGACACTGGCAAGCTTTCCCAGGAAACGAAGAACCTAATTAAGAAGCGTCAAATCATGAAAGTGTCAAGTACAACAGACAAAATAGAACTGGCAGAGCTTTCGAAGTGGATTAATAGACGTAAGGTATGCGATGTAAGAAGGTATAACATGAAGAGAATTGAACACGCTGTGAAAAACGGAGGAAGTGTCAAAGCATTGAAGAGGAAACTTGGGATAGGCGAAAGTCGGATGTATGCACTAAGGGACAAAGAAGGCAAAATAACTACCAATATGGATAGGATAGTTAAAATAGCGGAGGAGTTTTACAGAGATATGTACAGTAGCCGAGACAACCACGACCTTAATACTATAAGAACTAGCAGTAACCCAGACTACACCCCACCAGTAATGATAGAAGAAGTCAGAAAAGCTTTGGAGAGCATGCAAAGAGGCAAAGCTGCTGGTGAGGATCAGGTAACATCAGATCTGCTGAAAGATGGAGGACAGATTGTGTTAGAAAAACTAGCCACCCTGTTTACGAGGTGTCTCCTAACGGGAAGAGTACCAGAGTCTTGAAAGAACGCTAACATCATCTTAATACATAAGAAAGGAGATGACAAGGACTTGAAGAATTACAGGCCGATCAGCTTGCTCTCTGTAGTATACAAGCTATTTACAAAGGTAATTGCTAACAGAGTAAAGAAAACATTAGAATTCAATCAACCAAAGGAACAAGCAGGATTTCGAACAGGCTACTCAACAATTGACCACATTCATACTATCAATCAGGTAATAGAGAAATGCTCACAGTATAACCAACCACTATACATAGCCTTCATAGATTACGAGAATGCGTTTGATTCAGTAGAAATATCAGCCGTCATGCAAACACTGCGGAATCAGGGCGTAGAGGAAGTATATATAAACATTCTGGAAGAAATCTACAGGGGATCAACTGCTACCATAGTGCTTCATAAAGAAAGCAACAGAATACCAATCAAAAAAGGTTTAAGGCAGGGGGACACAATTTCCCCAATGCTATTTACCGCGTGCTTACAGGAGGTTTTCAGAAGCCTAGAATGGGAACAGTTAGGGATAAGAGTCAATGGAGAATACCTTAGTAACCTGCGCTTCGCCGATGACATTGCATTGCTGAGTAACTCAGGGGACGAATTGCAACTCATGATTACGGAGTTAGACAAGGAGAGCAGAAAGGTGGGTCTTAAAATTAATCTGCAAAAAACGAAAGTAATGTACAACAACCTCGGCAAGGAGCAGCGCTTCGAGATAGGTAATAGTGCACTTGAAGTTGTAAAAGACTATGTCTACTTAGGGCAGGTAATAACCGCAGAGCCGAACCACGAGATTGAAGTAACTAGAAGAATAAGAATGGGGTGGAGCACATTCGGCAAGCACTCTCAATTTATGACAGGTAGATTGCCACTATCCCTCAAGAGGAAGGTATATAACAGCTATATCTTGCCGGTACTTAGCTACGGAGCAGAAACCTGGAGACTTACAAAGAGGGTTCAGCTTAAATTGAGGACGACGCAGCGAGTAATGGAAAGAAAAATGGTAGGTGTAACCTTAAGAAACAAGAAGAGAGCAGAGTGGATTAGGGAACAAACGGGGGTTAAGGATATCATAGCTGAAATCAAGAAGAAGAAATGGACATGGGCAGGGCATGTAGCGCGTAGACAGGATAACCGCTGGTTATTAAGGGTAACTGACTGGATTCCCAGAGAAGGGAAGCGGGTTAGGGGGAGACAGAAGATTAGGTGGGCAGATGAGATTAAGAAGTTTGCGGGTATAAATTGGCAGCAGCAAGCACAGGACCGGGTTAACTGGCGGAACAAGGGAGAGGCCTTTGTCCTGCAGTGGACGTAGCCAGGCTGATGATGATGATGATGATATTTATTAATCACACTATGGTGCCTTCATGGTGTAATGGTTCCTGGGAATTGCAATTTGATCACACGGGGGAGTTTACGTTAACTCACTGGCAAATGCCAACGGATTTTAACTTTACTCCCCCTCATAGCATCACCCCATGCATTCGCACTTAACCATGTTCACCCTCGGGGAAATGCTTGGGAGTTTTATTACTGATGATGATGATTAAAATGTAATAATGAATTCAAGTGTTGTTTGTCATGAAGCATTTGTACACAGATACATTATATACGAAGTATTATTTATTTACACTTCACGATTTTCGTACGATGTATTAAATGCACACATCGCGAGTGCGTAACACACACACACACACACACAAACTACACTACAGATTAGCACCTATTCGTGTTATCGTTGTAGCTCACGGTTAGTACCAGCGCTTTGTGATCCGAGAAATGTACGGTGAGCGGATCCGGCAAGACGGAGCGGACCGTACAGTTCCTACTGAACGCCAAGTCTATGAAGCCACCGTTGATCGTGGTCGGAAACTCGAGAGACAGACACGTCATCGAGTAATTGTTCAGCATGTGGTCAACCAACCAGCCATTGTCCTTTCTAACGTCCACGTTAAAGTCACCCACCACCACAATCGGAACCGAGGGACGCGCGCACACAGACTCACTCTCCATCGCCACATCCATCTGCTCCAAGACGTCATCTCTCGAGAGGTTCGGGGCCAGGTAGACGGCCACAACCAGGACGGCATCGCCGGAGTAGGCACTGGTGTAGACGGAGGCGTACGGCGAGTTGTCTCTGAGTGGCGACGTACACACGGCATGCGAGAGGACGTTGGCGTAGACGTGTCCAACCAAGCACACGCCGCAGTACTCGCCCCGGGTTCCACTCCGGGCGAAGGAGCACGGGTCGTCAGTGGGACACGTTCGCGGCGATGCATCAGGAGCGAGGTCGGCACGCTGTAAGACCAGGAGTTGGGTCCGGTCCTGCTGTCGCCTGAGCTCTTCACTGAAGGGCCGGTAGCGCTTTAGGAAGACGTCCACTCCACCAGTCCTTCTCTCAGCGAGGGCCCGGGTCACGCGATCGTAGCCACTCAGGGAGACATCGGCAGCGCAGTCACTGGAGGAGCGGTTCCAGGTCTCCGTGAGGCAGAGGAGATCAACTCTGGAGAGTACGGGGTCTTTGACAACGTCCAGTGCATGCGCCGAGAGAGAGCGGACGTTTAGGAGCGCGAGCGTGAACTCCCTACAGCCACCCTCGCATACCCTGCGGAAATGCTGGTCCCTCAGAGCGGAGAGGTAGCGCTGCGTGACGGTGACGAGACGGTGATTCTCGAGCCTCCGAAACTCATCGAGCATGGGTTTGTCGGGGTTGGCTTGCTTGTGGTAGAAGGTGTGGTCTCCCTCAGCGTTGGTGAGGTATAGTCCGTTGAGGTTGGTACACCGAGAAAGCGCAACGTAGACGAGCTTCTGCGGGTGCGTCTTGGAGTAGTCGTACACGACCGAGGCGTAGGTTCCCCCCTGACATTTGTGCACGGTGATGGCGCTGGCCTGGACAAGGGGGAACTGCGTCCGTTTACAAGCTATGCCGGCCTTTCGATCTACCGTGACGGTGGCCGACTGCATCTCGATGGGTATCCAGTTCTCGCTGGTCACGTCGAAGCTGTTAGAACGGGCCTCGTGAACGGCCCGAGCGGCGCGCGCACGCGTGAGCTTTCCGGTACCGGGCACATCGAACTCGAGCCACAGTCGCCTCACGCGCGTCTCTTCATCCTCGTCTCCTTCTCCTTCTTCATCCACTCCATCTCCATCATCGGGCAACGGGCCCGCGAGCTCACACAGGCGCAAGACTCCAACCGCACCGTTGACCAGACCATCCACGAGATCGATGTTATGAGTCATCATGTAGGGCTTGCCAACCACGGTCATGACTTCCCCGGGCAGATTTGCAAACTCGCTGGGAACCATGCGGGCAACCCTGCGCTTGGCATTCTCGAGCAGATGCGGCGTCTTGCAGCCGAGGTACCGATCACGCGCGCGAAGCACCACGAAGTCGTCCTGCGAACGGGCCACGGTCTCGTTGAAACGCGTGACATCGGCGTTCGAGTAGAAGATGCGCACGGCCGAGGGCGCGCGCTCGGCGGCATCCTCGACCGTGACGAACCTGGTTCGAGAAGCTTTACTTCTTCGGGCTCGAGCGCGCGGCCGTCCCCGATCTTGGTGAGGACCGCGGAGCAGGTGACGTCGGACTGGCGCACGACTCTCACGAGCGGGAAGTATTCGAGATGATGCCAGGTGACAGTGCTGAATCCGAGGAGACCATCACCACTGCGGGGCCGCTTGAAGATCTCGCTGGCACGCACGGGCGGCAACTGCCGCAGGTTCCCGCAGAGGATGACGTCCAGTCCACCGAAGGGTTCGGTGAGTCGCTGCGTGATCTGGCGCAGACGGCAATCAATTAGTTTGAGTTGGTCGGCGGACATCATACTGACTTCGTCTATGATGACGCACTTGACTCTGCGGAAGGCACACCGGAAGGTGTTCAGGTCACTAGGTGGGAGTCCACAGTCCCCCATGACTCCGAGGCGGGCGTCCTGTCGGTTTCCACGGGCAGCCCGCATGAGTTTGAAGGCACTGTGGACGGTGATTCCACCCACAGCAACGGCGGCCTTTCCCGTACTGGCGCAGATCATGTACGCGTTGTAGACAGAAGGGACAGATGAGGAGGAGCCGTCTTCCCAGCCAACGGCACTGCAGTAGTCCGCACAGCGGTTATACACGTCCATGGCGAGCTTGAGCACGAAGGTCTTGCCAGAACCCGCGGGTCCCGTGAAGAAGACCCGCAGCGGAGGCTGCCCCGGCGTGGTCTGATGGTGCAGAATCTCGCGCAGCAACTCGTACTGCTCGGGGTTGGTGCTGCGCATCATCGAGACGTACTCTTCTCGTTCCATGATTCCGCGCCGTTTGCGTACCGCAGCACACGGCGTACTGACCTCCTTGAGCAGTCGGAGCAGGCGCTCGTTAGGCAGCACGTCCGCGTACACACTAGCATCCGCATCTCGTCGTTCGGGGATTTGTACCCGTGCGCACCCGTCATCTTCATTACATTCTTCTTCTTCTTGCATTGTTATTTCTTCAACCTCCTCTCTCTTTCGCCTGAGCCGCAGCATCTCGGTGTAGTGGACTACCACCATTTCTTGGACCAGTGCATTGTCATCCGCCGGGTTGTATTCTTTTCGTTTTACCTCGATCAACTGCTTGTTGTTCTCGTAGATGGACACATACCTATTACCATTCAACACATCAACCGTTTCGCTTCGGAACGGGACGTATAGAAGGACATTTTCCCGCAAATACGACTCCACATCGTTAACGGGGTTGTATCCACGGTAGCGTATCACAGCCGGGCGTACCCTGAGCACGTAACGGCAATCACCCTTCGCCGGCCGGTACTTGCTGGCAAAGTCGGCGAGGCATACGTTGTTGAGGGTAGGCGGCCTGGCCTCGTACTTTTGCACGAGGTTCGCTTTCCAGACGTCGGTGGAGCCCCGAGGGAGCGCCTCCAACTCGGCACGCGTGTTGCGTACGCGCACCCGTTCTTCGGGGTAGCACGTGGGGACGTACACCACCTCCCGGCTCTTGTGCGACATGTCCTGTTTGAGCAGAAACCAGGCCGCCTCCTGTGCCGACATTTGAATTCCTTTAAGGATGTCCACACGAAGCTTGCGGATCACGGCTTCGATGTCGTCGTTGGAATTCGTTTTGAGGATCTCGGCAACGGTGCGTTTGAGGTTGGACATTCCGCGGTCGGACTTATTGACATAGTCCACCACGTAGGACGCGCACGCGTAGTGATCGAGTATTATCTGCATATCCATATTCGAATCCAAGACCCGGCCTATCCACGCGTTGAATGCATTCGCAAACTTCTCCGCCGGGGTCCTTCGATGGAGGACGCCGGGTCGCGAAAGGCCGGCGCGCAGGACATCCATATACTCCTTCTCGGAGTGCAGGCCGAAAGCGCGTAGGAACGAGGCAAGATCCTCAAAGTCGCCGGACTCGAGGCCCTCGTGCATTTCATCATACTTCTTCTTGAGGGCCTTGAGACGCTGGCGTTCCCGCTCACTCTCCGCATCGTCTCCCTCCGGCGCAGGTGGAAACGGCACCACCATCCTCGTTTCATCACTGGGCATGAAGGGCGCCCCGAACCGGCACTTGGTGCGGCCGCGCTTGTAGCACGTGTGGGTGTGCTGATGCGTCTGCGTGCGCGGCCGCCTGAGGAGCGTAGTGTCGAGCGTGAGGAGTTGGCCACCATCTCGAGGGTCTTGGGCATGGCACCTTCCTAACCGGTGAGCTCCTCGTCGGGCGCCTCTTCGAGCCACAGGATCACGTGCACGTGCACGCTTCCCCTCTGCTGGAACTCCACCCGCTTGAAGTAATCCCGGATCACGTACGGGCGGAACGGCGAGCAGTTTCGGTCGGCGAGCACGTTCATGATGACGTCGAAGATCCTGTTGATGTACATCGCGCAGGCAACGGGGTCTTCGTTCACGAGCTCCACGCGCTCCCAGGCCATCATCTCGGACACGGGCCGAGGCGTGCCGTCGGGCCCAATCCGCAGCCGCTCCAGGGTCTCGAGCAGGCGCTCCCAGTGGACCTCGGACACGGACATGGTCAGGAACGCGTGCGGCTTGCCCAACTGGCGGATCATTGCGAAGAGTTCACTCCTGCGATCCTGCCAGTACTGGACCGTATTTGGTACGCCCCGCATAAATGCGAGGTCGCAGTCCAGCACCTTCTCCAGGAACTTCTTACCGCCGCTCTCGAGCTGCTCGCGCGTGATGGAACCAGTGGTCTCGTTGGTGCGAAACATCATGTTGCTTTCCGCAACGTTGTACCGCATCACCTTCGCGGCCATGTACAAGACGTGCTCCGGCGTTGCTCCACACCGGTCGGTGCGCCGTATCTCGCTGCTGGCCATGGCGAATGGCGTGGACCGCGGACCGATGATATTGAGAGGCACACCCATGTATATCATGGGGAAGGCGAGCTCTTCCGCATACGCATCCATGAAGAGCGCCAGTGCGACGCGGTTCTCACCCGGAGCGAGGTGCAGGCTATGCGACTGATCGATCAGCTTGTCAGCGGCAGCGGCATCGTCCAGTTCACCGCTTCGCTCCCCAACATCTCTCGTCAAGAGAGCGCACGGTCGTTGCTCACCCTCCTCATTAAAGAAGATCGTCTTTGACATGGCATTGAGGGCAATGGCTAGTTGCACGGGGTCGTCCAAATCTATGTTCTCGGGGACAGTCTCGATGTCATCTGCGTCGTCTCCCCCCTGGGCACGTTCACCTTCACAAACGGCCGCATCATCGTCATCGAAGACACCCAACCGACTCCAGTCGATGCGCACGCCGCTAGCGACATACAACGGCGCATGCTCCAGGTGCTTCAACCACGCCAAGATGTTACCGCGCTTCACCAGTCCGCGCCTGTACGTAGCCGGACTCACCAGCCTCCGCTTCACGTGCACGTCTATCGCAACGTTCTCGGAAACCAGCCGCGGAAGACACTCGACCACGCTCGGAACGTCGATGGGCACGTTCACGATCTGTCTCTTAATGCCGTACGGACCGTTGCCCCGCGTGAGCCGCCTGATGCTCATGAAGGGGAGTCGAGGCAAGATGAGGCGCTCTTCCACCGGGTTCAGATCGCGGAGGTCCGCGGGACGAGGCGGGTACGCGTAGCCGTGGCTCTTGCTCAACGGCGGAACCCGCCCGGCCAGCAGGGACTCTCGGCAAGACGCACACACCCGGACCACACCGAAGGAAGCCAGCCGCGGGTCTTGCGCATCCATGTCGTCGCATCGGTGTTCGCCCGACCATCTTCCGAACTCGTTCCAAAGAATCCGCAACGCGTTCAACCTGTTAATCTCGTTCCTCACGCCGGAAATGCAGCTCAGGTTGTTATGGAACCACAGCCGGTCACACACGGCGCAGCTGTGACCGAAGCTGCGATCCACAAAGTCGCGTTTGAAACGCGCGTCCGGACGAGCAAAGTCCAGGGCTCACACCCTCTCCCGCGCGGCACGTTCACTGGCTCTAACGGCTTCGGGAACGTCCACTCGCCGTTGACGATTGCGAGCGGCGTCTTGACGCCGGCCTTCATCGCCCTTCTCCGCCTGACGCTTGCGTTGTCGTTCCGCTTCTTGGGCCGCGTTCGCGGCTCGATGCTGACGCCTCATCTCGGCCTCGCGAGCGCGCAGTTCACCATCCGCTGCACGCTTCGCCCGCTTGTCCTCGGCCTCGCGAGCGCGAAGTTCGGCATCCTCTGCACGCTTCGCCCGCTTGTCCTCGGCCTCGCGAGCGTGCAGTTCGGCATCCGCTGCACGCTTCGCCCGCTTGCACTCGGCCTCGCGAGCACGCAGTTCAGCATCTGCTGCACGCTTCGCCCACTTACGTTCGGTCGCACGAGCCCTTCGCAGCGCCGCCTTGTCTTCTAACGTCAGCGAAACCAAGGCGGTACCGTCACCTCCAACGACGGGTGCAGTGCTGGAATTCGGTTGTACTGCATTCGTTGTTGATGGTAGCGTTGCCTCCTGGACATCCATCGCACGACCCGCTCTCGACGGCAGACTGAGAGAGAAGGCGGGCACGCAAGAGAGAGGGGTGCGCGCGCAGCTGCAGCGAGCGAGGAGAGCGGAGGACCGAGCGAAGGGGGAGGGGGACGCGCGCAGCGGTGTTAAAGATATAAGGCGCATTACTGACACCGATATCAGCGTCGCGTCCGTGGCTTATTCGGTAGAGCGTCGCACTGCGGCCCGCCAAGTCCTCTTTCTTTTAAAGATAGAGAGAAGACTGCGGACGCCGCCGACGGCGGTGGATGGTTTGGGGACGCTTATAAAGTGTATTCACACTTAATATGCGGTGTAGACGCTGTAATCATCTTTAATGGTGGCAATATAGCTCGTACTAATATGCTGAACTCATTTGAAATTTCGCCAGGTCGCTACACAGTGCAGGGCCTACGCGCACTTCACCTGCGTCGACAGTACTTCACTGACAGGGCTGCGAAGCAGGCGACAAATGAGGGCCGCCAAGCCAGACGCCTCAACTCAAATAGAAAAAGTGATATTGACGGTGATAAGTATATGGCTTGTGTCTATCAAAAATATTCTTCATTTAGCAGTTATTTTGTGGTACTTTTGAACTAAAGCATGTTTTCCACTTTAAATTCGATTATCTTTGAATGTGTATTTTGTACTTATATATGTACGTTTTTCTCAGCAACCACTGTATCTAGAAACAGATTTGAGCCAGTATTTAGAGAACTTGCTAAAGAGTATACTGAAGCAGAATTATTCTTGTGTGAGGAAGCACTTTTTTAGTACGACATCTAATACCGATTAACGGTTGATAATTACGTACCCTGAGTAAAAAGATTACAACAAATAGCGTTACAAGTTTAATAAATAATTCTTCTTCAGTAAATATAGGAATATCTTATGATACTGGTTGCACTAAAATAATTACTATGACTTTTCTGGTTATTGGGAAAAAGGTACATGAATTTGACCTAAAATACATGGCGGGTGCTTACCCTGTTCCCTCGAACCACTGCTCAAATCATGTAATTGATGAAGCCGCCATAGTAACTAAATATATGCCGCTTGGTACAGCTTCATCTGAGATGAAAAGTCTCCCCCTCTCCTGTCCTGTGTGTTTTCATAATTTCGTTATTATATCGTGGGGTGGTATCACTCCTCTTATGTAAGTGGTTCCGTCTGCTTCACTACCTGAATGTGGCGGTTTCATGCTTATACAGCCGTTTACGTTGTTTAATTGGAAATCGCGACATGTGAGCGGAGGGCTTTGATAAAAACAAATCAGCTATTTCATGTTCATGTTTGGCTTGGGAAATAATTCCCGTGAGTAATGGCATCGACATGAGTAACATTGTGCTCAACCCGTTAATGCCAAAACTTGCAGACAGGACCGCAAAAGCATTTGCTAATAAAGCACAACTACGGCGCTCTAGATAAAGTGTGAGACACATAACTTTGTCATTGACTGCGAGAGCTGTTAAACATTCAGCTGCTTTCTTCTAAATAAAATCGAGTAATAATATTCGTAATGTGTAATTGAAGCTGTTCCGCACAGAATCGCATATAAAAGTACGTAAAGAAAAAAATATAGGGGCACACGAAGTCATTGACCCAGCAAATCAAACAGGCGACTGACGCGACATATATAGCATTTCCTTTTCCGATAGATAGATTGGTGGAAACTTACAGCTTCTATATTTTTAATCCCATCCACTTCCATGAGTTTCGTCGTGAGTGATCAGAATTCCCGGCCAGTGCGTACACTAAAGGCTCTGTCTGGCCCTTTAGTGTAGTCGTATAAAGAAGTAAAAATAAATATATATGCTATCGCATGCAATGAACACTGAGTTGTTCCCGTCTTGCTTTCGCCGTCCGTGGGATTCCGTCTGTTACTGGTGAAATTAAATACAACAAACTAGCCCATCAGTTTGACCTTTTGAATAATTTGCCGCCACAACAGCAATGCATGCACCCTCAACGCCGGCAATGAATGAAGCGAAACACCCACCACAACAATCGTTCAGTATGTTTGAGTTCGAGGTATACATGTTTCTGTAGGCTAGCTGTATCTCGGTTGTGTCTGAAATTAATAAGTAGGTGTGGAAAGACAAATACGCGTGGCTAACATGAATTGCTGAATGGGGCTTGAAGTTTGATTTTGCTTTCTGCGGACAAAACAGTGAACTGTTTTCCTTTTTTTTACTTTTGCGTCACCTGGACTGGTGTTGCCTTTGCATGCAACCATTCATTTTTATTTGTATATAAAAATGAGTGACAATCAATCTGTGCGCCCATTCTGTGAAGCAAAAAAAAATCTCCTTGAGAAGTCGTTCTATTTCCCGAAATGGGTAGGAAAAAAAAGGATAAACATCTGTTTGAAGCATACAAGTCCCATATGGAGACTAGACATAAGGCAATAAAAGTTCGTAGAAGTTTATATCAAACAACCACGTTTCTTGTGTCTTAGTGGCAAAAAAGGGAAAAATAGAAAGGAATTTAAAGCTGAGGTTAAGTGAAAGAGCTAATTTTTTTTCTGGTGAGAGAACAGCAGCGATTTTTTCGTCACGTCCAAAAAGAGGCACCAACCTCTGCGCAGAAAAAAAATGGGGAGAGGGGGAAGGTTCGATCTGCTTTTCCACTAACGTGGACAGGCAGCTGTAAAATGACTCGAACGTTCACACGGGCCTACGGCAAGTGATATTTTGGACCAGCTTACCGGTGTGTGCATGCTGAAATACACAATGTTTTGTTCTTGCGAATACATATGCGGTTCTTTAACTAAACTGTATACAATGTACCCTCTGTGGTTCTCCCATATTTAGGAACTCCTTCACTCTTATAAGCCATTGATTCTGAAATGAGAGCCCTCGAAGCCATTTTTGGAGTCCATAAAACAATGCCCCCTCCCCCGCCCCCCCCCCAAAAAAAAAAACGTTCTTTGGAGCCACAATACGCCCGTAACAGCGGCCTCATCCAATTTTCGTTATGCTTTGTTGCATGATGAGTGTGTATAACAAAAAGCTAACTTTTTTAATAAGATGGTTGTACGGGTTTTGTTGCACTCTTAATTCACTTTCATTCATTTATTAATACTGTTAGCCCTCAAGAGGGCCGTTACGGGGTGTAAGGTACAAGTATGTCTCAGGCAACATTTTTTACAAAAATCTAAGGTCACCTTGAAGGGTCGACTACAAACAGCAACCAAAATATACAAAAGAAGTGACGAAGGTAAACTAAAGAGTACAAATAAAGAGCACAATAAATTACATCATGTTCAAAAGCAAATCAAAAGCGTGGACCACATCACGATACAGCCTAAGGTGTTAGTGCAGAATAAAAGCTTTATGTAGCCACAAAGTTATGCATAGAAAAGAAGTTTTAGACTTTCTTCAAATGACGTTGGCGAAGAACACCTGATTGTAGATTCAGATAACATATTACATTCTTCGATAGCACGGCGGAAATAACGGAACCTAAAGCAGTCATTATGAGAATCAAGGGGCGTGCTGTACATACTATGGTAATGTCTTGAATGTGACTGCGTGATAAGGTGAAAGAAAGCTGTGTGGGTTAGTTTGAACTAATTGTAAATTGACTTGAAGAGAAATTTTAGTCTCTCAATTTTCTTCCTAACGTTCAAACGTTCGAGACACGTTTGCGCACAGAGCTCAGTAGGAGAAAATTGATGGCAATATTTATTAAATATAAATATAGCGCTGAATCATTGTACTCTGGCAGTTTTATTGCAGTTCGGCTGTGTATAAGGGTATCATACTGCTTTGGAATACAGAGCAATTGGCATGACTAGAGCCTTGTAAGCTAGGTCCTCTATATCAAAAGGACAACGGTAAAGGTTACTCCGGAGACTGTACAATGCATCAGTAGCCTTCCAGGAGACATGGTCGATATGCGAACTCCATCGCACATCTATCGTAAACAATATTCTGAAATATTTGTATTTCTCAACTCAATTGAGCTTGAAGTCGTTAATCTGGTAGTCATAAGCCAGCGGCTTTTTCTGTCTTGTTATAGACATATAAACTGTATTTTTTCAAGATCATTAGCCAGTCTTCACACCAACTGAGAATTTTTTGAAGGTTGCGGCCTAAATTAATTTGATCTTGTTGAGTTTCAAACGTGCTATATACAACGCAATCGTCAGCGAACAACCCAATTGGTACACTTAATGGTTTGGTAGATAATAATGAACAATAAAAATAAAAGAGGGCCCAAGGTACTCCCTCGCGGAACGCCATAATTTACTGCAACCATACTAGACTCCTTATCTTTTATTTGAAAACTGCTGCCGAGAAGTAAGGTAAGATTGAAACCATGCTGGGAGCAAACTATTTTGAAATGTGTCGTCACTTTTAAATAACAATTTTGCATGGGCCACTTTATCAAATGCTTTCGCGAAGTCTATAAACACCACACCAGTCTGGCTACGTGAATTCATTGTTTTTAAAAGATCATGAACAAATGCAAGTAACTGGGTTGACGTTGATAAGCATAGGCGGAATCCATACTGATTGGAAAACAGTATATTATGTCTATTGAGATGACCCAAAAGATGTTTGTTAATGATAATCTTACAAGGAAACGTATATTTGCAGATATTTACAATGATTACACGCGATGACAATGCCTGGCGCACTGGCGGGCTGGAACCAGTCTCTATCCACTTCGTAGTCTTTTCTTTCAGCCAGGGACCCTCTACCGCTTTATGCCCCAATCCTACTACTGCCTTGTGGCACTACCCCGCGGCGTTAAAGCGCCGACCCTGCACTTGTCACGAAAGGGGAGTGTTGGGTGACACATAAGGCTTCAGTCTTACGACGTGCACAACAGTGGATGGTGGTGGCATTGAGTGCGCTTCGTCGACGACTCGCTGTATCTCGTAGGTGAGGTTGGTGATCTTGCGCAGAACTTTGTATGGTCCGTCATAGCGAAATAAAAGTTTTTCTGAGAGGCTGATGTGACGACACGGGGTCCACAAGAGTACGAGAGAACCTGTTGCATACGAAACTTCGCGGTGGTGACGATCGTATCGATCTTTCTGAGAGGCTTGAGAAAGCATGAGTCGTTCTCGGGCAATCTGTCGTGCTGCGTCGGCTCGCTCTATGGCATCGCGGACGTATGTGACAGGGGAGCTTGAACCAGCGGGAAGGAGTGTATCAAGAGGCAGAGAGGGTTCCCGTCCATAAAGAAGGTAGAACGGGGAATAGCCTGCGGTGTCATGTCTGGAGGAGTTGTAAGCGAAGGTGACGTACGGTAACGTTGCGTCCCAGTCACGGTGGTCTGGAGAAACATACACTGACAACATGTCCGTGATAGTGCGATTCAGGCGCTCTGTAAGTCCATTAGTTTGTGGATGGTATGCCGTTGTGAACTTGTGGTTCGTAGAACAGGAATGTACGATATCCTGGACGACGCGAAATAAAAAGTATCGGCCTTGGTCAGTTATGAGCTGTCGAGGAGCGCTGTGATGCAATATGATGTCATGTAGCAGAAAGTCGGCGACATCGGTAGCGCAGCTGGTTGAAAGAGCGCGGGTGATCGCGTAACGTGTCGCGTAGTCGGTCGCTACGGCAACCCATTTGTTCCCGGATGCAGAAGTGGGAAATGGCCCGAGGAGGTCGAGCCCTACGCGGTAGAATGGTTCAGCAGGGATCTCAATAGGGTTAAGAAGGCCAGCTGGAAGCGATGTTGGTCGTTTTCGACGTTGACGAAGGTCGCAGCTGGCGACATACTTTTGCACAGAGCGATATAGGCGTGGCCAGAAAAAACGGCGCCGGACGCGATCATAAGTGCGGGTGACTCCCAGGTGACCAGCGGCAGGTCCATCGTGAAGCTGTCGGAGAACATCTACACGCAAATGGGAAGGCACGGCGAGAAGGCGGTCAGGGCCATTAGGGCGCATGTTGTGGCGGTAGAAAACACCTTCCTGAAGGAAATACAAGTTCAGAGAAGTGGGTAGAGTAGCGCAACTCAGGCTTTCTATGATGGGAAGTAAATCCGGGTCGCGGCGTTGCTCAGAAGCGATATCAAGAAAGTCTGATATCGATAAGACGCAAGCCTCCGTAGCTCTCTCTGTGGCGTCTGGTGGATCCACTGGATACCGTGACAGGCAGTCGGCGTCTTGATGGAGGTGACCAGATTTATACACGACCGAGACGGTGTATTCTTGGAGGCGGAGAGACTAACGACCGAGACGTGCCCTGGGATCCTTTAGCGAGGAAAGCCAGCAGAGTGCATGATGATCAGTTACAACAGTAAAACTGTGGTCGAAGAGGTACGGGCGAAATTTAGCGACAGTACAAACAAGAGCAAGACACTCTCTTTCGGTGATGGAATAGTTCCTCTCGGCAGGGGATAAAAGGCGGCTGGCGTAGGCGATGACACAGTCACGTCCATGCTGACGCTGAGCTAAAACAGCACCAATTCCGTGGCCACTCGTGTCCGTACGAACTTCTGTCGGGGCAGTCTGATCGAAGTGGGCCAATATTGGCGTAGTCGTGAGGGCTGCAATGAGCGCCGAAAATGCAGCACTCTGAGGCGAATTCCAAGTAAATGGGACGTCTTTTTTAAGAAGCTCGGTGAGAGGCCGCGCAATATCGGCGAAGTTTTGGATGAAGCGGCGAAAATAGGAGCACAAACCAAGGAAGCTCCGGACATCCTTATGAGAAGAGGGCACGGGAAATTTTGTCCGGATCGGGCTGTACCCCAGATGCGTTAACGAGGTGACCAAGTACAGTTATTTCGCGACGGCCGAAACGGCATTTAGAGGAGTTCAGCTGGAGACCAGCGTTGCGAAATACTTGGAGAATACTGGACAGTCGCTCTAGATAGCTGGCGAACGTTGGTGAAAAAACAAGTATATCATCTAAGTAGCATAAGCAAGTGGACCATTTGAAGCCGCGCAGAAGGGAATCCATCATGCGCTCAAAGGTGGCCGGCGCATTACAAAGCCCAAACGGCATTACTTTAAATTGGTATAACCCATCGGGGGTTACAAATGCTGTTTTTTCTCGGTCGCGTGGGTCAACAGCGATCTGCCAATAACCAGATCGAAGGTTCCAGTGATTTTTAGCATGTGCTAATAAGTGAGATAGGACGATGATTCTTCGTTTCTAAATGAGAATCACTTTTGTAAACAGGTGCAATTTTAGCGGACCTCCATGCAGTTGGAAATGAGCCATCGCCAACCAACCACTGGAATATTTTAGTTGGAAAACAGCATACCCACTCTGCGTATCTGTACAAGAACTTATCGGGCACACCAACAGGGTGAGGGATTGTTCAAGTTGAGCAAAATATTAAGAACCACTTCCTCACTAATTTAAACATAATTGGCTGCCGAGATAAAATAGTGGGAAGGCGAGGCAAGTACTATTATTTTTTGTGAAAACAGAAGCGAAAAATGTGTTAAAGTCATCAACACGTTTCTGTGTACATCCCTCTAACAGTTTGCTATAGCTTGACGGAGGGTTTACATAGCACCAGAACTTTGAAGAGGCTTCATTCAAAAATTTTTTTTCAGCGTCACATTGCAAACTGTATTCTTGAAATTTTTAATCAGTCATTTAAATTCTTGGTGCAATGATGTAGTTGAAGTTTTGTTTTCAGTTTCCAGCGACACATGCGCGTCAGTATATTTTTCAGGCTTGCATATTTGAAAAGAAACAATAGCTCAAAACGGGATGCATGTGACTGCAGATACAACGCATTCACAACCTGTTGACATCAAGCTGGCGTCACACTTTAATTTTACCATTGTTTGCCGGTAATAAATAAAATGCATGCATTTCACGCTGATTAATGTTGTGTTAATTCCATCCCAACCACATTTCTCTTCAAGGTTGACAGAGGCTTAAGGGAATGCACATAGATGAATGTGGCTACAGAAGTCTGGGTAGTGATCACAAACGTATCAAACTAAGTTCTGAAAGAGAAGTGAAATTGGGAAGGAGAAATGATGAGCAACTACAGGAAAATTTTCATTCAGAAAGGCAAATAGAAATAGCTACTAAACAAATTGAGAAAGTAATCACTGAGGATAATAAAACAGTGTGGACATACACGAATATAATTAGACTGTTGCTAAGGCACATGACAAGTCACCCCGCAAAAGAAGACATGAACCCAAGAGTTGGTGGGGTGATTAAGTTAAGAGAGACATAGCAAAACGTCAGGAAGCCTCTAGGGAACACAGACATGCTAAGCAGCGGTGTGAACCGACAGATGACGTTGAAAGAAAATGGGACATCTTTCTAAGCTGTAGACGGGAAGCATCCTTTCTGATGAATGAAAAGATTAGAAGAAAGGGGGCTCAGTGGCTGGCAGAAGTACATAAAAAGAATAGAAATGCAGCTGCGAAATTTCGGTACCATGTAAAATCCCTAAAAAATGAGACGAGCCTAGAGCAGAGGTTTATAACTACAGCTCAAGGTTATAGGATAGAAAGGGACGAAGCTATTCAATATATAAGAACAAGGGTGACAGAAAAATTTCAACACAGAAATGTCTTATGCACCACAATTGACAAGGATGAATCAAGTGGCGAAATGGCTCCATTTTCCCAACTAGAGTGGGAAATGGCTGAGAAGATGGTTCCTAGTAGTACATCAACAGGCCTAGATGACATTCCAATTATGCTGATAAAGACAATGGGTCGAAGGTCTAAGCAGACTTCGAGAGAGGCAGTGGGCAAAATAATAATCGATGGTGAAGTCCCCGATAGATGGAAACATAGCAGGATGAGCATGATCTATAAAGGAAAGGGGGGCAAAGCTGACATAAACAACTCCCGTCGTATAACAGTGACATCAGAGGTCTACAGGCTGGCGATGCAGATTATTAAGAAAAGACTGCCGTTATGGATAGAGGATGAGTGGGTGCTGGGGGAACTGCAGAATGGGTTTCGGAAACGGAGGAGGTTGGAAGACAATCTGTTCTCACTGAAGCAGTGCATCGAAATAGCAGAAAAGGAACACATGCCCTTGTGGCTAGCATTTTTGGATATCAAGGGTGCTTACAATAGCGTGGTTCAGGAGGACTTGTGGGAAATACTGGACACACTAGGTGTAGAAGATGGAGTCACTAATATTTTAAAGGATAACTATAAAGGTAACAAGGTAGTTATCAAGTGTGAAAAACAGGTATCCAAGCCCACAGAGGTAAAACGAGGGCTTAGCAGGGGTTTCATCTGTCAACCTTGTTATTCATGATGTACCTACAAGGATTAGAAGGCAAATTAGAGGGAAGTGGACTTGGCTTCAACCTCTCTTTCGTCAAGCAAGTAAAACTCATTGATCAGGCACAACCAGCATTATTGTACGCAGATGATATAGTGCTAATGGCCAACAACAAGGAAGACTTACAGAGATTGATGGACATCTGCGATAATGAGGGAGATAGGCTAGATTTTAGATTCAGTAAGGAAAAATCAGCAGTCATAATTTTCAATGACAACGAAGGTAGTGAGCTCAGAATACAGGAGGTCACGCTAGAGATAACAGACAAATACAAATATCTGGGCGTATGGATAAGCAATGGGACCGAGTACCTGAGGGAACACGAAATATACGTGACGATTAAAGGTAACAGGAATGCAGCAGTGATGAAAAATAGGACACTGTGGAATTACAATAGGTATGATGTTGTGAGAGGAATATGGAAAGGGGTCATGATTTCTGGGCTGACGTTCGGCAATGCGGTCTTGTGCGTGAGATCAGAAGTTCAAGAAAGATTGGAAATTAAGCAACGTGGAATAGGTAGGCTTGCCTTAGGAGCTCACGGAAATACAACAAATCAGGGGGTACAAGGTGATATTGGATGGACATCATTTGAGGGCAGGGAAGCTAGCAGCAAGATAAAGTTTGAGAAGCGATTGAGAGAAATGGGGAAGGAGCGGAGGGGCTAGGAAGGTGTTCAGCTACTTGTACATGAAGAATGTCAATACAAATTGGAGGAAGCGAACCAGAAAATTGACTGGTAAATACTTAGAAAACAGCAGGAGGCCAAACCAAAAAAAAAATTATTGGTTACGAAGAAGGTGAAGGAAGCTGAGACCGATGTGTGGAGAATTGGCATGATTAAGAAGTCCGCACTTGAGATATATCAAACTTTTAAGCAGGAAATTACCAAGGAAAGGGTCTATGATAATTACTCGGGGTAATTCTCTACTGTTTGAGGCCAGGACGGGAGTACTGCGAACCAAGGCATATCGGGCCAAATACGAAGGGGTAGACAAAGTATGCAGTGCGTGTGGAGAGGAAGAAGAAACTGCCGAACACTTGATAATGTTCTGTAAAGGGCTTCACCCTATAGTTCAGGATGATGGCGCAGAGTTTTTCAAAGCACTGGGGTTTAGGGACAGGGAGGGCAAAATAGACTTTAAGCGAGTAGAATTAACTAGAAGGAGGTTATCTGATTAGTGGCTAAAGTGAAAGCACGAGTGAAAATTAAATCTTTCACTGCGAAGTACCAGTCCTCAACCTCACTTTTTAAAGAAAAAAAATAAATCTAGTTTTTGGTTCATTAAGTATTATGGCTTGGTGGCGTTAGCCACCACCCGATCTAAAGGGTACAGCCATATCAATCTATCAATCCATCGTGTTCCTTTTCATAAAAAATTGGCACTACAGGTCAGTCAGTCCGCCGAGTGAATGACTGCCCGGCATTTTGGGGTGTCTTTATGCGCTGGAAAGCACCATAGCTTCCATAATACTCGTTATTATCCTGTCTAATATTCAAAGGCTAAAACACCACTGTTTTAATAGAGACGTACCTCTGACGCATGCTTTAATGAGGCATAGATCACGACTACTGAGTTGGCACAAATCTGTTGTAGCTTAGTTAGAGCCACATTTATACTCACGCTGCACGGGGACACAAGTTGTTGACTATTCTCTCGAATGCATAACTTGACCATGCAGATGGACCAAGAAATTTTGTCAAATTTTATTTTATCTTTCCATCACATTTTTATTCACTTTCCCCTTTTCCTTAGCTTAAGGAAGCCAATCTGTACTTCTACTCTAGCATCCGTTGCTTATCTCCCTCTTTTCTCGTCCCATTATCTTCGGCCGTTGCTTTACCTTGGCACTGTAATCACATGCGTGACCTATGGTGAATTTTGTCAAGTGCAACGATCCACGTCGGTGATATAGCCACGAGGACAGTGCACCACGCGTACGCCTGGCAAGAAAACATTGGCGATCTGATAGCTGACTGTGCTATTGTTGCCCCCCCCCCCCTTCCTCGTTTTCATTGTCAGGTATGTACTACTGCCTTTCTGGACGGTAGTTCTACGCACGGTTTTAGAATAAACATTAACAATACAACCTGAATTAGTTTTGTGACACACAAAAGCACATCCGAATCTACAAGTTTTTATGCTGTCTGTGCAGTGACCATCCCTCCAGTTGTACGAAATGACATCGAATTTCTGCATTGCGAAGTTGTACCGAACGAATAACATTGAACATGCCTAAGTCAGTGAGGACAAACGGTTTCTGGAGTGAATTTCTGAGAAGCCTTCTCTTTATTTTTGTCTTTTCCTCCCTTACTCTGTCTATGTTTGCTTATTTGTTTCTTTATTTATTTTATTTTAGGCGAGGCTGAAAGCGAAACACCTGAAAAGAGAGCCAGAAACCTTTAAGTTAGTTAACTTACAGAAACACACAAAACGAAGCTACCGCCAGCTTTCATCATATTGTCACTGGACGCTTGCGAAGACTCGTTGTTGGCGTGATGGAAAACAGGACGACACGGGACCCGGAAAGAACGCGTCAACAGCGGGAAAGGAGAAGATAGACTTGGAAGCAGCGGGGCTTTCACATATGAGGCCGAATTTCCGAACATTGTGCCCCTCACCTCGTTTGGCCGAAATACGAGAGACAGCACGCCGTGCGGGACAACGGCGGGCCCAGTGCTGGACGAGCAGCAGCATAAGGGGAGCGGTGTCGCGTTGCCTCTGTGTCCTCGCGCCAGCCCTATCAAAGAGCGGCGCCTGGCTTCGCTATTTCCGCTGCCGGTGAGGCCCCAAGACTATGAACGGGTGGCTGAGGATTCCAATGTGAAACAAAGGCCGCGCGAGCGAGGACAGAGCGCCACAAAGCCGGGCATCCCCATTAGACGAAAGCACGACAAACCGTACGCCGGAGGGAATAAAGAAAGCAAATGGTCGTTTGGAAGGAAAATAAAACGGAACTTTTATTGATCGCGCTGTGAAGAAAGCACGTTCCACGCGAGTTTTCCGGACTTGTTTCCTAGGCCCATCCGTCTGGCCGCTTTGGATCGTTGTCGCTGTCGTTGCGCTTTCCCTTCTCGCAAGCTCGTCGTTCTCGAATTCGCAACGCAGTCGCATCCCGGGCTGGCTGCGAGACCCTCACCACAAGGGCGCAAGACGAAGGCGACACCACCGTTTTGGTCCCGAAGAAAGACGTAACGCCCCGGTAAAGGATAAAACGCCAACTGCGGCGAGGAAAAGAGAATCGAGTTAAGGAAAGACGAGGACGCTAGGACCAGGACAGAAGGACCAGAGGAGCCGGAGCCCCGCGAGAAAGAATGCGCCAAGGGGCGGCCAGTGAGCGCGGCTGCTCGTCGCTGCGCGGCCGAAAACGACACCGCGAGGAGGCTACGGCAGCCAGCCAGCGAGCCAGCTTGGGCGATCTGGTAAAGAATGTTCCAAGGGCCAATTGTGCAGCCCTGCTCAGAGGAGTATAGGCGCCCTGGCCCACGCACACACAAATGGATTCCACCGGAGCGTCTCGGTCTTCGCGTGGCGCGTGTGTCACCATCGCTGCTGCCCTAGGCTGGCGTGCAACTTCATAAAGCTCCAAATTCCCTTGGCCGGCGAGCCGGCCCGTATGTGCCTCTGCGAGCTCGGCTGTGTGTTCGTGCCAAAGCGGAGTTCATTCCTAGAGAGACACTGAATAGCACAAAAAAGAAAGTAAATCGTGGCGACCGAAAGTAAATGGAAGAGAAACACGAACCGTCAAGGCACTCTTTGTGTTTTATTATTTGCACTCTTTTGCTTTCTCGTGTCCACGCGTGCTCTCAGCACAGCAAAAATTGGCAACGCACGCGCGCCGGATCAGAGGAGGAGAATAAATAATAATGATATAGAGACAGGTTTACAGAGAAGCCCGTTTAAGGTTGTGCTTTCCCAAGATCATTCAAGAGTTAAGATAAAGAAAAGCGACGCATCTCATGATGAGAACTACCCCGGGGACGTTATTAAATTAATAAGAAACGCCCAGACCACCGCTACCGTCTATGCCCATCTGAGCCCGTGCTTGGCAACACAAAAATCACCGACTGGGACGATCCCGCCCCTACGCACATGGCGTTTGAGCCCCGTTCAGTTCCAGAAACAGAGCAACGAAGACATGAAGGGCTCGCTTTTTTTTTAATCTCCGCTTCTGCGAGACGCTCGAAACCCTTGATGGGCTCCACGAAATCCTACGTGTACACAAGGCTCGATGAAGAGCCTCTCTCTCATCCCGCTCTACCCGCAGAGCTCCATTCTCCAAGGCCGCATGACGACAACGTTGCACATGCAGGGCTTGAGCGCATGCTCTGTCAGGAAATCCGAAGAAACGAAAAGAAAGTTAGAAACGAGCACATCTGTACCATGAAAGCACATAAGAGTCATATAAGAGCTTCATGGTGAATCTCTTTGAACCGATTATGCCTTAGCTGGCTGGGCACACACACGCGATACGGAATGAAGCTGGGCCATTAAGTGCTATTTTATTCACCTAAGGGGCGACCTCAATATATAGCAAGTGAGCAGTTTCAAAGCAAACAGAAACAAATTACTTGCCCAGTGTTTTATCTTCCGCTGTCTTTTGTGAACAAGATTTCTGGTGCTATTCTGCAGATATATCACGTGAATGGAGATAACGGTTGGCATTTGATCAACGAATACATTTCGCTCTGCCGAATTCCACATGGGAAGAATTGTCAGGGCCTGCTGGTCCTTCGCTTTCTCTTAAACGCGCACATGGTCTCCATGATTGCGTTAGCTTCCCATGGAAACGTTATAAAGGCAACCTATGGACGTACTGGGAACGTTACCGAAGGGCCCGCCGAGGTCTTGCGGACGACGCACATTGCTCTTTCTATTTATCTGCATCTGATCCCAGACATATTGCGCATGCGCGTACATTGACCATTGATGCGATGCACATGATTTTGATGTTTGCAGGGCAATGATGCTCAATTGATGCCGCTTAGAGCCTTTAGCGTACGTGATTTTGGTTTGTAATGATTCGAGTCTGCTCTTCAGTGGTGCCGTGAGGAGACAGAAAGTCCGAAGCAGAACGAATTGGTGAGCGAGAAAGGTATTTTCGGGAACATCAACTGATGTTATCATTTATCAATTTTTAGTCACATGAGAGATGGAAAAAAAAAGGTGGTAGAGAAAAGTATGTAGTTGACCGGAGGGGGGGAGGCAGAGACACACCGAGAGAAGAAAAATATATCAGAAAGGTAGGGAGATTGACTAGACTAAGTCCAGTTTGCTGCCCTACACGGAAGAGAGGGGAATTAGGGAGAAAAGGAGAGAGAGAGGAGAGGATATACGCATTACATATAACACACACACCGCACACACAATTCAGATTTAATATGCGGTTGCACAGTGATGTTGCCATTAAGAATTGTGGAAGGGTTCTTGTGGCTTTCGGGGCTGAAGTACTTGAAGGCCACGCTCCCAAGATCTTCTCCAGTGTGAAGAGTCGATCATCCAGCCTCTTTAAGGCACACTGGAGAGTCCGGCGATCTTGTTCTAAGTCTGTAGATTGGCAGAGTACATGGTCGAGAGTTTCTACACATTGGCGGCTATCACAGTTGGGGGAGTACGCCATACCAATGCGAAAGAGATCAGATAAAGAACAAGGTAAATCACGCATGCAGCAGGCAGTGTTGTCGAGGGATGTAGGCCCGTAGCATTTGACAACTTGAGCGTAAATGTGGCAGAGCTTTCTAAGGAGTTCTGTGGAAGCACTTGCCAATATATCCAATTATTTTTTGTTGTTGTTGTTCCGATACGCCGTCTTCACGAAGGTGCGTCTCCTGGAACGGCCACAAGATTGTCCACCATCCTGGCTGATTCATACTTTCTTGTGTGCTTCCTGTCACCAATCATCCCTGCTCGCATCGAACAGTTTGTTTTGCCAAAACGCGTTTCATATCTGTGGTGCTGTTGAGGCTCCTGAGCGACAATAATAAGATGATCGGAAAGCTGTTTAATGTATGCCAACCATGCGTAAACGTAGGCAAAGATTCTAAAAAAAGCATACCAGAAATTAACTTCTATGCTTAATAAAATAGTAAACGCAATAACGTGACGTGAAGCGAAAGTAGACGATAGAAACAGACGCAGGTGGAAGCCAAGTCTTCGCACCTACCGCATTACGTGCGCGGTGCTTTGCCAATTAAGCTAACGCGGCAGCTGTGCTCACGTTCTCGTGTATTAGTGTATGTGTACAAGATTAGCTTCGTGATCATTAGCTGGAGCAGCTCAGTACCTCTTCGCACGAAAATCCTTTCTGCCGTCGCCGACGCGTGCAGTGTGCAAGAACTAAGGAAACGGCAATAAAGCTCTCGCAATCGCTAACATTGGCCAAAAATAGAACAGGATGGTGTAACGAGAGCAGTATCCCAATAAAAACGCCTTCGAATGCACAGCCGGGATAACCGTGGAAAAGAAGCGCTGAGGCTGTAAGAAGCTTCAGAGAATCAGATTTATGTTAGCAGCAGCAATAAAAGTTAAAACAAATAGAAAACTTATTTAAAAAGCAGGAAAAGGGCGAAACGGGAGAAGAAAAAAAAAAGAATGAATGGCTGTGAGCTTTTCGTACCGTAAACTTAATGGCTCACTCAAACCGGAAAAAAAAAGCTGGACAAAGAGAACATCCTCTCGGACTAAGCGTCACTTGAAAATAATTAACCTATCACTCTAAACTATGATGAACCGTGTTTATGAGCTCCCCACTCTTCGGTTTATGACTCCCGCAATGCAGCGTGATTATATGTCACCGGTAGCTGATGAAGCGTCGCCATTATTTTTTAGTCACCGGTGTCATCGCCCCGTCGTTATTGTCGTGTCTTCAACTACTTTGTATAAAGAAACAGCATGCACTATTTAGTTTGTAAGTATTTTGAATACCCGCAGACATGTGTTAATCCCGAACGGCTGACTTCGATCGGCGGAACCACTTCCTCGTTCATCAGGGCCGCTCGCAGTGTGCGATCATTAATTTCTTCATTTCTCGTCTTCCTCCCCTTCACAGCGGTTTGGCATGCTTTGCAGTGTTGTCGCATTATTTATTTCTGCATGCCAAACAGCACCCCCTGCCGCTACGAACTTTATACTAAGCATCGCTCGACGGCTATGACAAGAAGACTGCTCGATATCTGTGCAACAAACGACCTCAGATGACGCGATTCGGGCCACGAGTGTGGAGGGAAGCTTATTATTGGAGGACCGCTGAGGGGCAACACAGCAACGCGATAAGTGTACTCCGGGGTAATAGCCTCGTGGAAGCAGAGGCTTATGTTCTCGACCCTCTCGCTTCTAGCCTCTTCCGTTTTTTTTTTTTTTTCGTTTTTTTTTTTTGTGTGGTCACGTGCCGTGCATGCTGTGCTTTCTATCTCTCGACCTGATGGCATACTTTTAGGCGTAGTTTTCCGGTGCTGCTCCCACTGCTCCAGTTGTTTTTCTCAAAATATTTTATTATCCGAACACACAGAAAGCATCTCAATTTTAACGCGATAGCGTTAAAGAGCCCGTTTTGCAGAAATTCCAGCAGCGGCGCCACTGGTTTTGAGCGAAAAATAGTCATCTCATGCGTGACTGCAAAATCGAGAACGATGCAAATAAACGATGAAAAATTCTGGTTAATAGTGGGGACCGAACCAGGTTCACTTAGGTTCGAGCGGGTATCAAATCCAGGCCGTTTTCGTGGCAAGCGGATGTCCTACCACATGGCCACGCGTCTCATTGAGAATGTAGAGAGAATAACTTCTTCTGCTTGGAAATGTAGTTACAAACACATGCGTCCTGTATATATGCTTCACAATTCAATATGAAATTCATATTAAAGGAAAGCGGCGTACAAAATGTGCCGCTTTCCTTTAATATGAATATACACCAACTCGCCAAACTTTCTATTCTGTTTCAACATGAAATATTGCAGTAATAACGAGTGGTACAAGCGCCCATTGCCAGCGGGTGTCCGAACATGTGATTCATAATAGTTTCGTGGTTAAAATCCGGTTACCCACTCCAAAAGAAACACACGCTACTGCTCCTATTCTCTTAAGGTCATGTAGTAGGTGCATAGCAAGTTCAAAAAGCTTTCATGCAATAAGTGTTCGAGGTACGCACAAGGAACAGGATATCACTATTGCGTTCAACTCCAAAAGGCGAAGCTTTAAGGTCCCCTTATTGTATTTAGGCCTCTTCAGCGCCGGGTGTCATTTTTTGTCACCGGGTGCCATTAGCCCTTCCTGAAAAGAGAGTCGGGCGGTTTTTCGTTCTCAGTATAGCATCTGAAATTTCTTGGTGGTCTGTAATAACCTGGGATGGTGAAGGTAACGGCAAGAAGTCAGTAAATGATTCAAGCGGTATACGAACGTGCCGCTTTCGTATCACTCACAGCCGCTGATCAGCTAGAATATAGAGAAAAGTTATGCAAGGGCTTGACTTGGTAGATTTAAAGTGGAAATAAATGCTTAAGTTGTTTCGCTGAGCATAAGTAAAGTGATTTTGTCTTGAAAAAGACTCCTCCGGGCATCGTTAACGGAAGCCAAGACAAAAAAAAAAAGGAAAAAGACTGCAACACGACAACGTGCCCAATGAAGGACGACAGTTTCCATTCGGTTCCGGAATAGCAGAATGCGCTCAGCTTCCAAGAGAGCGCACTCAAGCCGCGGAACGGCAGCGGCACTACTGCGGCTGGCGTTAGAACATCTCGAAGGAAAAGCGCATGCCCCCGTCCCGGCCGCGCCAAGTGCTCACGATAAGCGTATACGTGGAAGGGGTGAGAAGTGCTGCCGCTTCCGCGCTGTCGTCATTACGGCCAACATTAGGAGTGTAAACGGCAATGCAAATTAAACGCCTCCAATCTCCGCGAACGTTGGCCGCGTGTAAGTGAAGAGAAATTAAGAGCTGTCCCGATCGCGGTGCGTCGGGCTGACGAACGCTCTTCGCATATGAGCGAATTCGAGAACGGCAGGCAGGTTCGCTGCTGCGGCTCAATCAGGCCCATTCGTCGTGCGGAAGCTGGCTCTTAGTGCTCGGGCTAATTACTCGTCGTCGCGACACCCGCCGACGTTCTCGCGGCAGCCGCTGCTTCCAGCTTTCTCGGTCTTTTCTCGGCTCGACCAGCCCGTTCTTCTTCTTATCCGAAGCCGGCCTAGCACGCGGCTCCATGGTATCCTCAAGCTCGCGAGAATCGAAGAGCTTGGCCGAGCGTGTTTTCGATTGAAACTGCCGGGGAAAAGAAAAGGGCCGCGCCGGCGGCGGGGAAAAGGACACTTTAATTACGAGAAACAGCTGGCGAGAAGGAGCAAAAATAACTGAATTCCGGGCGTCGAAGAGAGCCTCGCGTCGGGTACCGAAGTTTGGAGGGCGTGTATTGGTGCGAGGCTGCAAGATACTTTTTTTTTCTCCTTTTTTTTTCTTTCGCTGCTCCTGCTGCCGTAACAGAGTACGCCGTTATACGCCGCGTTCGCGACATGAACAGTTCGCTGCCCGTCTTGACGTCGAACGCAATCTGGTTATTGCGCTTCACAACAAACTCCTGGCTCACCGCCTTCCTTTCGTCCTTATTTTATTTACAGATTTGCATAATTAGCTCGCGTGAATACGCCGAATGGCAACAGTATTGAAATGAACCAGCGATCGTCTATTCTGTTGCGCACATGGTGCTCGCAAATAGGGTGTTATTCATCATCCGTGTGTTCTCTGCATTGACATTATATATACAGTTCGCTTGTATACATTAGAGGTTACTTTCCTTATGCTTAAACGGATCCTGTACATTTCTGAGATTCTAGTTCGTGGGGCTCAAAGCCGTGAATTGGCTCCTCGGCATTCAGAACACTCCGGCGCAAACTTAAAGGAATTCGTGTGAGCAGCCACGTGCATTGTATTGCCCTGTCGTAGCGCCCATGCTATCCTACGTGTTCTTCGTGAGCGTCTGTTACGCGCTGAATTCTTCACTGTAGCAAGATGCACTATGAATAGCTCGAGCAAAATTATGACGAGCAGTTTGTCCCTTTAAATTTTACCTGCTTATTGTGCCCCCCTCCCCCAGACTGTCGGAGGCATTTGTGCTTGTAATTGAGAAGTTCAACGTGATAAACATGCTGTTTGACTCATTTGTGATATAATTAGTGAACATTGTGACGAATCTCGTTATATGCTCCCGAATCTAGTTATATTTTTAAATGAATCTTTCGGCGAACGCAGCTTTTCTTCATTTTTATTGCGACAGCAATTATATCGACACTCTCAGCTAAATTTAGCCACCGGCGTCGGCGTCACTCACCGTATATGCATACCTATCTACTTATAAAAAATGCAAGAAAGAAAAAAATCTATAAAGAGACTCCGGCATGAAATTTCTTAGCGGTGTTTCAAGTACCTGCCGAGTGCAGAATCATTTGAAGTTTCCAAAACGATACTTCTGAAATCAGTAAGGCCGTTCAGTTTTCGGCACGGGGTACACAGTGAAGTCAATATCGATCGATCAATAAATAAATAAATAAATAAATAAATAAATAAATAAATGAGTTTCAATAACACGAAAAGAATAAATGAAAAATATAAAATATACAGACGAGGGTCCCAAAGTACGCAACTGCAACGGCACCCTCGGTTATGGTTACAATTGAATAAAACGCTTAAAAGCAGCACTCAGAATTGAAAAAACCGAATATGAAAATAAAAAGGCAAGAAACCAAAAACAAAAAACACAGCATGTAATGAGTAAACTTAAAAGCACCACAACAGTGGAACAACTGATTAAACAAGGAATGCCTAAACTAAATAAAAAACGGAAACACATGGAACTAAAACGTACATTAGTAGTAGAATACATGGCAATAAATCTGGTACACCTAAATAAATGAACTTCGCAAACTTAACAAATAATGATATAATAATTTTATTTAAATGAAATCAAAGAAATTTTACATTTCAGTGATGAGTGTAAGGAGTTTTATAGTGAGATAACACAGAAGTGTGAAGGTGATTTGCTAAAGTTAGTATAAATTTTAGGAAATAGGAAGTAGTTAGCCGCAAACTTGGATGTGTTAGTGTTAACTAAAAATTCATACTGAATGAAATTGGCAGAAAGTTTATGTTTTATTTGTTTATGCAGAAACATTAGCTTAAATCTAAATAAGTTGCTAACAGTAAAGATGTTATAATGGAGGAGGTGAGTGATGTTACTGTCGCTTGCACAGTTAAAAATTACGCGAAGGGCTCTATTTTGCAAGTGCTGTAAGGATGAAAGATGGCACTGATATGTATTACTCCATGAAGCGATAGCGTAAGTGATGTGAAAATGTGCTAAAGCGAAGTAAAGAGAAAGGAGTGCTTTATGAGAGAAATATGAGCGAGCTTTAAGTAATGCGCGAATGCCAAATGCTGTCATTTTTGTAACGTGAGCAATATGGAGGTTGAATTTAAGGTTAGCATCGAGCAGAACACCAAGAATTGATACCCTGTCACTGTTAATAATAAGATGATAGTGAATTGTGATCCCTGGTGATGAAGTTAACTTGCGATAGGCGACCTAAAGACTGTAAACTTAGATTTATTTAGCATAATAACTAGATTATTTTCTTTACACCACATGGACACGTTACAAAGTGCGGCATTTAATTTAGTAGCGGCACTAGTAACACAATTATCAGCAAAAGAAATGTTAGTATCGTCAGCATATAAAACGCAGTGAGCCTTGTTTTTAATGTCAGGAAGGTCAATAATGTATAGTAAAAAAAAGTAAGGGACCCATTAGTAAGCCTTGGGGAACCCGTTGATTTATTGCTTTAGTAGATGTAAATGAATCTGCTATGTATACAATATGTTTTCTATTAACCAGGTAACTATTTAAAAACTTAAGAAATACACATGTGATACCATATGCGTCTACCTTCTTGGACAAAATGAGATGAATAATGATGTCGAATGTCTTTGAGAAATCCGAAAAACTGACCCAATAATGCACCCTGAATTAATGGAGCGTTTGATGTATTCAGAAAGAGAAGGAAGGGCAGTATTAGTTGAACTTTCTGAGCGAAAGCCAAATCGACAGGCCTTCAATACATTAAGTTTAGTCAAATACTTGTTAAGCCGAACCATAAATAATTTTTCATGACTTTACTGAGAGAAGAAAGACTACAGCTAGATCGGACTATAATTGTGAACACATTGTTTATCACCTTTTGAAAACACCGGGAGTACTTTGGCTATCACTGCAAAGACCAACAACGCCTTTCGCTTCCTTCGAAGAGTCACGAACAGATATCGGGGCCTTAAAGAGGACAACCTGCTTCGGTTCATCAACGCCTTTGTGCTGTGTTATTTCACTTACACGGTGGCCATGAACAACTGGCTCAGAGCAGAGCGTGACAAGCTTAATGCCCTCATAAGAAAAATCGTCAAGAGAGCCCTCGGGCGGCCTGTCAGAACGCAATACGAGGACCTCCTTCGGCTCGGCATAGACAACACCATGGAGGAGATAGCCGAGGCTCAGGAACAGGCCCAGCTCGCTCGGCTCTCTGCCACGCTGGCCGAAAGGCGTGTACTAGAAGTACTTGTACTCGTCCCCACCAAGAATTGGGCTAGTAACACACAATTACCCAAAGAAATAAGGGAGAAGCTCGTCATTGCTCCACTGCTCCACAATGTCCATCCAGTGCACAACGCAGGTCGTCGCAAGGCAGGAGCAGTGACGATACTTCAGGGAATTTCCAAGAAGATTGAGGCAAGATTCGTGGATGCCGCCGAGGACCGTAATGGCAAGGCTTTTGCGGTTTATGTTGTGGACACGCAGGGCAAGCCTTCATGAACTGTGCCTCGATTCGGACGATGGACCCCGAGGTGGCCGAGCAAGTGGCCATAACACTCGCCATGCAAGACGGTCAGAGAAAGTGCTTATAGCGACTCCAAAGCAGCCATCAGGGTATTTCAGAAAGGCCGGGTAGCATGGCAAGTATAGTTCATATTCTGAGAGGCGCCAGAAACAGTGACAGTGCCACACACAGCATCTTCTGATTCCCTGCTCACTTTGGGGCAATTTAAGGGGTTCCTCTGAACCTTAACGAGTATGCCCACGAGGCTGCGCGTGGCTTTACTGACCGCGCTGCCCTCGGATCGGGCCACTTTCCTCCTGGACACAGAGACGCTCCCAGCAAGCACAATCAGACAACGAAATTCTTTTACTGAGAGAGAAGGCTCTTCCCGCCACCTCATGCCAAGCTAAACAGACCACAGGTGGTCACGCTCATACTCCTGCAAACCAACTATTACACTAATCCTGCGTTGCTTACTGGTATCTATCAGGAAATTTACACGAATAGTTTTTGCACGGCTTGTGGCAGGGTTGCTACTTTGCCTCACGTGCTCTGGGAGTGCGGGTTGCTGGGCCCGACGTTCAACAAGGAAAAGTGGGAAACGCTCCTGCGAAGTCCCGTCTTCGTAGACCAAATTCTGGTCCTCCAGCGTGCCCGTGATCGAGCTGGCAGGCTAGACCTGTCGGTCTCGTCGTGAGATTAGCCAGGTGTGCGTTTTGTCACGTTTTGCCGGACCAAATAAAAGTTCACTCACTCACTCACTTATTCACTCACTCACTCAATTACCGCTAGTGGATTGGAAATGACATCTACTACAAGTTTTACATGGCGTACTGAGACGTTATTTATACCAGGGCTGGTCTTCTTAGGAGTTTTAATTGCTGTCGGTACATCATTAGGCTCACGAAAAAAAGAAAAAAAAGGAATGATTTGAACGCTGTATATTACAGTGAGACCTTCTTTGTTTCTGACTAAAATTTCAGAAAAAGTAGTTACTAAAAGCATAAGAAACACTACTTTCAGGGTTATGTGTAATGCCATTATACGTCACTTTGTGCAAATATGAGCTATGTATTGATTGATTTAGAAATTCATTTACCAGTTGCCTTTCAGAGTTGTAATTTTTACTAGACAATTGTTCATCTTAGTAATGTTTCTTAGCATTTTTAAGACACACAAAAGAACATTGAAAATATGTAACGCGAAGCTAAAGCAGCGTTAAATGGTTGTCTTCTTAGTTTTATGTTAAAGTTATCTTTTTGGCGCATACTTGGGATAGCCGTGGGTTTTTAGGATATTTATACTTTAGTTACATTGAACTATTTTTGTATTCTCTTCCACAGTTTTAAGGAAAAGGGCAGAGAACAAGTTAAGTGCCTCGTTCACATTGCATAACGATGTAACACTTGACCAATCAGTATGACGTATAGCAGTGAAGAACGATTCATGATCAAGTATGGAAGACGCGAAGGTGTGTCAAAAGGCCTCACGAAACTAGATGTCACAAAAAGAGCATAATAATCAGTGATAACCACCTTAATTACTCCTGCAGAGGGAGACGGTGAAAAATGACACATGGCATGATCAAGTGATGGGGCCCCGGCAGAGAGAATACATCTCGTAGGCGATGAAATAAGAGACTCAAAACCACAACCACGACCATAACCATAACCAAATCAAAGTCACCTATAAGTAGTGCCTGATGCGGCCATAAACCAATCAGTGGGGAAGGAGAACAGGCATGATTAACGGTCCCGGCACTGCGTTGTAAATTGTGTAGCAACCCGTATTCGTTCGTCACTGTACAGTGGTAGTGGGCCATAAATGGTTCCCCGTCTGTGACAGCCCGCATGACTCGATCCTCTCGTGTAGTCCCGCACAATCTGGAGGCTGCCAAACACGAGCAGCTAAAAAGCATTAGAAGTATTTCGCGCCCTAAAACACATGGAAATTAAACTCCGTGACTCCAAGTTTCGAGGGACCTTGAGTGATGGAGGATGCCGTGTTTAACCGTGTTTAACGAAAGGTTGGGACGCAAACAATTTCGAAGGGTTTTCACGCAAGTCTCACAGACTTTGTTAACTGTAATATCGCATTGTGACGCCGTAGTTCATTTTCATAGTTGCCACCGTCTGTGCTGTTGATTCTAGTTGTAGTTGATGCTGCTTAAGACAGTGAATGAAGAAATAGGTTCTGCATTTGTCTACAGTGGCGGTAGTGCGTATTACATTTATTATCTTCCCACTTTTTATTGTATCCTGATGTATGTGTGTGCATGCTTAGTTCTCATGAAATGTTATGTGCCGGCATTTGAAAAAGTCTTAGGCTGGTTTTCTCTGAAATAAAAATTTCCAGCCGATCAAAACTATTGGCATGTCATTAGCGAAGCCAGCTCTCCAATGGCAATTATCATTTAAGGGTAAAAAGTGAAAAGTTTTGGAAATGCGGCCCCAGCTTTCTGGGGTCGTTACTGCATAATAATACAAAAAGAATCCTGATAACACAAGTACATTTACGAGAATAAAAAACTCATAAAACGCAAAAGAAGAAGAGGTTTAGGAGTGAATTAATGATGACTTATGTACCTTAAGTGACTGAATGAACGTGACCGTGTGTTAAAGGTGTACCTATTGCATCTGTGGCATGCTGAACAAAGAAGCCCTGTACGCATCGGGGAAGATTGGGTCCGCAAAATATTACGTTTATGTGTTTCCGCTTACACAGCCTAAAACTTATACGAAAGGCCATGTCCACGTATTCTGGGAACATTTGGATTTCTTTTAAAAAGAAACAATATCATCGGCCCCACCTACTATGTCACTGGTATCCGGTGGAGTGCACGAATAACAATAAGAAACGTGAACGATGTAGAAATAGCAGTGGAGCGCAAGACTGATATAAAACCACCGCCGGAAATGTGACGTAGCGAGAAATGAAAACAACGAAAGTGAGACATAAGAGAAAAAAAAAACGGAAGGTTCAATTCAGTCTAGGAATATAAAGGACCAGAAGCACGTTTTGTTTAGCGAAGTATATGGGAGTAATATCGACACAACCACCCGCATCGCCTGAAGCTATTAGCTGTCTGCGTCTAGTGGGGGAAGCGGGATGCACGTAGAAGAAACAACATTCATGATGTGTATATCCAAGAAGACAAAAACAACAAAAATGTTGTAGACGGCTAACGGAGTTCCATCAAAATTACGAAAACAATAGGAACAGATTACTGAAAACATTACGCGAGATCAATCTCGTCGACAGAAAGCCACCAAGAGCACCTTTAGCACCGTTTCTTGAAGAATACGTAACGCATAATGAACACATTCTTATCATTCGATATCTTTGACAGCATTGAACTCATGACGTTCCCAAATACTGTGTTAGTGTGCCTTGAGAATAGTTGGCGAAATGGTAATAATGAAATCTCGTTTTGCATCTACCTATTACGCCTTCTCTTTTTTTTAGGTCTACTCATGTCCATTGCCAGCTGACAGAAAAATGACAAAATGAAAACACGGTATGCAACACAGTAGCGCAGCTATTATACCAGACATCACATTAGCAAGTGAGCCACATCATGTCGAATAACGCTACGTGGCCATTTATTAAAGCGAAAAGAATAAACAAGGGGACGCAAAATAAGCGCGTCACGAAGCTGGCACCGGAAAATTGCGGAAGTATTTGACCACAACTTGTCGGATTGGGAGCCAGAGTCGGTGCTGCGGAAAGACGAGCTTCAGCAAGTTGATCGATAACCATCCTCGCTGCCGCCATATAGCAGCTGTCACAACAAGAGGTGCCATCCTCATGCTGGTCCAGCTGAGGCGCTCGGTGTACTCTTTCATTTTCTGCTTGGTCACAAGGAAGCTGCGCGACAGCGGCGCAATATGCGGTCTCGTTGGGAGGAGACAACGTTGGTGTCACGCGACGGGACTCTAATACTCTCACACGCGGGTCATTTATCTTCGGTGCTAAGAAAATTAAAAGCAGGAAGCATAGAATAAGGGAGAGAGCAAGTATAATAGCGAGGGAAAGAAAGAAAACGATATGGAGAGCGAGAATAGGTCTCCAGACATTAGCTGAGGCGGTGGCTTAAAATTGACAAAGAGAGAGAAAGACCGGTGAGTTTGATGTCCACGCGTCATTTTCGTATGCTCCCATGCAACCCGAAATTTCGCCCTCCTACACGTGCCGACTGCAGCTCGTTCGCACTTACCGAATGTGATGCGCCTGTAAAAGAGTCATCCGCCGACACACGGCATGGATGCGTAGAATCACAGGAAGCCGATGAGCAGAGCAAGGCCGCGGTCGTTTGGTAAGGCTCATTAGTTTCTCCGGCACATCGCGCACGTGAGCATACCTGCAGTTGTGCGCACTCTTGGTGCCTCTCTGTAGGCGGCGCGATAACGAGAAATCACTCCGTTTCACTGTGTTTCAGCTGGCAGAGAGTAAGACGGCGCTTTTTCGACTTCGCCCATCTAAGCTCAATCGCGGCTTTGCAGAGCAGGTCGAGATAGAGATCTATTTTGGACGATGAACGAGAAAAGAAGAGAGGATTCGCTCCTCACGAGAAGGTATGTTCTCGTCGGTTCGCTGTCGTGCTGTGGTGGAGCATAATGTGCCGTACGCACTTGCAGGGAACAAAAGTGTGGTGAAAAGTTGGGATTCTGGAAGTCGGCACAGGTGTACATTATATTACAAATTGCGAATCGTCAATTCGCAATTTCGCAAAATCGGCAGATCGCAGTCATTCTGGGAGTCGATGTCATGCCAAGCGGTAGGCGTGTAGTGGCCTGCGCGAATTTTTTTTCAGTGATTTGAGCCAAGCGTTCCGAGTTCAGCCGACTTCTTTATGGATTTTAAGTAGTCGTGAGTATATCGTGGGAACACCCGTACTGAGAAATAGTTTTTTGGGTGGTGCGGGGACATTCGCTCAAGGCTTCCACTGTTTGAAGAAAGCACCTATTTTCATGAAACTACTATCAACAGCAAAAGTTTGTGGGACGTTGTATCCACAACAAATGTGAATTTCTGCAATATCAGTGCTTAATGTTTGTAATCAAGTCGGTGATCGTACAGGTCGGAATGCCAAGTGCAGTATGGAACATTCATTTCGAGATTAAATTCCCAGACAAAGCGGAAATTTAGATTTATCGAACATTTCCCGTCCTACAATCTTTTGCTGCTGACAGTACCTATTTGAAAAGGCAACATCATGTAAAGGTCGGGCTCCTAGGACCTCAACCTCTCCGCTACCTGTTTGATCGCGGGTTTGTTAGGCACGTCGACTACATTGATGCCGAAGGGGTATCTATGGCCCGGCATAACGACGGTACTCACTTTCGAGCAGAAGTGTCAGTTTTCTCGAAGCGAACAGCATGCTATACGATGTGATGATGCGCATGTCATTACAGGTGGTTTTCGCCGTATTTGTCCGGGATGTGCATTGGTTGACCATATCTGGGCAAGTCACAGGGGTTAATTAAAATATTTATTACATTGTTATGAAATCCTGTAGTGAACACGGCATCCACAGTTGACGTTGGCGCGATAAGACGATACTATAGGGCTTGTTTCGTAAGCTATTCCAAACACTAGCATATGTATTTTGTGGCAGAATACTAGACTGCCATGCAGAATGCGTGGGTTCGATTCCGGCTATGAATCGATTGTATATTTTTCCGTTCTTCCGCTTCTCCCTCAGCTACAACACTGCCTACGACGCCCCACAGAAGCTCCATTACACAATCACTCAAAGATTTTCGGATTTCTGTCATCACCATTCTTGGTTTGATGCTAACTATCTATCACCTGTATAGCTCATACTCGCTTTCTGTGAACCGTGGCATGAAGTTATGTGCCGCGCGTGACTTAAGTGAAAGGTTATCATGACATACACGGAAATAGCTCATGCCATTGATTTATTAACGTACCTGTTTATCTTGTTCCTTAAACACTAATACTCTTCCATGCAGACTTTGACATGTGTCAAGTTAAGGATACGCCAATAGAATGGCGCTCAGACGTAGGCAAATTAGGACTATGGTTTGACCCTGCACATCAAGTAAGTCAAAAAATTGCTTTATTAAGCTGTTCGTTGTGTTCATTGTACACCTCTACCTTGCAAATTTATTGATTGATTGATTTGTGTGGTTTAACGTCTCAAAACCACCATATAACTATGAGAGACGCCGTAGTGGAGGGCTCCGGAAATTTTGACCACCTGGGGTTCTTTAACGTGCGCCCAAATCTGAGAACACGGGCCTACAACATTTCCGCCTCCATCAGAAATGCAGCCGCCGCAGCCGGGAATCGAACCCGCGACCTGTGGGTCAGCAGCCGAGTACCTTAGCCACTAGACCACCGCGGCGGGGCTACCTTGCAAATTTAGAATGTGTCAAGTTCACAAGACGACAAAAGGAGAGCGCGCACATGTAAGCGGTTGGTTAGACAGACAGACAGACAGACAGACAGACAGACAGACAGACAGACAGACAGACAGACAGACAGACAGACAGACAGACAGACAAATAGATAGACAGATAGATAGATAGATAGATAGATAGATAGATAGATAGATAGATAGATAGATAGATAGATAGATAGATAGATAGATAGATAGATAGATAGATAGATAGATAGATAGATAGATAGATAGATAGATAGATAGATAGATAGATAGATAGATAGATAGATAGATAGATAGATAGATAGATAGATAGATAGATAGATAGATAGATAGATAGATAGATAGATAGATAGATAGATAGATAGATAGATAGATAGATAGATAGATAGATAGATAGATAGATAGATAGATAGATAGATAGATAGATAGATAGATAGATAGATAGATAGATAGATACGCAAAGAAATGCTTCACCTTTAGAAGTAACGGAGCATCCAATGTCTGGTCATTGTACTGTCTAAATATCGCGGTAGACGAGAAAAATATAACCTTTGTTATTTAGACTGGTAACAGTCGTGAATAAACGAACCCCGGAAATAGTTTACGTAAAAGAAAGCTCCTAATAAATTAAAATGCTTTGTTGTTTTGTAAAATTATGTTAGTTCGACGAGAGTGATGTTTCATAAAATAATATTCTTTCAGAAGCCCCGCAAAAATTTCAAATAGTAATTGAAAGATTCTATCAAAGTAGACATTGCCACATAAGAAAACTACCATCAATTTTTCATAGGATACATTAAGTATGGGTGGAATTGATGGCATTTGCTGCATGCTTCAAACGTTGTCTCTCCTAAATGGAAGGGCGATAATAAGCCTTGCACCGCCAAGTAGGCCCAGAGTCAGAACGCGCACAGAAGCGATGTTCATGACAATTTCATTTGGGGAGTGTCACGTTAAAATATCCCGAGCCCTAGTCCAAGAACTCAATGTTTTTATTTTACTGCTCGTTCCGAACCTCTCTCTTTTTTTCTTCTATGTCTTCCTCCATGTTTCCACCCATTCACAATCATCAGCAACATATTTCCAAGGGCCAAGGCCGTTGATGCTCGCTTACTTTCAGAATGTACGTCTTCTGAACGGGTCGTTCGATTAAGGATTGTCAAGGAGTACAGCTGCGTGCAACACCGTCCGGGTGCACGGAACTAACTTTGTCCAGCTTCCATAGTAGCGGACGTATGCTGTCGACAGGCACGAGCAACACGTCATCTTTGCATAGTCGAGGTAGATTACCAGCCGAGGTAGTCTTATAGCTCCGCCGTGAAACCCTCACGATTGCGCCCGCTATAGCTATAAACAGGTTCTCTCTCATAGACGACATGCCGTCCGAAGTGTTGGCTTTTTGCGCGACGATTATCGCGCATCTCGGGAGCAAGACGTGGAACAGAGACAGCAGCAGCAGTTCATCGGGCTTGCCGTCAAAATACATAAGAGGTCCACTGATGACGACTGCTTAAGCTTCGCAGATCAGTGTAGCGAAGACCTTGGCGTGGTGCCTGTTGCGTCCTAATGACCGTCTCAATGCGTTTTCTGTCGATCGGATGACGCTCTGACCAGCCTTCCTACCAGCCTTCCTAAGAAAATCCGTCACCCAGGAACTTCTCTTCGACGACTGGTTGACATCGGAAAACAATGAGTAGCTGCACAACATCAGCGTAGAGCTTTGTAACAAAGGCGAGCAAAACATCCTTTCGAGAGAGATTAACTGACGCGTGCGATGGAGCGTTAAACACAGCATGAAGCATTGTGATGGCCGGTAGGCAGATGACTGCGTGACGGGGCGTATGATCCATGTTCTTCTTGGGTAGTAGTTCTTCAAATCACCCTGTGCGCTCCTCATTGGCGTACTCTCAAACTTCAGAACATGCTGCTTCAGGAGTCTGAACTCTGGCTTGAGTCTGTTCAATTGGGCTTGCAGACGGCGCTCAGCTAACTTTCGATTGTCGCTGCCTGAGGGTAATCCTGGATTTTTTTTTAACATCAGCGGCACCTAGTAGCGTCTGTCTAACTTGATGATGCTCTATTCAAATACCCGAGGCTCCATCGGAGCCTTCTCTTTTTCCTCACTAGATTGCTCGACTCCGATGACGTCGAGATGCCGAATAACAGAATCATCGCAGTCAGAAGGGAAGTGGTGCTACAGTTCAGGAATAGAGTGCTTGTACGAGAACTTTCTGCTACTTCCACTGTTTCCTGAATGGTTCATCCGAACTTCATTTACATGAACTTGAACTTGTCGAGCAAATATTCTTTCGAGATGCGACTTTCTAAGACATGTCAGAACCAGTTAATACGCTTATTTCTTATTGGTGCCATGTGTGCGGATGAAAGGTGCCCACAGCGTCATGATTACTTTCGTGCATAATCTCCAGGACTGCATTGCTTATCGGCGTACTTGTGACCGTACACACGTCAGGTACCTCCAAGGCCTCCACGGTTACCACTGTATTGATACGTTGGCCTCGGAGAGTCAAAGCTACCCTTCCAGTGCGCATGACTTCGCGGGGGTTTCGAGTAGCCGAACGTAACCAAAGAAAGTTAGGGTTCCGATAACTGGGCATCTGACGTACATTGAGACGTGCGCTCTAATAAATGTGCGCTGGCTGCCACTCTCGAGAAGAATGCGCGCAGGACGCCTTCGTGATCCGCACTCAATCCACACTCGTATTGTTTTCAGTTGGAATGCAGTGCGCCCGCTCAGGGCACTTGGGGCAGATGTCAAAAGAGGCGTGATCATGGCTCGCCCCGTAATACGTAGCTCGTCCTGATTCACTGTCATCGCGTTGGTACGAGTTTATAGTAGTGCAGCTGGCCGGAACAACTCACACAGGATCGTCAAATGTCAACGATTGCACTTGCTGCACATGATGCGGTGCACACGGCAATAAAACCGAAAATTATGGTTGCTGCGCAAGCGAACACAGCGCAAGCGAGCCCGTGTTTCATCCTCCGAAAGCTAGACGTTGCGTTCCACAATGGTGCGTAGAGAATCTTTGCATAAGGGGCCAGCTTCTTCAGTAACTGCAGCAGATCCGGCAGGGAGTGCGGACGACGTTGGCAGATGTCCCACTGGTTTTGGCGGATCTTAACGTGTTCTGCAGCTAGTACACGCGATAACGCTGACGCCGATAATCCTGACCTACCTTCCTTTCTGATTTCAATTTGTGTGTACAGGAACCTAATCGTTTCAGCAGCCTCGTCTGCTCTCTCTTCAGAGGTCGCGATGCCAGACGTATCCTGCGGCGCTTCCTTCTCCTTATGGCGGTGGAGTATCGCGATGTCTTCTAGCAGATACATTTAAGACATGATTGAGGACATCGTACTGGTCGGGTGAGATGCCAAAACCAGTCAATGCGGAAACTTCAAAGTTGACCTCGTCACAGAGCAAGCGAAGTTTTGCAACATCTGTCGTAGACTTGATTGGCGCTAAGGTGAACAAGTGGTCAACGTGCTCCTTGTTGAGCAAGTAGCGTCGAACAAACCGCTTCGTTAGAGTCTGCATCAAAATTCTGTGGTTTTTTTTTTTTGGTCAATCAAATACCTTCCATAGCTCTCTTGTCTGTACCGCTCAAATACGACTGCAGATACTTGAACTTCTACATCGGGAAAAGTTGTTAGTTTACGTGTATCGTGTCACTGAAGTGATCCCTGTAGGACTGCCAATTGCGAAGTGCGCCGGAAAACTTCAAAATCTGTAGCTTCGGCACGAACACTGTGCGATGACACGGCACAGTTCCTAGAATGGTGTCCCATCGGCTACTGGAGGTGAACAGTCAGAAACCTCGTTTCGTGTTGAGGTGCTGCAATGACCAGCATCGGCCTCCGGTGATGTAGCCTCTGGCCTTGAAGTATTCATCACTGTCGTTTGGTTGACCTGTTCTCGAAAGAAGAACCACGCTTGGGACACAGCATAAAATACCATTCTTCCCCGGCTTCGAGCCCTTCCTCGTAAGCATTGCCATCAGTCGCACCGAGGATCCTTTGCTGAGGTTCACAAGCTCCACGTTCTTCTGGGGGAGGTAGGTAACAAGAGAGTCGACCTAACTAGCATCGGGAACGGTAGTCTATAGAGCTCGTCGGTCAGTAGCGTAACGGCTTGCGTGACACTATTGTCGTGTCTTGGATTCAGTTCCGCTCGCGGAACCGGTTGGCTGGCCCCTAGCGGGCGTTGTATAGATGTATACATAGTGATGCTTGTGTACATATGGAGAAAGTTTACGCCCTGGCGACTCCCCGAATCTCGCGCAACCGCTCCAACGATGCCCTCGAAGCGAGAAGTCTCAGAAGAGCGATGACAAGGGGATTTAGGCCCCAGAATGAATGTCGCATAATAATGACCCGAGCACCAGTTCAAGAACTCCACGTTTTGTTTTGTTTGGTCACCTGAAAGATCATGACTTATACCCACAGGGGGGACTGGCCACAGTGTACCTTACAAAATAATGAAATACAATGCTACCTTAATAAAGAGCGAGAGAAGAGAAATAAAAGAAGAACGAGACGTAACATACATAAAAGAAGAAAAAAAGTGAAAATGGCAAAAGGATTTGCAGATGTTCATGCCGAACTTCTTGCTTCTCTTATTTGCGCTGCTTCATGTTGCCGCCCATCCGCAATCATCAGCAATAGCAAGCACGAATACACGATTGCATTATAATAATTACGATAATGAAAAGAAAATAAAAACACTTGAGCAGCACACGTAAATTGAGATTCATTCAAAATAAATATTCGTTTGGACACTGTAGCCTTCTATTAGCCCTTTAAAAAATTCATACTATTTGACCCGTTCAGCTCTCGTCTGATCATCCTAAATGGGTATGTGCCAGCCACCCCCCGAGCATGATCGTTATCAATTCCCGCACAGGCACGGCGTGGTGTGTGGTGGTGCGTCGTGCCTCGAGCGCCGCCAATAGCTCAAACCATAGATCGTTCCGCCGGTCATCGGTGTCGCTCTCACGACTATATGGACAAAGCGGTCGTTGCAAATACATGCAGGTCACCATTCTGGTCAACCAGTCACTACAACTTTGGAATTCTGCTGTCTGTAGGAGATTACGGAAAGCTCATGGAGGAACACATTGGCTCTATCACGGCGCGAGAAAAACTCGCGAAGCCGTTGGGGCATCGACTGCAAACATGGCGTTGAAACGACGTCATGGTGCCTCCGAAGACTACGATTACGCTTCGTGGCTGGGCCCTCAATGAACGCTGACCACATCTTTCGCAAAACCATCTAGAAAAGAAAGGTGCCTGTTGTGAGACGGAGGTATCACGTCTCCACGACGAATACGTGACCACGAGTTTTCGACGGTGTTGCCGTTAACTCTGAATCCGAAAGCCTACGCACGACTTCTTTCCTGGAAGACGGTAACGAAGACCTCTGGGGTACAGGAGGTTGTCACTGGTGACACTACCAGAACAGCACGGAGGCTGAAGTGGTGAAGCTTGGTCGCGTCCACCGATGACTTCGGCATTAAAGACGAACCAAACAAGCCCAGGACGCCATGCCTGAAAACCAAGAATTCCTGGACAGCAGATCTGATGGAGGTTTGCGAGGTGAGTGCCACACCACGAGCATTCGCCACTGTGGTTGCTGAAAGGCTGGAGACCACCATGTGAAAACGCGGGTGTCGCAGTCAACTGCAGCAACCCACCAGGGTCACAGAATCGTAAGTGTTGAACGTGAAGATGCTCTCATCGGCGCTCGCCAACTTGACGTCCAGAATTACGGTTATGCATCCGCCCCGGAGGTGTTCCCAACCCATGACTACACACACTCACCCCAACGTGCATTATCAACGTATACATATTTACACTTCACAATAAAGATTTGTTTGTGCAGTGGCCTCTGTTCTTCGAGAAGGTACTCAAGTTACGGGTTCTGACTCAGTAGCCTCTTTCTTGTCGGCGATTGCAGACCAGAACGTCCGAAAAATACTTGCATCCGGCTGTTGTCTTGTGTGAGCTGTAATTTGAATACTGCATGTAGAAGGATCATCACCTTCTCAAATGTATGCCAAGTTGTGCTTATAGTTTGCATATTTTTATTGATGACTGATGAGTGAAAAAAATGTAAAAAAATTGGCCCCGTATCTGCATGTAATCTGCAAATGTCGTCGAAAGACGATACTCTTACGTGTGGAGAGAGTGAACAAACCATTTATTTGATGTTCTGCGCAAGAAAATCGGTGAATGGTATTCCGAAGGCGCTGCGTTAGAGTGCCTCGAGCATGTAGCGGATGCGAACGAGCGCATCAAATCACGTCACACGTGAGACATGAGCCCCATCTGACAGTTTTTCTGGAAAACAACGCGCGTGGCCCTGAGACGGGTGTGCGTGCCCGTCTCAGAGGTGATAAGGTGTAGAACACAAGGCGACGGGTAGGCGCTACTACCATCTCGTCTTAGCAAAACGTTGAAAACACTGCCCGTTCCGTGCAAGCGCTGCATGGTCAGCGCCGCGTGATAAGCGCTACTGTCTTTAGAATTACCTATGTATGCCTTTTCTAGTAAAAGACGAACATGCAGAATATATGCGTGTTGTTATGGTGCCTCAGATATGAACAATAATTGATTTTTAATTGACAAACACGCACGTATGAACGCTGATTCTTGAGCAACATTGGTGGGCGCTGCGGATGGGGTCGCCCGTTCGGGGTATCGGCTGGTGCTGTTTCGAGTGCCCGGTTCACGGAAACGGTGGACAAACAGACAAATGTACAGACAAATTTACAGACAAATGTACAGACAAATGTACAGACAAATGTACAGACAGACAGACAGATCAAAGTTTTTGTGTCGAAGGTCCCCAAGAAAGACTATCGTCTTTGAAAAATGGAATTATGACTTCGAAAAAAATATAAGTGGCAGGCCTAGCATCAAGACCAACGAAACTGTTGAACTGGACAGGCAATCGCAGTGACATCGACGACGACTGACAGTTGATGATGATGATGATGATCGTGATGACGACCTCAGATAGATGGCGCTCACCCACAAATAGGGGGATGGACCAAGAATTGAGCGGCAGGATACTTAAAGTAATGAAACTAAAACCAATCTAAAAAATAGTTTAGAGATAAAACTGTGAATAAATAAAAATGCTTACTGAGCAAGCGGTCCAATCATCTCTTGTTCCTCATAGAAAAAACTACAAATTATAAACTAAAGATCTGAAAAAGTAAGGATAGACTAATTCGGTCATCTTTTTGTTGCCTTGATGTAGTCAAACAGAGTAGAGTATACATTCCTGTGGTAGTAACCAAATAAAAGGCCACCAAGTAATAAATGTACTGTAGCATTTACTACCATTCCTAACTTCTGCAATGAGGCCCCGCCGCGGTGGTCTAGTGGCTAAGGTACTCGGCTGCTGACCCGCAGGTTGCGGGTTCGATTCCCGGCTGCGGCGGCTGCATTTCCGATGGAGGCGGAAATGTTGTAGGCCCGTGTACTCAGATTTGGGTGCACGTTAAAGAACCCCAGGTGGTCAAAATTTCCGGAGCCCTCCACTACGGCGTCTCTCATAATCAAATGGTGGTTTTGGGACGTTAAACCCCACAAATCAATCAATCATTAACTTCTGCAATGAGGCATCTAAAAATCTTTTTCTCTGAAAGAAATAATGGCGACAGAATAAAAAGAAATGTTCAATTGTTTCGATTTCGTTGCAAAAAATGCCTTGATTCTAGCTTTGTTTAGGTGATAATTTAGTTATGGAACCGCACAGCGCAATCTAGTGTAAGTAACTTGTAAGCGGCGAGATACACGCCACTGTTTATTCCAGCAATGCCCTAAATGCTAGTAAAGTTTAATTTTAAACAATTTATCTATTTCCTATTCGAAAAAATGTGAACCTTAACGCTGTCACGTAGGCCACATCTGGTAAAACTGAGTTGATGTTTTCACTCAGGGATACTGCTGTTACTGGTCTGTCAGACAATCTTCCTCCTTTTAGTCGCACTGTGATTCACGCGATTGTAACTGAAAAGCTCGAATATTCCAAAATGTGTGCCACTTAAGTACCAAGAACGCTTACTGACCATGTCAAAAACAAAACATTTCGAGTGGACGAGTGTTTTGCAGCGAAAGCTGTTATGAGATCACAACAATTGTGCCATAGATTTGCCGCCGCCGGTGTCCGTAACTGCTATCGCATGAAATAAAGAAAAACAAATAGTAACATCCGAAAAGGTTCGTAGTTGAAGCCTCTCCGTAGAAGACCAGTATTTTACCACTGAACCATGTCAGGGCTCAAATTTAGTAACAAAAAAAAACCCTATAGAATAGTTATGCCACGAAGAAGCCACCTTAACATATACGCAATATAGCACAGTAGAAGAGTAAAATGTCAACCAGGCGTCAAAGGATTGTCAAAGTATAACGAGGCATCACACAATATGAACTGCGTTATGAGTGGGCTGTTCAATGCTTTCAACTCGTCACAATGGGCTCAGATATGATTCTTCATCGTCCTCAGCCACCAAATATCTCAATGAAGTAGTGCGTACATTGCAAGCGTACTTGTAATAGGAACATTCAGAGAAATTGCAACGGTTTAAAAATGACACTTTATTTTTTTAAAAATGGGTTTGGGGTGCCGGCATCAGTGGAACTTTATTATTGATGTCCTTAGTCCGGCATTCTAGCAGCCACTTTTCGCTCGCCATTACGATTAATTTCCCTTGGTCTCTCAGTTAAAAGTAGTCGCGGAGACTGGTCTCTAGTGCATCTGAAGGTGGGGTTGGGGAGGGTTGGGGGAAGTGGAAGAGAGGAGTTTTTGGTGCACGCTCAAACGACGCAAATCGCTTCTGATGTCTCCATACTGAGCGGTCACTTCGGCAGACGAAGACCGTTTTCTATTGACCCAAGATGCGTGCAATAATTTTTAAGACGCGGCTCTTGAAATTACCAAAGAGTATTAGATAGATATATAGACAGATAGATAGACAGATAGATAGATAGATAGATAGATAGATAGATAGATAGATAGATAGATAGATAGATAGATAGATAGATAGATAGATAGATAGATAGATAGATAGATAGATAGATAGATAGATAGATAGATAGATAGATAGATAGATAGATAGATAGATAGATAGATAGATAGATAGACAGACAGACAGACAGACAGACAGATAGATAGATAGATAGATAGATAGATAGATAGATAGATAGATAGATAGATAGATAGATAGATAGATAGATAGATAGATAGATAGATAGATAGATAGATAGATAGATAGATAGATAGATAGATAGATAGATAGATAGATAGATAGATAGATAGATAGATAGATAGATAGATAGATAGATAGATAGATAGATAGATAGATAGACAGACAGACAGACAGACAGACAGGCAGACAGACAGACAGACAGACAGACAGACAGACAGACAGACAGACAGACAGACAGACAGACAGATAGATAGATAGATAGATAGATAGATAGATAGATAGATAGATAGATAGATAGATAGATAGATAGATAGATAGATAGATAGATAGATAGATAGATAGATAGATAGATAGATAGATAGATAGATTTATTGATAGATAGATAGATAGATAGATAGATAGATAGATAGATAGATAGATAGATAGATAGATAGATAGATAGATAGATAGATAGATAGATAGATAGATAGATAGATAGATAGATAGATAGATAGATAGATAGATAGATAGATAGATAGATAGATAGATAGATAGATAGATAGATAGATAGATAGATAGATAGATAGATAGATAGATAGATAGATAGATAGACGGCGCCTATTTGGCCCGACCACCCGTCAGCGCAAAGGCAACCCTAAGACTAAGCACCCCGTCAACCCCCCCCCCCCCCTTACGATGTTCTCTACGATGACAAAAGGTGACGACGAGCACGAAGAGACCATTGAATGAATATCATTACGATATTATATAGATGAGAAATGAGCGTATACCAAGCGCACAGAAACTTGTATTCACTAAAAATACCTCATCATTTTCCCACTGAAGCTGCTATTAGCACTTCAAAAAAATTTACAGTATATAGTCCGCCTGACTCTTAGCAGATGCCCCTAAATGGGTTTGTGCCAATCAGCCCAGGGGCCTCATCAGCGATCCTCTTAGGCTCCACGTAGTGCGTGGTAGCGAATAGGGGCGCGTGCTGCATCGAACGTAGCCATTTTCTCGAATCGTGGATCGTTCTGCGAGTCGCCGTGCCGCTCTCACGATCAAATCGACGAAGAAACGCCTGCTCTTGAACTCAGATTGCCGTTCCCACCAACGAGCCGCCACAATATTGGATCTGGGGTGTCTCTAGGAGACAACGAAAAGCTCCTGGAAGAGCATTTGCGCTTCTTCAACGGTGAGAGAAAGCTGAGAAACCGGGCCGTCAACTAAAGTTATGGCGCCGAAACCACATCCCGCTTGTATAGACGACTACTACAACGATTGATGGCTTGGCCCTCAATGGCTTCCGGCGAAGGTGTTTGAACCCGCTGTTGAAAAGACCATGTCGAGCAGTAAGGTGGCTCTTTTCAGTCTTCATCGTGACGGCACCACGACGCATACGCCAGGGGGAGATTTCGACGGGGCTGACTTTGACTGCGATCAACCGGAAGCATACGTTCAATACCTTTTCTTCGAGACAGAGATGAAAACGGACGTAGTCCAAGAGGTCATCCCCGCTAACGCGACGCCTACCGGAGGTAGCCTGAAGAGGCCAAGCACTGTCACGTCCACCGATGACTTCGCTGTTAAAGACGAACCAACCAAGCACAAGACGCCTCGACTTGAAGTCCAAAACTTCGGAACAACAGGACCTACAAACGTTTACGAAGTGAGCGCCACATGCCAGGCACACCCCGCCACAGATATTGAAATGGAGGACACCGGCGTGTGAAAGCTAGAGGACACGGACAGGGACACCATTCCGCCATTGTCAAGGATTCGTGAATGGTTGACGCAAAGAAGATGCTGTAGAGGACGAGCTCTTCTATGCTCGCCTACGCGACGTTTCCAATGGCGGCTATGGTTCGGCACCGGAAATGTTTCGACTTGTGGAAGACGCACACAGACTGGCACCAACATGTAATACATAAACTGTAGTCAAACAGAAAGGCACGTAGGGAATGTCTAGAACTTCTTTCGCCGCAATAAAAATGTCTTTGTGAAATGTCGTCTGTTATTTCTTCACGAAGGTACTGAATCGTTCTGGCACAGTTGTCATCTTTTTGTCGGAGAATGTAGACGAGAACGTGCGCAAAAATACTTGCACCAGCCTTTTTATAACTGGGAGCATTATTTCAGTTTTTGCGTGTGTAAAGATACATAATCTTCTCATATGCACACGGTGTTGTGCCTATAGATTACGGACCTACAGGGATGAGGGAAGAACAGGTAAGAAAGCGGTGAAAAGACTTAAAGAATGGCTGCACAGATGTGCAGCCGGTTTAGATTGACAGGTCCAGCATCCAGACTAATGAATCTATTAAACAAGTGGACCGGGTGTCGCTATTATATAGGTCGACGAGGAATGACTGTTACTCGTCTGTCGGAACTTTTCTCTCGAGTGCCACGCAGTAATTAGGGCAATTTTAATTCAAAAGCTGGGATATAGTTAAATGAGTGCCAGGTAGGTACCAAGAATGCTAACCAACCAATTCAAACAGGAAAGACAATGAAGTGTTCGGGCGTTCTTGAACCATAACGCAAAATACGGAGATGATTTACTTTTTCACGTTGTCACAGGCGACAAGATGTGCATTTACTAAGCCAATGCAGATTTTAAAAAAACACAAGCGACACTGTGGCGACAGTCCGCTTCACCAAAACTGCAAAAATTCAAGAAGTCTTCGTTCTTGTGTAGTAAAATGATGGCTACAGTTTTCTAGCCCAAAAAGGGCGTCCTTGAGGTTTATTTCATAAAATATGGGCCCGCAATTGCAGCTTAAGAACATTCAGAATGAGACGGTGCAGAAAATTGTCTAGAATTATCTTCCTCTGCGAGAACGCGCATCATCACACCACCGCCTTTGATAACATTCAAATTTTGGTTGGTAACTTTTTGGATCACGCACCCTACTGTACAGACGTTGCACTAAATGATTATTTCCCTTTCTTGCACTTGAAACAATAGCTTAAAGGACATCGAGTAACTCCAGACCACTGTTGCCAACTTGTTGAACTACCAGGAAGATAACTTCCATCTAGGGGGACTCAAGAAACTGGTGCAGTGGTACGATCAGTGCTTAGTAGTTAAAGGAGATTACGTAGAAATGTGAAGACGACGAACAAACTTCAATTAAATGAAAGTCTTTTCAGGCGATGGTGTCGGTGGCCCCTCATGGCCGATGTCTTCAGTCCAGGACACACCAATATATCACCACTACTATCGCTCTTTAGACTAGATCCCGTTGGCCTTTCAGTCTTGAACGTCCATAGAGAGCAGTCTTCTATGACTTTGGAAAAGAAGGTGGAGAACGTACAAGGGAGGGGTTTTTATGTACACGCTCACACCATGTAAAAGACGCCTGATCTCTCTCCACAGAGCGGGCACTTTCTGTTTGAGTTTAGCCCAAGAAACGAAATATTGTAGGCAGAGCAGTTTATTGATCTACAGTTTTTCGTCAATTCACTCACGTGCTCCACTCAGACCTTTAACAGAGTACGAGTAGAGCCGATGCAGCTCTTGAAAATTGAGCACAATTTATTTCAAGGTCAGTATACTAGTTTTCAGATCTCCAAGCACTCGACATGACATATGGCACCCTCAGCCTGCTTATCCCACTAAACCTGGTGTCCTGGAGTCCAGATATTTGGTGTGCATTGCGTGATATCAGTCATGTTTTCGAAATTCGCCATAATTTCACAGGCGAGAAGTGATGCCTGCCCACCCATGCATTGAAAACAGGTGTATCGGTTGTCTGTGATAACCGCATTGCATCATAGATCGATGGCTGCCAGAGCAATCGCTTTAATCAAGAGTCCGACGGAATGCCGTCTGGTCGGGGACAAACATAGTGCAAGATAATAGAAACGCTGACGAAAGTAAAATACACAAAAATTGAAAAGACGTTTCGGCTCCCCACCCGAGATCCTTGTTCACAGTGAGCAGAATTGGCGTAGTGCGCTCTTCTGTTAAGAAGAGCGCACTACGCCACTGCAGTCACTGTGAACAAGGCTTCCGTGTGGGGAGCCGAAACGTCTTTTCAATTTTTATGTATTTTACTTTCGTCAGCGTTTTTATTATTTTGCAGCAATTGCTTTTTTTTCGCTCAAGTTAAACTTGGGGCTCTGAAGGACATTCAGTACGTTAATCTGAGCATACTGGTGAATGGCAGCCGTCGTGTAATACCCCTTTTCATATAGATGACGCCTAGCAGAGGTCCATATTTCTACGCAGAGTATTTTACTAGGGCCTTTCATCGACCTTCGTGTAAGTGCGAGTGACGATGTTAGCGGTGAGTGTTGCAGACACAGCTTTTGCCTCCACGCTTCTGGGACGAGATATGTGGTGTCTAGAAGAGTCTGGTGTTTCGACAGACGAGCACCATATTTAGTATACTCAGAATAGGTGTAACAATTCATTAGATACGCCTCTTGCAATTCTGAAAGAAACGGTTGTAAACGAGGTATTGATTGGAAGGTCTGAAGCCCGTTTATTTGCCTCCTTTTTTTATAATTGCGTACATGTTGTTTTCATCTGTCTTAACGGTATGAAGGTGGGGTGCGGCATATATGGTCTTACCGGTGACGAATGCATGGACGAGCCATCTCTGCACCGCTATACCCACCATGTTTGTTTGCGACGCGCTGAATCATAAACACCACCTGATACGTACCCTGTTTGTTTGTGACTTTGGTAGAAATAGAATTGAGCTTGTGGTTAAAGAAAAGGCTCAAATTTTGGCGTTCTTTCACCTCCGTAATTCGTGTAGTAGGTTTGTAGTAAACTAAACCCAACTATAAAAACGTTTACAAATCGCGTGAAAATTGCTATAGCTCTGTCATCACCGTTCCTGGTTCGATGCAAACTGCCCTGCACCTGTAACTCATACCCCATTTCTAGGGGCCGTGCTACACACGAGACTTAAGAGAATGGTTTTATGACCTACGAGTCAAGTATCTCACTCAATTGATTTATTAACCTGTTCGTCGTATTCTTTCTACACAAATCCTTCGCATTTTATTAGTGACGCATCTAATCAGTTCAGTTTATACCGCATCTGAATGTTTTATAGGCAAAAATTGTCACGAATACTTATGATTATGATTATTAAATCTGTGAAAATCCTGAATATATGAACCCTACAGCAGCTGACGTAGAATAAAGCTCATAAGCAATCAAACTTTTTTTTATTAAAGTTATGTTAGGCACACGGGCAGCAATATTTCCGAAAATATTATTTTTAAATTAGCCTTGCAACTTTTTTTTTTCAAATTGTCACCGATTGACTCCTTCGCAGGATTTGATGGGCACATGAATCAACGGCCGGCATTTTTTTTTCTTTAATGCGTCCAGTATGAGCGTAGTTTATGGGATTTGCCACCACCATTTAGTGTCATGCTCTACGCTTTTGTGTATATATAGATATATATATATATAGGCAGGAATGGTGGTTGAGTGGCCGTAGCGTTGCGTATATATATATATATATATATATATATATATATATATATATATATATATATATATATATATATATATATATATATATATATATATATATATATATATATATATATATATATATGTGTGTGTGTGTGTGTGTGTGTGTGTGTGTGTGTGTGTGTGTGTGTGTGTGTGTGTTGTAGTTGGGGTGATGATTATTTTATTATCCGCGAACACCGGCAAGAAATGCGGAACACGGGATGGTCTTGACATGTACCCGGCTAGCTCAGTCGGATGGTCTTGACAATAGGGAGTTTTCGTATAGCGTTTGACCCCTGCAAATGCTGATGCACGCTCGAGTCACCGCAACGGATAACGTTTGCGTACGCTAATTAAGAAATCCCTAATGACACAAGGCGACGACGAGCACGAGGAGACCACTGAATGACAATCATTACGATAATCTATAGATTACAAATAAATGCATAAGCAGCGCATATAAACTGCGATTTATCGAAAATAACACTTCATTCTGACATTGAAACCTCTATTGGCCCTCATTGAAATTCAGACTATATGATCCTACCGACTGTTGGCAGATCCCCTGTACATGCCAGTCATCCAAGGCGCATCATCATTGATTCCCCCTCCCCCACATGCGGTAGCGCACGGTGGCGCGCGGCGCCACGAGCGTAGTTATTTGCTCGAATGATGAATCGTTGTGCCCGGCGTCCGTGTCACTCTCACAATTGAATCGACGAAAGAACACCTGTTATTATTAGCAGGTTGCGGTTCTCACCAACCAGCCACTACAACATCGGAGCTGTGGCGTCCCTGGGAGACAACGAAAAGCTGCTGGAAGAACATTGGCGCTTCTTCAACGGTAAGAGAAAGACTGACGAAGCCGGGGTGTCAACTAAAGTTATGGCGCTGAAACGACATCACGCTTGCCTAGAAGACTACGACAATGCCTCGTAGTTTGGCCTTCAATGGGTTTAGAGGTCGGCATTTAAACACGCTGAACGGCAAAACTATCTCGAGCAGTAAGAAAGCTGTTTTCAGTCTTCATCGTGACGGCGCCACGGCGCATACGCCAGGGTGACTTTTCGACGTGGCTGCCTTTCACTGCGACCTACCAGAAGCGTACGCCCGAGAACTTTCTTTGAAGAAAGCGATGAAGACAGACGAAATCCAGAGAGTCATCCCCGCTAATGCGACGTCTAAAGGAGGGAGCCTTAAGAGGCGAAGCTCTGTCACGTCCACCGATGACTTCGGTATTAAAGACGAACCAACCAAGCACAAGACGCTGCGTCTCGAAGTCCACAATTCCAGGACAGCAGAACCGATGAACGTTTCGGAGGCGAGAGCCACACACCAGGCACACCCTGCTATAGATCCTGAAATGAGGGACGCCGGCGAGTGAAAGCTGAAGGGCACGGCCAAGGACACCGTGCCGCCAGTGTCAAGGATTCGTAGGTGGTTGACGCAAAGAAGATGCTGTAGAGGACGAGCTCTTCGGTGCTCGCCTACGCGACGTTTACAATGGCGGCTACGGCTTGGCACCGGAAACGTTTCGAGTGGAAGACGCACACAGACTGCTATCAACATGTATAACATAAGTGTTATTCAAATAGGAAGGGTCGTTAGCGAATGTTCAGAATTTTGCACGTCTTAATAAAAATTTGTTGTGAAATGTCGTCTGTTAGTTTTTCACGAAGGTACTTAATCGTTTTGACTCAGTCGTCCTTTGCTTCTCAGAAAATGTAGACGAGAACGTGTGCAAATGTCCTTGCAGTAGCCTATTATGAAGTGAGAGCATGAATTCAGTTCTTGCATGGGAAACGATGATCAGGTTGTCATATGCTTGGGGAGTTGTTTTTACAGTTTACGGACCAACAGTGATGACACTGATGAGAGAAGGAAAGGTAATAAAAAAATGGTGAAACGACTTTAAAAACGGTCGTGCAAATGTGAACGACAAAGTGCTGAATGACAGGCTCAGCATCCAGAGTAATGAATTTCTAGAACAAGTAGATCGGAAATAGCGATATGATCGACGAGGAAGTGAATATGCTTGTTTGCCGAAAAATGGCAGCATACCCACGGTGTGAATGATGGAGAGTGGGGTGAATCATCCGTCCGTCCATTCGTTCTTGCTTCCGTCCGTCCATGCCTCCATCCACCCGTCCGTGCGGGTGTCTGTTCGTGCGTCCGCACGTCCATCCGTGCGTCTGTCCTTGCGTTAGTCCATGCATCCACGCCTGCGTCAGTCCATACGTCCATCCGTCCATGCAGCCATTCATGCGTCCGTCCATGCATCTGTCTGTGTGTCCGTTCACAATTCTAGTCAACTCTCCAAGTACCACCATCTCGCATCTTTTCATAATATATTCCGCATATAGAAGCACCGTCATCCAGCGGACATTCCAAGGACTAAACGAGAGGTGGCACACGCACACTTTCTTACGGCTTGCGCTTCGTGTCTACTTCCCACCTTTAACCACCTCGAGTTCATGGTATATACTAGTTCACTGTATTCATGGCACTGCGGCCCAACGCTCGCTAAATTTTTCTAAAACCAAGGAAGTAACGCCCAGCGAGTATAACGTAGCAACCCTTTTTGTCAGATAGTGCTCAATGTACATGCCAAAGGCTGCTAATCGGGAATGTAAGACAGGAGAATTCGGCTTTTAGTTAACGCGCACGCTGCGAATTTTTTATTGTTCAACAACGCACAGGATAAATCTCCCACCGGCACCACCTTGCAGGTCAAAGTGCAAGACATGGTACGTACTACGACGAGGGACGAACGGGTGCCGCTCTAAGGAGCTTTGCCCCTAAAATCGTCCTCTTGGCGATTTTAACTGAAAAGCTCGGATGTCGTAACATGTGTGCCAGGTAAGTACCAAGAATGCTTACCAAGAAATCGAAACAACGAAGAATGTGAAGTGGACAAGCGTCTTTGAACCATTGAGAAAAAATACGAAAAAGGTTTATTTTCCCCTTTGTTAAAGGGGACGACAAGTGGGTTTACAATAGCCAATGCAGATACAAAAGAACAATCGCGACGGTGGCGCCACAACGCTTCACCAAAACCACAAAATGTTAAGCGTCCCCGTACTCGAAGAAAGTGGTGGCTACAGTTTTTCAGCACAAAGAGGGTTTTATTGAGGTTGATTTCAAAGAATTTGGGCCCACACTACAGCTTAAGCTCACCAAATTAAATGGGGTGTAGTCGCGCAAAATTAGAGGAAACAGCTCAGAGAGTGGAAGTACGACCTCGGCTCCCTCCTACTTCTTTTCTCTGATCTGTATTTTTCCAAGTTTGTGCTACTATGCACCCAGTTGACGCTAACAACTAGCCCACTAACAAGTCTTACTCACCCAACTGAGATGTGTAATCAAAAATCGACGGCACGGGAAATACCCCGAGACCACGCGCATCCTCACAACGCCGCCATAGATAAGATTCAGGCTTTTTTTGTAGTAACTTCTTCACGCATTTCGTTGCGCGAAATGTATATTTCTTCTTGCACTTGAAACAGTGGCTTTAAGGGCAATGGCTTAAAAACATCGAGTAACTCAAACCAACCGTTGTCTACTGGTTTAATTTCTAGGCAGAGAACTTTTATATAGGTGGACTAAAGAAACTAGTGCAGTGATACGAACAGTGCTCAGCAGTTATAAATGATTATGTAGAAGAGTGAACAGGAGCAACAAACTTCACTTAAATAACAGCCGTTTCAGGTGACTGTGTCGGTGGCTCCTGGTGGTCGGTGTTTTTAGTCCGGGACACCCAAATATTCAGCCGCTACTCTCCCAGTAAAACTAGGGCCTGTAGGCCTTTGAGTCTTGAGCGGTCACGCAGAGCGGTTTCTAATGCCTCTGGAACAGAGGGTGTGGTCGGAGGAAATGAGGGGTTTATGTTCACACTCACATCATGAAAAAGACTTCTGATCTCTTCCCACAAGGTGGGTACTTCCTGCCTGAGTTAAGAGTCTCAGAAACGAATTATTGTGGGCAGTGCTGGGGAATGGTCAGCATCCTGCAGTGAATTCGCTCATCTTCCCTACTCATATCACTAGCAATGTCCAGGCATGGTTGTTGACACTCTCGAAAATCGAGTGATAGGTATTTCAAGGTCGTTGTGGTGGTTCTCTACCTCCGAGAACTGGAGATTTATGGAACGAGAGCACGGCATTCAAGCGTTTGGGCATTATGGGTTGTCCAGTCTCATTATCCCGTCCTCGATTCCAAATAATCTATTTGGACTGAATGAGACCATTCAATTTTTCTGCAGTTTAATTAGTTCTGCGATGGGTGGCTCCCAGAGCTTTGTTTACTCTTCTCGTGACGTAAGTTCGGGGCTCTGAAGGACAGCCCAGTGACCTGAATATCCTGGTGAATGAATACCTTTGTGTACAACCCATCCGATGACAGCCCGGCCACGTTCACGTAGAAGACGCCTGGCGTAGTTTCATAATGGCGCGCCAAGTCTTTTACTCGGGCCTTTCGCCAGCCTTCGTGAGAATGAGTGACGATGTCATGCGGTGGGATTCGGTGAAGGAATGTTTCGCTTCGTACTTCAAGTGCAAGATCTGTTGTGTCTCAATGTTTTGTAAATGTCCAGAGGCCGTAGTCTATAACTGTCGGTGTTGATAAAAAGGTATAAAGCCCCTTTTGTTGCCTTTTTTATATACTTACGTAAATTTTATTTTGATGCGTTTTCTTGGGTACATAGGTGGGGGCGGCATATATGACCATCGCATGACTAACGCACGGACGAATCTATGCGGATCTTTGTCGTGCAACTGTCCGCGTTTGTTTGCAATGCGTCGAATTAGGCGCCCACCCTTTCCGCAGACTACTTAAGCTATACTACTTTTCGTAGCTAGGACTAAGCTTGTGTTGTATGAGAAAAGAGGGAAATAAACGTTTATTTCGAAACAGTGTTCTGAGCGATGCCGTCAGAGTTAATAAACCTCCAGAGTTATTAAACATGCAGAGCTATAAATCTCTTTACCTGGTGTAGCAGGTTTGCATAAAATAAATTCCCAAATAAATACTTTTACAGATTGCGTAAAGTTTCTTGAAGTTCTATCATTACCATATGTAGGTAGGTAGGTAGGTAGGTAGGTAGGTAGGTAGGTAGGTAGGTAGGTAGGTAGGTAGGTAGGTAGGTAGGTAGGTAGGTAGGTAGGTAGGTAGGTAGGTAGGTAGGTAGGTAGGTAGGCAGGCAGGCAGGCAGGCAGGCAGGCAGGTAGGTAGGTAGGTAGGCAGGCAGGCAGGCAGGCAGGCAGGCAGGTAGGCAGGCAGGCAGGCAGGCAGGCAGGCAGGCAGGCAGGTAGGTAGGTAGGTAGGTAGGTAGGTAGGAAGATAGATACACTCGAAGAGGTTTATTTTCACTAGCAAATGCCTCGCATTTAAAGATGACGGAGCATCTGAACTGGTCAATTTATATCGTATCTAAATATTGCGATAAAGAAAAATCACGAATACTAATGATGCTGATATTTAGACCACTAACGATTGCGAATATACCAACCCAACAATAGCTGACATAAAGGCAGCTCCTGAGAATTAAACTATTTTTTTTTGCTTTTAGTGAAATCATGTTAGTTTTACCGGCTAATGATATTCGCAAAAGTATTATTTTTAAATTGGCCCTCCAGCACTTTTTCACGTAGTTGTTCGAATGTTGCATCACAGATGTTCATTGCCACAAGTATCGAAGCACATTTTTTTAATGCTGCCAGTACGAGCGGAGTTGATGGCATTCACCACAACCCCTTCAGCAGATTAAATCTTCAATCCCACCGGCATGTATATATATATATATATATATATATATATATATATATATATATATATATATATATATATATATATATATATATATATATATATAGATATATATAGATATATATACATGTGAGGTTTAATGTCATAAAACCACTATATGAATATGAGAGATGCCGTAGTGGTGGGCTCCGGAAATTCGGACCACCTGGGGCTCTTTGGGGTTTTTTAACGTGCATTCAAATCTAAGCACACGCACTACAACATCTCCACTTCCATCGGAAAGGCAGCCGTCGCAGCTGGGATTCGATTCCGCGACCAGCGGGTCAGCAGCCGAGTACCTTAGCCACTAGAACACCACGACGGGGGGGGGGGGGGGGGGGGGCTATATATATATATATATATATATATATATATATATATATATATATATATATATATATATATATATATCGGATCCTACCCACGGCAAGCTATCTTTTCATCCACTTTTCTTCATACTTACATTACAATTTGGTTTATTATCTTCCCCTATACTTTTCTTGGCATTATTGTCTGTTAGATTTCATTATTATTGTGTAAAAACACGGAAAAACGATCCCTTAGGTATACACTTCTTTCCTTATTCATTAACAAGGGTCTCGTACTAGCAGACTTAGCGCCTTTCGGTTGTATATGAGGAACTATTAGTCAGCTGCCCACTCGTAACAAGTTCACGTGCTACGTGACCCCAAACAGGCTCATAAGAGTGTGCCCCACTCGCGGCCATGGCTACTGGTGGCGCCGACTGACACTCCCACTTTAATTCCCATATAAACCCTATAAATTGGCTGGGGCGATGGCTGTCGTGGTAGCTCAGTAGTAGAGCATCGAACGCGTCATTCAAAAGTCGCAAGTTCGGATCCCGCCCACGGCAAGTTATCTTTTCATCCACTTTTCTTCATACTTACATTACAATTTGGTTTAATATCTTCCCCTATACTTTCCTTGGCATTATTGTCTGTTAGATCACATTATTACAGGGTGCATAGCGACCACGAAGAAAAAAATTCAAGGGTTTTTAAGGACTTTCAAGGCCCCAACTAAAGATTTTCAAGGACATGAGAAATAACATTTTTCTAAGACCGTAGAAAAACAATTTTTTACAGCATGGAAGCACATATTTTACTGTAAGGAAGAAAATGCAAGCACAATTTTCATATATGCTGGTTTCATTGCACTGTTTTCTGCTGATTTCAACATCCATTTTGCTGATTCATCTCACAATCGTACTGCACACACATACACACAAAAAGGGACTAGGTTTCATTGTACTGTTTTCGGCTGATTCACCTCACAATTTAGACGCATTGCACACACGCACAAAAGGGGACTAGGTTTCATACCACTGTTTCCTGCTGATGTCAACATTCCTTTTGCTGATTCGCCTCAGTATCTAGGACGTATTGCACACATACACACAAAAGGGGCCTATTTTCAAACAGTGGACTCGAGATATTAAGTACCCGAAGCTTCCCTTCAGGTTTTAAGTTCCAGAAGCTTCCCCTTCAGGCTCTCATCCATGTCTGCAAGTTCCAGGGACTTCTCGTTTGCAGTTTTTCTTAAACTGTTGGACTTCACAATCAAAGTGAAGTCGCTTGTGGCTTCCGCCCGCAGAGCAGTCACTTGTGGCTTCCGCCCGCAGAGCGTACTTGTCGGCACAGGCTGTTAAGTCGGCAATTGTTGCTTCCAGCCTCCTCTTCTTTGTCTTGATGCTCTCTATCTCTTCTTCAATGTGGCTTCTCTTTGATGCCTTTGTCTGCTCCATCACTTGTTTTTTCATATCCTCCAAGTAGGCCCGATAACGGTTGTGTGCGGCTGCGACAGACTTCCGCAACTCCTTCGTTATGGCAACGTTCAGGATGCCACCAGCCTTGCTTACAGCATCACAAACGATTCGCTGTGACACATACGAGATGTCCTTAAGGTTTTCGACAGAGACCTGGCGGTTGACGCTGAAGCCCCTTTCAACAGTTGCCTGCCCGTGGCTCAAGATGAGAAGAAGCCGGATAACCTTCCACAAGTGCATGTAGGATGAGTCACCCTTCAACAACTCAAGGTAGAACTCGTCCAGGCCAAGAGTGTGTTTGTCAAACTGTCGCACGTTGTGTTTCTTTTCTTGCAGAAGTTCTGTGTATTCCCCAAGGACAGAATCGCGCTCCTGCTCACCCAATCGACCAACTGCAATAAGTGCGTCTAAGACCTTTCTGAAGCCTGCAAGGCAGTCATCTGGCTTTGAGGCCATTTGACGGGGATCAAGAGATGACAGGTTCCTAACCAGATGGTATGTCAGTGGGCTTTTCTCCAGAATCTTCTTGGTTGTGTTTACGAGGAACTGTTTGCATTTCATCCTAAAGGCAAATGCATCTTTGGTGCTCACCTTCGCGGCTTTTAATACTTGTTCAGCAGCGTGCCCAATATCAACTTTCTCTGATGATACATGGTTATTTGGGTCTGCGACGTCCATCTTCAGCATGCCGACAACTCCTGTGGAAGCGGACAGCACCGAGCACTTCACGAATCTCGCAAGAAGCTTCCTCACGAGGCACTCGAGATCTCTTTTCAAAAAGAACACCAGTGGTTTGTCCAGCTGATATTCCGTGAGGAACGGTTTTAGAATCATCGCGATGCCCAGAGCAAACTTCAGTTTGGCCAACAGCAGTGGGTCCTGGCAAAAGTCGCTGAGCTGGATGAATGATGCACACTTTGGCAAGTTCACCTCTTTTTTTTTTTGCACATGCGACGTACTTTCGCACGTCACCCCAGAGGGTTATGGCACGTTCAATGATGGGAACATTTTCTACCCAGCGATGAGAAGCGAAGTTGAGAGGAAATGTTACTTGGCCTGTCACAGTAGAGAAGTCTTCCCTTCGCGCTGGCGCATCATGAAAAATGGCACTGAGGCTTGAAAGGAGATTCTCTAGGCCCCACCTGCTGGCAACAACGCCCGCCCTGTACGCGTTATGTATGGTATGAAGTCCGCAAGTGCCCAGGTCCAAACACTGAACTTGATGGTTCTGCTGCAGGTATTCCTGCATTCCTCTAAAACACTTCAGGTTCACATTGGGGCCATCCATTGACAGCTGAACAGCTCTCGCCAGCGGCAAATCTTCCAGGGCACCCAGAAGCTTCTCTTGAAGGTCTTCGGCAGTTGAATGTCCCATGAACACCGACGTATAAAACCTCGTGGTCACCCGCTCGGGCATTGTGCTCCAGTAGCGCACATGAATGTCCATTTGTTTCCTCTGCAGGTAGTCGTTCAAAGACTAGTCGAACATAACAGTGTAACCGTCCGACTGCTCCAATTCGCGTTGCAGGCACGAGAGAAAAAACGGTCTCAGACCATGGCACACCACGTATGCAGATTTCCTCTCACTGCAGGAAAATGCCTTAGCGATTTCACTGTCCGGGAACATTTTCTTGAAAAGGTCCCCCGTATGTGCGGACGATTTGAAGGAGTAGTGCACTGTGACCATTTTCAGGGTCCACAGTATCTCCGCGTCGACCACACTCTCATGAGCTCTGCACAGGCTGCTCACATCCGACGACGTTGAACTTGAAGGAGTTGGCTCGAAGCGTTGCTTCTCAACAGCTGTAAAGTGGCTCCGCACAGTACTATGAGCTGTGGTTGCTGTCATGTTCTCCACATGCTTTGAACTTTTCATGTGACTTTTGAGGGCAGACTTCCCCAGTGACGACACGTCGAATGTTTTTGCACATACCTTGCACTTAGCTCGATGCGAGTTCGATGTGTCCGGAGAAATCCACTCTTTATAAGCAGCAGCGGTTAACCACGCGTGCTGGAAGTTGCATTTTCCCGGCATATTGCAGCTGCAGAAGACGACTTGGACTATCCACAGACCATGTTTCCCACTATACCGGTAGGGTAGGCTTAGCTTTGGTCGTCGCTACTGCTGCAACCACAGAACACCTACCAGTTTCTGCAACCACGCCAGACATTCGTACTGCGCAGTAGCTACAAGAGTGGATTGGATTGGATGCCCTGCTGGCTCTAGTACATAGTTGCCAGGCGTTCAAGCGGCATTCGCTAAAACTGGCTAAACTGAAGCTTGATGACGAGATTCAAGGAAATTTAAGGACCTGAAAAAATTCAAGGGTTTTCAAGGCCTTGAAAATGCTATTATCAAATTCCAGGGTTTTCAAGGGTTTCAAGGACCCCTACGAACCCTGTATTATTATGTAAAAACACGGTATATATATATATATATATATATATATATATATATATATATATATATATATATATATATATATATATATATATATATATATATATATATATATATATATATATATATATATATATATATATATATTATATATACTTGTGTGTGTGTGTGTGTGTGCTTATTCATTACGACACCACAGCACGTCCGCCCAAAGGCAGCCCAGAAGCAGAAACTGCAACGCACAATGATCATGACGATAACAGATGGCGCCGACGAGCACGCAAAGACAATTGAATGATGACGATGACTAGGAAAACTTAGATGATGAAGAAGCGCATAACAAGCCCATACTGACTGTGATTAATTTAATATAGCTCTTCATTGTGATACTGTAACCTCTGTTAGCACTCCAAAAAAATTCAGACTTTATGATCACCCAGTGTCTTGGCTAATCTTCCTGAGTGGGCATGTGCCACTCATTCCAGGAGCATCATCATCGATTCCGCGAAAGGCACCGCGTGGCTCGCAGAAGCGCACGGTATCGCCTCTTCCCTCGAGCGTAGCCATTTTCTCGTACGATGGATGGTTCAGCGGGTCATTGGAGTCGTTTGCACAGCCGAACGGATGAAGTGACACCTTCAACTGAAAGCACGCCACCGCTCCGGTTTTGCAGCCGCGACTACATCGGCGCTCTACTGTCCGAGAGAGACTACGAGAAACACCTGTTTGGGTACAGGCGATCCTACGACGGCCCGAGAAATACTCGCGAAGCCTTTGTGGCATCGACTACAGACGTGACATCGAAAAGACACCACACTTGCTCAGAAGACTACGACTACGCCTCGAGGCTGGGCCCTCAAGGGCTCTCCAGTGGGGGGTTCGAAACCGCTGATCGTGCGACCATCTTCAACAGTGAAGTGGCCGTTAAGAAACGTCTTCATCATGTCGTCTCGACGAATGCGCGACCGCGATCTTTTGATGGTGATGCCGTTAACTCCAAACCACCGGAAGACTTAGCACAACTTCTTTCCCGGGAGACAGCGATGAAGACCTTCGGAGTCGATAACGTCGTCTCCGCTCACCCGACGATAACAGCAGAGAGCCTGAAGCGGCCTTGCGTGGTCGAGTCCACCGATGCCTTCGGCGATAAAGACGAACCAAGAGAGCCCAAGAAGCCTCGTCTGGATGTCCAGCATTGCGGGACAGAAGAACCAATGGACATTTGCTAGGTGAGAGCTACAGCGCGAAGACCTACCGCTATGGTTCCCGAAAGTGGGACACCATCTTGTGAAAGCCCATTGGTTGCGGCCAACTACAAAGATTCGGGGGTGGTTGGCGTGAAGAAGTTGCTGTACAAGATGAGCTTTTCCGTGCTCGCCAACGTGACGTTGAGAGTGGCGTTATACACCAGAGGTGCTTCAAATGCAGGACTTACGCAGGCTGGCTCCAACATGTATTATAAATGCATTAAAATAGTAGGGCTCTTTACGTATAGTCAAGTATTTACTAGACAGAAAAAATTGGCAGATCCCACGTTCAGTGGGAATTGATTATATGCGAAGCACGAAGGAGGAATGTTGATATGTCACTTTAAAATCAGCACAGTGTTACGAGGTGGAGGTAAATTATGCCGTACATGACTTTCGTGTCATGATTATTATGTTTGATGTGTTGTTGCCCTTCGTTATCTATTCACGTCGCGTGATACCATATTAGGTATATGTGGAGCTACTTGGTCATTAATTGACGTCACGTAACACCGGATTCGGTATAGGTGGAGCTAGCAAAACGGCCGCGAGTGCATCATGAAGGGCTCAATATACTCCAACGTATCGTAGACGCGCGCACACGCTGGATACAGCGTCGCGGGATCGAATCCCGGCTGCGGCGGCTGCATTTCCGATGGAGGCGGAAATGTTGTAGGCCCGTGTGCTCAGATTTGGGTGCACGTTAAAGAACCCCAGGTGGTCGAAATTTCCGGAGCCCTCCACTACGGCGTCTCTCATAATCATATGGTGGTTTTGGGACGTTAAACCCCACATATCTATCTACGCTGGATACAGCGACGCTACGTTAGAAAAACGCGAGCACTCTATAGTCTGACGCCAGGCACGAGTAGCGCGACCAGCGTCCGTCGGCGCGGCCCGGCCGGCCCGGCAGAAACCGGCGTGAAATGCGACATGCATAACCCAGACATCACTGCATCTGCCTCCTTTCGTGACGGAGGGACGCTGGACGCGCTGAAACGCGCATGCGTCAAAGCAACGCAGTCCAAAGCGCGCCTGCGAGTATATGGCAGGACTGGCGCCTGGTGTGGCAACGCCGGCGTGCGACGCGATGAAACGAACGCCGACACACACGCGCGCCGGGTCAGGTCGAAATGCATTGGTGCCTTGACTATGGCATGTTGTCATGTTCTTACATGACACGCCTCTCTTGATTATCATGTTTGCACCAGTCACATACCTTGATTTACTGACTTCGCGTAAAGCCAAATTTGGCATATGTGAAGCTAGAGAAACGACCGCGAGCGCATCATGAGTGTGGTATGTAGCCATGTTGTTACATGACACGGATGTCATGATTTTCATGTTAGGGTCTGTCGCTTGTGTTCGCCATGTAATCACGTCGTACCATACCAGTTTTACAACATGTCATGTGACCAAAACATTTCACGCCGGTTGCCGCCAGGACCGACGGCAACCGGCGTGAAATGCATCATACAGCATTTTGCGCTGATGATGGTACCCAGCGCTACCCAGACAGCACTGCGTCTGCCTCTCTTCGTGATGGAGGGACGCCGGCCGTGCTCAAACGCGCATGCGCCAAAGCACAGCGCGGCGCGCGCCTGCGAGTACATATGGCAGGCAGATCGGCGCCTGGCCTGGCATCGCCGGCGTAGCACGACGAAACGAACGCCGGCGCGCACACGCACCGAGTCACGGCGAAGTGTATTGGCGCCTTGAGTGTGACATGCAGTCACGTTCTTGTATAACACGCATCGCATGATTATTATGCTTACACAAGTCAGATAACTTCTTCCTCTATTCACGTGACGTAATACCAAATTTGGCATATGTGAACATAGCGAAACGGCCGCGAGCGCATCATGAGCGTGGCATGTAGTCATGTTACATGACGCGCACCTGATGATTATCATGTTTGCACCAGTCACATACCTACGTCATACATTGGCGTCCCATAATACCAAATTTGGTATTGATTGATTGATTTGTGGGGAATAACGTCCCAAAACCACGCTATGATTATGAGAGACGCCGTAGTGGAGGGCTCCGGAAATTTCGACCACCTGGGGTTCTTTAACGTGCGCCCAAATCTGAGCACACGGGCCTACAACATTTCCGCCTCCATCGGAAATGCAGCCGCCGCAGCCGGGAATTGAACCCGCGACCTGCGGGTCAGCAGCCGAGTACCTTAGCCACTAGACCACCGTGGCGGGGCAAATTTGGTATTAGTGAAGCTAGCGAAACAGCCGCGAGCGCATCACGGCGTGGCATGTAGTCATGTTCTTACATGACACACACCTCATGATTATTATGTTTGCACCAGTCACACAAGTTCGTCATTCATTCACGTCCTGTAATACCAAACTTGGTATGTGTGAAGTTAGCGAATTGGCCGCGAGCACATCATAAGTGTGGCATGTAGTCATGTTGTTACATGACACGCATGTCATAATTTTCATGTTAGGGTCCATCACTTGTGTTGGTCATGCAGTCATGTCATACCATACCAGTTTTTCAACATGTCATGTGAACGACACAACCGCAAGAGCAGCAAAACTATGAAGTGTAAATCATGACACTCATGACATACATGTCATAAATTTCATGTTATGACCAGTCAGTTATGCTCGTCGTACAATCACGTTGTGGCATACCAAGTTTCGTATTGATGCCATTATCGAAACGGCCAGGAGAGTTAAAAGTCGTAAGCGGCTACATAGATAGATAGATAGATAGATAGATAGATAGATAGATAGATAGATAGATAGATAGATAGATAGATAGATAGATAGATAGATAGATAGATAGATAGATAGATAGATAGATAGATAGATAGATAGATAGATAGATAGATAGATAGATAGATACCAAAAGTTCTTGCAGTATGCAATAAAAGACGCCTTACCAAAGTCTATGATACGCGGACTGCATTTATTATCAGCGGCTGCCAGAGCTATTGCTAACTATTTTACTCGTGTTGACTTGTAGTGCTCTGAAGAGAAGCCCATCCACCTGAGCATCACGGTTAATAACTGCCACCGTGTAATACACCACAGATAACGTTCGGGTTACGTTCACGTGGAAGACGCCTCAATGCATCTACTCTCTTACTCTGGCCTTTTGTCGGCCTTCGTGGGAGTCAGAGTCCGTGTTAAGCGGTGGCGGTCGGTACAGAAAGTCTGCATGCTTTCTGTACAATATTTGTGGTGTGTAAGTGGGTCTATGTGCGATACCTAGTCGTTTTGACAGACGAGCACCATGTTTAGTAGACTGAGGGGGGGGGGGGGGGTATCAATTTTTAAGATGTGGCTCACGACGTTCAAAGTGAGGTCAAAAAAGACATTCCTTGGAAATGGAGAGGACAGATCATAGTGTCTTCGTTGCCTGAATATATGCCTCTTGAGCATCACTGAGATGGAAGGATAGAAAGGGCAAATAGACTACATAAGAGATTCAGCAATGCTTGGGACGTGGTCTATGTTGCATGCAGTGGAATACGATAATGGCCAGAACATGGATCAGTGGCACTGCCCATACAGTAACGGCAAAAGTGGCAGGGGCGGTGGCTATATAACTAGCACAAGACTCCACAAAAGCCGATATAATCAGTGACTCTATAGCCGCTATTTAAAATACGCTAAAGGTGAAATCTCACCAGCCGTACTAAGAATTCTACCGAATTTTCACGACGAGCGGTTTGTTAATCCTAGTAATGTTTTTATTTTCACCAATACAAAGTTGATGGAGGGGATGAGAATAGAGGCGATTATCTGCTTGACCAAGTTCTCACCCCCCCCCCCCCCCTACATACATAAGGCAGTGGCGGTAGCGGCAACAGAAGACGAAATCTGACAAAAATAGACAACATTAAGAAAATCCCGAATCCTACAGCTTCCAAATACACTGCAGACGGCGGCGTTGACAAAGAAAAAAACATACACACACAGTGCAATAAGCATATACATAAGCTTAAATCAGAAGTAGTCAAGAGTTGAACGAAAGTTTGACTAGTAAGGCTTTGAATGAGATGAAACACATGTCACTGACCAAGTCTAACGATGATCTTTCTTTTCGGAACCACATACAAGTTTCTTCTTCACACAAGGAACTTGTATGTGGTGCAGAAACGCCATATCATCATCAGAGTTAATCAGTGACCGTGTTTCATCTCATAAATTAAAAATCCTATTATATAAAGCGCAAGTACACTAAGCACAAGTTTTAAGCACAGCAGTGATTGCATTTTCATTTTTTTGGTTTTGTTTATTTCTTTTAAGTTTAGCCACGAACCTGAAAAAAAAAAATACCAGGAGTGTAATACGTTATTGGCAAATATGAGAAAGGGTGGACTCGCTTTCTGGATTTCGTGCCAACCGGTTGTGCCCCTGCGATCTCTGACGACAGCGCAGCTCTGGCCGACCGGCTCGCCCTACGCCATCTCCGACCGCTGACAAGAGCTGTCGCTGAGTTGTGCCCCGTGCTCAGACTTCTGCGACCGTGTCCATCTTTCCTATTTTCTCCTTGCTTCTGGGTGTCGCTGTCCCTTCACCACGCTTTCTCCTTTCCCATCTCTATCTCTATACCTTTAATCGTATTCCTTTATACCTTCTTACCCCCATCCCTCGTGAGCTACTGTTGAGGTGTCCCACTCTGATGCAGACCGTTACGGGGCTCACTTTTTCTTCTTTTCTCTTTAAACAACCACATAAGTAAAGAAAGGGTGATATATCCTGTGTTAATACCTGAGGAATACAACCTTCTTCAACAATATTATATTCCCTACTCGAAAACAAAATGACGCTACACCTGCTTCGAGAATAGGTCAACCGAACAGGCGCAGCGCGAAACCCGGGGTTGAACAGAGATCATATTATTATTGATACGAAAATTACAAAAAGCATAGACTAAGAAGGGCCCACTCTCCCGCGGCTTACACTTCGCTAAGCAAGCAGCAGGCGATGGCATGGTGCCACTTGCAGACGACCACTTTTTCCGTATCCCGTCGCTTATTACTGGAGCTGTAATCAGATCTGTGTGATTTTTGTCAGCAAGTGGTGGACCTGAATCATCTACTGTGCGGCTTGCGACATTGCGAAAGCAGAAATTGGAAAATACATCAGCGAAGAACAGTGGGAAACCACACTGCTTAGCGCGGATTCTGAAGTGCAACTGCAAGTCCTTCGGCAAGCCGAGGATGCCGCCAGAGCACAAGGAGTCATGGCTGCCACCTAGGACAGAGGGCCCATCCTTCCCAATCTTGCCGTTTTCAATAAAAGTTATTTCCTCCTCCTCTATAGTTGGTTGAGCTTAGTAATTGACTCCGCCCAGATTTTTTCTTTGGGGCCGTAGACAACTCGGCTTATAAAAAGCTAAGAACGTCGAGACTATAGGCACTGCAAGAGCAGATTTCAGATGTGAAACAGCTCATAGTCAAGGCTTGTCCCTTTTCCATGGTTGTACACGTTAGTACTCGGAGCGCCCCCTAGATAACTCTGTGGTAGAGCGGTCGCTGCATTCCGGCGCGTGCTCTTATAGTATGAGTGCACGGAGACCCCTAGCGGCGCTGCGCTCTATAATAAAAGCGCTTACTCCTCTGTATCACACACACACACACACAGCGTAGTAGTATTATTGCAGGCATGAGCATGAGTGGGGCTGAGGTCAGGGCTCGCAAAGCGGCTGTATGCGCAAACGTCAGTGTTTACTGCGATGAATAAATGGCTCCTCTTTACACAACTTTAAGACGACCCATGGCTGCTTCGCACAGTATATTCAGGGTTCCCTTTACGGGGCGATGTGTGATTTTATTTCAATCAGTTCGTCATTCAATGTAACTCTTGACATAATTGTGTGAGTAATGTCTGTCAGGAAAAGGTCAGATGCAGAAATGCGTGGGTAAGACGCTGTATGGGTTTGAGTGTTCGAAACAGTCATATATATACTTCAAAGCAAAGTAGGAAAACTAGTGATGCTAAAGCAACGCTTTCAAATGAGAACACGTCAACGGTCCAGACACGTGCCGCCTGTCTCGTCTTCGTTTGATAGTTCTGCCAAAGCATTGTGAACCTAAACTGATTTACCCATAACTCTGATGACCCATAATTCTACTAAAACTAGACCAGGTAGGTATGTGTGCATGGAAGCGGTGGGTTCCACCAGTGATGTTTTTTTTTCTTTTTTGTTTACCGGCTGCCAACGTCTTTTAAAAGAAGTTTCAGTTATACCACTCCAAACACTTTATACACTCTGAACACCATTTCGCACCCGAGAGTAATGTGGTTAAACTTTACAAAAGAGCTTGGACCCTATCTTTACCAGTGAGGTCAAGAGTTCGAAAAAATTGCCTTTGACATGTAATGAATATTTTGGCTTTTGGTCCTATAGATTGCTTCACCCGAACTTCAACACTGCAAAATCCGGGTGCCGAGCCGTTCCGCTTGATAAACGAAGACCAGACTTAACGAACTCCTTCCTCCTCCTTCACCCTCTTCTCCCCGCGTTTTCGCAACGATCTTGTTTTCCGCGAGCTCCGGAAAAATCCGAAGGTTCGCGACGCAGCTGGTTTCACGCGTGTTTCCAGATCAGCGCACTTTGGAGCCCATATACGGTGCGCTCTTGGTCCATGGCCACGTTATGGCTGCACGACAATATTGAAATTTGGCTGCTATCCCAAGTCGGCGGGTCCAGCCGACGGTGCTCTTTTACGGCCTTGTCTTTCACAGTCGGCAGTAAAACACGCTCGTCCTACAAATTTAACGGCACTCGAGCAAACTGGTCAAAGTCGTTATGGCTGCGATGTCAGCGGCCACGAGACAGCAAAAAGAAAAAAAAAAGAAACTTGCCTCCTACAGAGAGCGTATACACCCCGCAGGCGAAACGCTGCGCCTCCTTCCGTCACTGCAGAACATGAGAAGTAATGTGGTAGATGTTATTTATTTGCAAGCCTGTTACATAAGGCACACTGGTTTAGAAAGTAGGCAGCGACGCCCTCAGTTGCCTGATCTGAAGTGCGATCACTTCGCATAGCACCACAATAAAACTGGCGCCTGCCCAGGCGAAAATGATACGTGGCAGTTCGGTGTGTTATGAAAGATCGATGAGCGCCATTGTAGGCCTTTAGGCTTGCAGTTACAAACCAACAAAGAGAGATTATAAATTATCGTCTTTCTTCCTTTCCTGGAGTAGGCTGAGAGTTTCCGCGAGGACTCATGAGCAATAGTCGCCGGATATATTCGAACCACCGAGAGATAAACTACAGACTCGCGAGCATTTCTCGGCGCTTTGACAGCATCGTATGTTTTCCCATTGTCCCAAGATCTAATGCACCCCGCATGCAAGCGCGTGAGAAAGAGTCAAGAGGCAAGTCGATTTCTGCTGACGCTTTATTGCGCACTGCAGCCTCATGCAGAGGTCGTTAAGCTGCGACCGGTTGAGCAGACTATTTATAGGAGTCCACAAGGCAGAGACGAAAGAAGAGAAGCAATGCAGTCATACCATTTTACTCGAAAGAGATATGTTGCGCACGTGAAAGGTCTCAGAGAGAAGGGCTCCAGTATGAGACTTGGAACCCGATATCGCCCAAATTAGACGGACAATATATCTCTGACTCTTGTTTCGTGGTTGGAGAATTTCGCTACTGGCTTCTACAAAATGAGACGAGATTGTAGAAGGCTAGCAAAACTTGGATATTATGATACAGTTACATGGGAACATCGGCGACTGTTTATGGTGATCGATTATATGTTATCTGTTCACAAGACATTCGATTATGCGCCACATGCATGGCCGGCCCATCGATGGAGACGCCTGCGTGGCGAACGGCTGTTTTTTCTCAAACATCTTCAGACATGAGCAGCGGTGGTTATCATACAAGATATTCGCTACATGGTTGAACGTCTTGCTCCTAAGAAATCAGCGTCAGTATCATACTAAGCACACTTTTCTTTTACCTGTACTTGTTTCGTGTCTCTATCAGTTGCCAGTATAATTCCCTAAGGTGTCGTTTCATAGTAGGAACTGAACTTAGTTCAACCTGCCACGACATTTCGCAGCCTGTTGATACTTGCGCATACAAAGTTGTGGCCGGACCGCCCGAGAGCCATGGGACGGCATCCATAATCACTTCACTATGTCTACTACACGGACACTTCCGCAAAAAGACGAACGCTTTTGAGGAAGGACTCAAGGAATCGAGCCTTCACAGCGTACGTATTAACTTTACTCGAAACCCACTGTGAATGGCTCATGCAGTCATAAAACTTCCATGTTGCAACATTCATTCTTCTTCCTACTTGATGAGTTTAATGTCTACACTTTGATTTATGTATTCAGTGCTTTGCTGAGTAAACACGTTTTTACAGATGGGAGGAATGTGATGCAAAGGAGTGCTTCTTTAGGCGAACACACTATTATACGTGCGGAAGGTCAATGAAGCGGACTTGCGTGATGCCATTGGGTAATGTTTTCATTCTTGAATGCCAATCTCATCCCCAGTGACGTGACATTTTTAATCTAAGCAGATGGATAGTGTTTCAACTCGGATGCGTTCATTCACGCTTTATTACTGCAGTGTGTCACTATCGCAGTCGCTTTATCTTCCAAAACACGAACATCCTTCGGCACAGCCCTCTAAGAGCAGTTGCGCCGTTTTTCCTTCCCCTAATTTCTTTCGTGGAGCTGCCTCTGATGGAACGCCGCGAGTACATTCACTTGAACTTATTTGTAAACACACCGGAAGAATCGACCCTGTTCACAATATTGAAAAGCTCAAAAAGTAAAGTTTTTTTTGTGTGTGTGTGTGTGTGTGTGTACACACGTAGCACATTTAGAGTGAACTCTATTCAAGAATAGGCCCGTGTGCTCAGATTTGGGTGCACGTTAAAGAACCCCAGGTGGTCGAAATTTCCGGAGCCCTCCACTACAGCGTCTCTCATAATCATATGATGGTTTTGGGATTAAACCACACATATCAATCAATCAATCTATTCAAGAATATGCAAGAGGTAGTACAAGTTAGAATCAAATGTAATAAATGAATATTAGTAAAGAAAGAGCAGTACTTATACAAACAAATATATAGTGAGCACTTCATTGTAGTGAACATGTTTCATCAGAAACAGGCTAAACGTCAGCTTGATACCACTACGGCCGAAACGAAGCGGGAAATATTGGAGACGAATTCACGAAGGTATGTTTGTCATTGTCTTCGCCAATGATATACCCAGCATCCGGGTGGGCTGAAATTGTACAATAAATTCTACCAGACGCTGTTTTTGTGAGTACCAGCCCAGGTAAAGGAAGAACTAAAGTGTGTGAAGAGGCAGCGAACATTAAAGCGCGCTGTTATGGCAGGATCACGAAGATCACTGAAATCAGAGCTGAGTTTAAAGTGGTTTTAAACCTTGCACCGTCATATATAGCGGCACAGAGTTGTAATGTAAGCGAAAACGTTACATAAAAATATGCATGGGGCCATGGGTCGTGCAGTGGCATCACTAGGTGTTTTCTTGCCAAGTCTCGGGAGTGATAACTCATTGTTGCTAAATGTTCACTCGTCGTTTTGTTCATCGCGTATAACGCCCTCAATGTTAAACAGCCACGCTTTACTTTTCCACAAATATATCTCATGAGTATGATCAGAGAATGCATGTTGGGACTACAGTTAGACAGAGCACAAAAAAGGGCGAAAGTTCCTAGACTTTCAATTGCAAGATCGAGCAAAAGACCTACTATGCACGCTGCTAAATTTTGGAGGTTTTAGCGGTGGCAATAACACCGTGCCGTTTACGCTATGAGATCACCGTTTTGAGTTAAAGAAGTGATCGTGGGGCACCCAGAGTCACATTTAGCGAACTAAAAACATTTTATTAACTCAATACATGGGTTTGACAAAGTGCATCATATGCCATACGGCGGTTTTTTAAAATAGTTGCCAACCAATTGTCAAAGCAAGGATACTAATTACTAATGAAAGCTGCCGGCGAAGAACTACTATAGTCGCTACAACCGAAAGGGTTCGTGAATTTCATCCAATCATCACTGTTGACAACTGAGTTCGTATATACACTAGGCTGGTGTTTCTGAGAAATGACGCCATTCAATACAACCCGAAGGTTTGTTCATTCAGCCTAGACATCCAACGAACGAAATGTTGTATAAATTAGCCAATTAGGCGGCACTCTCTGAATTTAGATCATTAATTTTTTATTCACAAGCACTGTTTGGTGAGGACCAGCCGCTATATACGGCTAATATTATGTTTGCTATAACTGTTTGCCGCCTGTTTTTAGTAGTCGCGCGAGCGTACGAACTATTTTGCGGATACGACGTTGAGTTTCTCAAAAACGAAATGCAAGCTAGAGTTGCGAAAACCACGGCTACACGGCTCCTTTGAATCCTGAAAACAAAGCATGTTTAAGAGAAGAAAAGGTGCGAGCTTCGCGAGCATAACACCAGCGCGTGCATCCTCGTGCGTTCACACGTTTTTACCACAGCTTGCTCGGTGGTCGCTTTCACACTCTCGCGACGTAATCAAACTAGTAGCCTGGTGTGAGCTTCCTGTTCGGATGGATCCATCCATCCATCCATCCGTCCGTCCGTCCGTCCGTCTATCCATCCATCTATCCATACGTCCGTCTATCCATCCATCCGCCCGTCCGTCCGTCCATCCATCCCTCCGTCCGTCCGTCCGTCCGTCCGTCCATCCGTCCAGACAGTCAGAAGCATGTGTGCAAATGCGTAGAAGATTGGCAAGTGATGCTCTTTTGGTGGCAGTGTGATCGAACCATGCAGAAAACAGTCGCACCACTCTGGTTAAAGACACGCGGATAATTTGATATTAGGTACAGACAGTTTGCCGAAAAGTGGGAACATCTTGCGACATCTTGAGTTGCAGAGGTGCAGGTACGTTAGCGTTATACCTTTATTCAAACATTGCAAAGTGCAGGTTTTCTGCAGTTCGGTGCATGTATCGGAGCCAGCGCTGCACAGTACTCCGGGCATCTGTTGTGTGGCTATGTGTAGTGTATACGTACTTTGTTTGCATGTGAACGCCTATATATATGCATGCATATTGTTCTCTGGTATACATGCTAAAAGATTACTTACGTGGCCTTCATTCTATGTAAAAATCGGTTGAGTCGCAATAAAATGATTTCTCGCACCATGTTTGTGTGATCAGCGTTGTCATTTCGTTCAACTTGTATCCGACATCAATTGGGACAAGGAGGGACAAGAACAACAAGAGAGAAGGAAGGGAGGTTAACCAACTTATTAAATTAAGTATGCAAGATACTTGTGAGCTACTAAGGAGTAATTTACTGCAGTGTACATGCATTATTGAAGCTAGAGAAATTCAGAAAGGAGGCTGCCACAGCAAGCGGGGGACAGCCATGACGCAGAAGCAGACGACGACCGTGTCGTAGAAAATGTGGAACGTCAGCCGCCATTTTAGGTGTGGCTGCCATAGCCATATCAAAGAGCCCTTGTGTTTTTTAACCCGATTTCATTTTACAGACAGCTATAAGTTATACAAACAATATTTTAGTTATTGTTAGCTCTAAAAAAGTAAATTGAGTGGGAAATATAGTAAGAACGTATCTGTTGAAGCAAATTATTAATTTTCTAATGTTTTTGAAACTAGCAATAGAACCTAGACGGTGCAATAATAGCGTCCGATTTTCGTCCCCAATGGCACTACGAGCATGTCATTTTTTTGAAGTAATGTCAAGCACAACCCATTTGGCGAACGAGAACTCGGTGTATTCCTCGTTTACTCAACATTCTTGAAAGTGATATTTTGTAATTGTTACTAATGGGAAACCCATCATTAACATGTTTCGAGCACATAGATACATTGATATTCATAGGTGTTTCTCGGGTAAACAAGTTTCTCAGCTGACGGGAAATTCGTCCTTGCCCAACATTCGAACCAGGCCAATCAAGGTGCATTGGCAACGTGCTTCGAGTTGCCGAGCATCGATTCGTGAACTAGAAGGGTCAGGGTAGGGGATAGATGGTACAGACAAGAACACGGAAATCACAGAAAGGACACACGCGAGTGTGTGTCCTACCTGTGCCTTCCGTGTTCTTATTCGTGTGCAAACAGCGCGTCTCATGTGTCAGTCATGAATTACACCTTGTGAGCTTCCACACAACGGACCCACTCTTTTCCGTGTCCCTTTTTTTTTATTTGTCGAATACCTCGCTAAACTGCTGATTCTGCCTGGTTAGCTCAGACGGTAGAGCGACTGCCCTAGAAAGGGGATAGTTGAGGTGTTTCGAATCCCGGAGCAGGACGAATTTGTTGTTTTCAGGGAAGCTTTCTTTGCGAGAAGTCTGCGTTTTTAACTTTCTTCTATACCAAAAGGTGGTTGATATTTTTTTTTCTTTCGTGGCCCTGTCGACTCCACCTTGCGCGTTGAACTCGTCATATTCGGAATGTATTGCATCGAGTATATCGTGGCCACTATATCGTCGCAGTCGTGTTGACCAGGCCGGTAGGTCATAGAGACGGTCATTGTCACCCAATGTCAAAGCACCGCGTCCTCTCTGTCATTCATACACAAAAACTGTACTGGCGAGACATCGTGAGTGATTAAAAATCTATAGCCTGCAGCCACACTTATACAATCCAATACTATGCTATATAGGCGTGCCGCCAGGAAGTCTTCTATGGTATATAATTTAAAGTTTGTACTTTCTTCAGGAGTGGCTACAAAAGTGCCCAGAGTTTCGGTGTGTGTGGGGGGGGGGGGGGGGGGGGCGAATGACGATAAAACGTTTTGATGATTGGACACTTGGGCATAGAGCGCCAAATTTGGCCACCTAGCCTGCACGACTGAGGTCTGTTAACAACTAGATTTTCGGAAATCTGTAAACGTTTTTTGAATTGCTTTATGCCAGCCTCAATATACAACAAAACAGCTTTATAATCGTTACTTTGAAGTTTGGTGCGTAGAAATCATTCTAGCAAGTATGGTGTTGATACATTTTAACGAATTAGACTATACCTACACCGAAATCTAGAGGTACAGCTTACGTATGACAGATGACGCTTTTTATTGACATTTCCTAGAACTCCTGCTGAAACATCACGCAAGAGGTATAAGTTAAGACGCGTGCAAGAAAAGTCATCTTTTAAAAGTCACAACGATGAGTAATAAACAGTGCGCCCTCAGTAGCGTTAACAACCACACGAACGATGAAAAGAGCAAACAGGACGCAGCATTGCGTCCTGTTTACTTCATTCATCATCAGATTTTTTTTTCGCTACAGTTTGAATAACGTCACGCTGAACGTCATACTAACTAGCATCAGTATGTCATTTTGATAAACAGCGAGACCATCTGTTTTCAGGAGCACGAGACCCGAATTATCTAGGAAAGAGTTTTTAATAAGACCCAACATGAAAAAGGATTTTTCGTTTTTTATACCTGATAACGATTTTTCCTACCACCTTGTAAAGTAGCGTTTCGGGCAAACTTTCCGACTTTTGTCGTCATCAGGAAACTCAAAAACCTCCTTATCATTGAATCGGTGTTAACGTCACTAGGGTAGAAGTCGTCTGCCAGCAGCCAAAAGACGTTTCCATAAGACTCAAAATGACTCTGCAAGTTATGGCAATTCGCCAGACGAACTACTCTGTGCACTTGGCATCGCTTTTCTGCCCCTGCCCTTTGATGCCCGCCTTCCCAGCCGGCTGCTCTCAAAACACGCTTCGTCACTTTTGTTGGTGCCTACCACACGAATGCAACACTCCTTACACGCGACCTCCTTGTAGTTTATTTTTTTTTTTACCTGTTGTGATTCGTTGAACTGCATCAATGGCAAAGCACTCTGGACACGCGCACGTCCAAACGACTACACTGTGTGCAGTCACGTAACAACAGCACACTGAGCGTAGCGCACCAGAGAGCTTTATTCTTGGCCACGCGAGCGTTCCACTGACTCATCTCCAATCATCCCGCGCACTCTACTTGCTCCAGCACTGGTGTTGGACCCCGCTTCCACAGGACAGCATTCGTTCCTTGTTTACAAACGACCGATCGAAGGAAACTTTTTTCTCTTCCTCTCACTGCCAGGAAACGTGAACAAGTTTCAAATGCTCTGCTCACGAATTATGAGCGTTCCGGTTCTAATCAGGGGGTCCTACGCGCCCGCCTCGGAAGGCTACAAAAACAAGACAGAAACTGGCGTCGCCCACTAGGGCAGCCCTACTCAGGGTGTAAGCCACGTCTCTCTAGCACTCGGTTTCTCGAGAGCACCCAAAGGGAAACGCGCAGCAATCCAAAGTGCAAAAGTGCGTGAGCTGAAAGGCCGAACGCTGAGCAACCCGTCGCCAGCACTGTTACCCGTGAATTGTAGCTTGGCTAATCGCGAGGTAACCTCTTACAGTTACCTGTTCGAGCAATTGGAGATGAACATTGAATATTAGTTGGCGGCTGGAGCGCTTTAACGACTCAGCGCTTATTGAGCGTCATCGCCACCACGGTTTGCTTCAAGCGCGCACGTGTGCCGGCGACTTTCACCTGAGATGCCGGCGCCGACGATGAGGAGCAGCAGCAGCATGGTCGGTCCAAGATCAGGCCTCTCGCCTCCCGCGTGCCCGATGGTCCACGCAGAGCCTGCGCATGGACGTCCAAAGAGCGCCGCCGCGCGCCAGTCAGCCACGTGCTGGCTGGCTGTGCTGCAAGGGCCAGCCGACCGCGTGTCGTTTCGGCGCTCGCCCCGCTGGCCCAATGGTTGGCCCCCAAGCCGCGCCGCCAGGCGCCCGGCCAGCGCTCGCGGCGCGCGCATCCCTCGCCCCCACCGCCGGCTGCACGCCCTTCCCCGCGAGAACTCTCGAGTCGGACAGTCTCTCCCCACTTTCCATCCTCTCGAAAGGCCAGTTGCTCCATGTGTGCATCGTTAGCGCACCTTCACTCACTTCGTTCTCGTTTTGAGCTAGATACAAGGAGCAATAGCATAGCCGCGCTGTTTCATTGGAAGTGGTTCCCTTTTTGTAGGTGCACCTCCCGTTTTTGCCTTAGGAATGAATTCACTCGCGCAATAATGTGCGCGAAAGCGAGATGTTTTTCGACAGACGAAGTGCAATTTTTTCTCTATAGCAGCTTGGGTCAGGCAACGTTCGTCTAATTACGAAAACTTGTTTGCGTGTATTGAAGCTACGCATGTTTCTCCTTTTCTCTCTCCCTCACAAAAATAAATAAAAAGACAGGCATGATCTGTGCTTCTCAATTAGCACGGTTGGAACTAGTCGTGAACCACTTTTCCAAGTAATCATCAAAAGATCTCAAATCAAGTTTATTGCCTCACGAATCAATCGGTGCGAAATTTGTCCAGTCCATCTGGGAAAAGTGGTGTTAAATGGATTCGTGGAATTCTTAAAAGGACCAGTGAACAGGCTCCGACTTCTTTTTTACACAACGCACAGAAGCTTGAAAATTCGTATAGTATACCTGGACGATCACGTTTTACGAATATTACAGCACTGCGCGCCGCGCAGAGTCTCGATTTCGAAAAACAATTTCCGTGGTCCTTTCCTAAGCCTGACCAATCCAGCGTTCACGTGCAGTGACGCAATGTCCCCGATTGGCGGCTTGGCGTAACACGCAGCTCGTCGATTGATCTAAACCAGTTCCGACGACGGGCTACGCCTTCCTTTCCTTGTGAGCGAGAAGGGTGGCGAGGCCACGCGAAAATTTGAAATCAGCTGAAACTGATGTTTCAACAACTGTAACTTCGTTGTTGTAGCACGTATACGCAAAATTCTTGCGGCAGCTTGTTGACCAAGCAAGCGTGCACATATTTCTTTTTATTATAATAATTTTAGGACAACGGTGTTCTTTACTGTCTCTTTAGGTCCACCCATTCTCTTTTAGTTTTTTTTTCCTCCCTGGTAAGCACAGTTGATGCTACGCAGGGGGAATCACACGTGCGAAAAAAGCTGCACCAACGTGCGTCATGAGTCATGACATGCGAAGCCGGTGTGTTGTTTCAGTCGCACGTTAGTGTTGCTACAGTGTAATTTGAGCACATAATCTATAGCGTGGCGCCGGCTTGTATCACGACCCCATGACAAGAAGCGCATCTGATTTAAACACCGCTCTTTGTTTATGCTGGACCTACAGCAGCAATCTGTTGTCTGACAGCTCGCCGAAGTGCTTCCGTATATGCTCCTTTGTATGGAAAGAGGGCGCTTGCAAAAGTGGCAACTTCGCGCTATGCTTGTTAACTGTCGTTACTGCGCACGACGGCAAGATGTGAGTGAGCTGTTCGCACGAGCGTCTGCTTTCCGCTGCAAGTATCCTTGCACCCAGCATGCCGTGTGGTTCATGACCCCTTTGGCACACCGTCTGTTTAAAAAACAATGTTATTTCGTTTATTCAGCGAATAAGTCAATACAAAACAAAGATCTGTGTCGTGTTCAGTCATGCACAATTTACTTTGCGTCTCTTCAGCATATGCTAAGCTTGCGCTTTGCATTCGATTGTAGAACGCGATCGCGCAATCGGGCTTCGTTCGCGTCGCCTTCGCACTTAATGGTCTCCCTTCGCTCTTAAGTGGAGCAGTGGTTATGATGCTCGCTTTTGACCGGGTTTGATTTCGGCCATGGCGGTTATATCTCGATGGAGGCGAAGTTCCAGAGGCGCGAGCACTGTTCGATATCAGTGCACGTTAAGTAACACTGGATGATCAGAATTTCCGCAGCCCTCCACTACAGCGTCTCTCATTTGCATCAGGGTTTTGGGACGTAAAATCACCGAAGTTATTATTATCTCGGTAGACACCTCAATAGTGCCGCAAGAAAAGGCACGGCTGTTTTCGTGTAAATCGACCGTTTCAAACTATCCTGGACCACTGCAAGTTCAGTTGGGAAGTGCCCGTAGCAACATAATTATTCATTTTGGTAACCGCAAATACCTACAACGTGTCCGCAAGGCAACATGCGCATCAGCCCACTGAGTTCATGATCTTGGCGGTGGTGATAATTAGTTATACTAAAGCGTTCTGTTATGGGCAGGCCTTTAAACCACCGACACATTCCGCATTTCGTAGGTTTTTGAAGCCTTTCGATATTGCACGCATTTTTCATACAATATCAGATGCCTTGAGACTCTTTACAGTGCATCGTATTTCTACCTTGCGGCTCAATTTCAAGCCTTTTCGTGACCATGCGGAGGAGCACTTGTTTGCCACGCAGAAGGACTGGGTTTGATTCCCACTTGATTAGAAGATTTTTGTTATTATTTCATTTGCATCTATCGCAACTTTTTGGCTCATAAACAACGTCAATTTTTCGCTCACACCCAAAGATGCTAACACCGGAATTTCTAAGAAACTGCCTCGTTATCCCGTTAAGACAAGATATTGTGGTATATTTCATCTTCTCTTTCTGTTCGTTTCTTTGGATGCAAAATAGCTCTTTTACTAGCCTGTGTAATGCTGTTCGTCCGTGTCTCCGTGACAACGCGCCGCACTGCGCTCTCCTCACCACAGGTGTTGGGGCGGCGCCAAGTAAGTTACGCCTTCTCTCGCAGTGGACGGTGGCGTCCCTCTCTCTCGCCTGCCACGCGCGCGCCGCGTCTCACCTCTCGCTCACTTCACCCTCTTCACCACTCTCAATGTTCGAGCGCACATCGAGTGAACACTCTTTCGTCTCGTTTAACTGCGATGGAGAGGACGCCAGAGAGCGAAGCTCCTTCGCCTGCCGAAACATGCGCTGACCGTCGCACCCGGCCGTCGCCGCTGTTGCGAGGGTTAGGCCGCGTTCACACTTGGGAAGTGAAGAGAATACTAAGATGCGAGAGCGGCCGAAAAATCAGGACTTCGCACGTCGATGTTTTTCACATTCGCTCTGCCCCATCCCGCCGCCGCTGCCGTCGCTACGTTCACAATTATTTCGATTTTGCCTGCTTTCTGAGAACTAAAGTTTGTATTATAGTTATTGGCACAAAGTAGTGAAAACTAACAGCTCACACCTTTCCAAACGTTGTTTCTGAAGGCACGCCAGCAGAGAGAACGCATTGGCAGCGGCAGCGTGGTTTCAACCAGCTGTACACAAAAGCGAAACATGTTGGGGCATGCTGACTGAAGTGGTTCTTGAGAGAAAGGAAGAGAAAAGTGAGCCCCGTTATTGTCTGCTTCAGTGAGCGACACCGCCACAGAGCTCACAAAGGGATGGGGGTAAGGAGGGATAAAAGGGTAGAAGTAAAGGTATAGGAAAGAGGAAGAAGAAGCAACAACAAACTGAGGGGATAGGAGAGACAGGAAAGATGGAAGAACGGTCACTGGAGTCCGAGGACGGGGTACACTTGCGAGAGATGGTGTCGGCGTCTGTAGATGGCGTAGAGCAGGACCAGTAAATCAGAGCTGCGCTGTCGTCGAAGGTCGTCGGCGACAGGAGATGGCGTAGGACGAGCCCAGTCGGCCAGCGCTACGATGACGCCGAAGGTCGCGAGCGCGCGGAGCGCGCGGGCGCACAACCGGTCGGCACGAAATCCAGGGAGCGTCTCGAGGGGCATGCTGACTCGTGCCGCTGCACCGTCTACTTCCAGAGTTCTCGGAGATCGTAATCCAAGTCAGGCTCTCAATGAACGCGTCCTCGTTGATGCCATCAAGCTTCGTCGTGCTGCACGGGTAGTTCGCGATTTGAGATGTTACGAGGCACCACTGACACCTGTGCCGCCATGCTGAACCTCCGGTCAGCTAATTAGGTGACGTTGTTTGATCTAGCGCAGCCAAGGCTGTAAAGCGGAAACCGGATTCGGTTTCGCGTGGCGGGAAAATCGGACTCGGAGGGATTCTTGCGCGCCGGCCACGCGGCATGGTTTAAGCGGGAGACACATGGTGCGAATTCGGATGCGATTTGCCGTACGGCTGTTCGTGCCAACAGCCGCATCCGACAGCCGTCCGACAGAATGCGGCGACGATTCGCACGCCGCGCGTGCATCCAACTTGCTGAATGTAGCCGCACGGCAACCGCGGCGGTCAGTCGGCCACAGCCAATGGCAGCGCTGCATCGTATGACGTCAGCGTCCCACTCCATCTTGCCAGTTCAAGCTGCATGGACGCCATTTCGTCAACTTCATTTCAACTGTGCGCACGTATATTTTGCGCCATGAGTCAAGCTGCGGTGCAAAATGATCTACTAATATCGCTAGTTCATGAGCAGCGAGTGCTCTGGGACCAGCGGCTGGCGGCCTACAAGAACATAGATGCGCGCACGGCTGCGTGGATTGCCGTCGCGACGAGCCTAGGCATAGCTGGAACACAGGGTGAGTACCATACCAGCATTTCTAGGTGTGATTGTGCCGTCCAGCACGAGTTGCTACTATATCACTAGTATTTCACTAATGAACAAGGCGCGCATTTACGAACTCTGCCACCCCTCCTCCCCCCAAAAAACATAACGTCTACTACTGGCGCCGTACGCTCTTGTCTGCGAGTTTGTTCGCGACTACCGCGAGTATATACAATTTTAATATTGCTGTGCTATAGCGGCGGAATTCTGCATAGATACTTTTTTGATTCTCGTGTGTTGCGCTGACCGATGAGAAAAGCGGCCGCGGCAAGGCAATGTCTATAGGGTGGCATTTGCATGTGTATCTGAACGAGCGCGTTTTGGAAATACCTGCGCACTAAAATGGAACACACACAAACATGTTTGCGCCCACCCAGTGCGTGTTTTTGCATCACTCTCAGAGGAACATTTTTATTTATATCCCCATCAGCGGCGGCGGCTCCGTTGCCAGTTGTATTTGCTAGTTGTCAACTTGTGGCTCACCAAGGAAGACAACTGGGCACGTTAATTGATGTTCAATAATGGTAACGTTGTGTGTGCGTGTGCAGGCTTTCTTGGCATATTCATTCTCATTGCATTTTTGCCGTTATTAATCAACTTGTGGCCGAAAGAGTACAGCATACATGGCTCATTAGACGAATTGAACCTCCTGCATTGTAAGTACATCTTGTGTGCTGCGTAGGACTGCAGCCGATCGCTTTAGTGAAAACACAATGTTCGATGGGTCGTTCGATGAGGCAGTAATCCAGAACTAATATCACATTTTTTTTTCGAAATGAATGTAACCATAAACTAATTCTACAGACAGTTGGAGCCCACGACTTGATTGTTTTTATGTCAAAATAAAACAACTCACAGCAGATGAATGAAATATTTTATTCCATAATAGCTATGACTAATCACGAAAACTCACACAATGCTGCATAAGACTGCAGCCGATCACCTTAGTGAAAACACAATGTTCAATGGGTCGTTCGACGTGGCAGCAATCCAGAACTAATATCAAGTTGTTTTTTTTTTCGAAATGAATGTAACCATAAACTAACTCTACAGACAGTTGGAGCCTACGACTTGATTGTTTTTATGCCAAAATAAAACAACTCACAGCAGATGAATGAAATATTTTATTTCATAATAGCTGTGACTAATCACTGAAACTCACAACAATGCTGTATAAGACTGCAGCAGATCACTTTAGTGAAAACACAATGTACGATGGGTCGTTCAACGTGGCAGCAATCTAGAACTAATATCAATTTTTTTTTATTTCGAAATGAATGTAACCATAAACTAACTCTACAGATAGTTGGAGCCTACTACTTGATTGTTTTTATGCCAAAATAGAACAACTCACAGCAGATGAATGAAATATTTTATTCCTTAATAGCTGTGACTAATCACTGAAACTCACAACAATGCTGCATAAGACTGCAGCTGATCACTTTAGTGAAAACACAATGTTCGATGGGTCGTTCAACGTGGCAGAAATCCAGAACTAATATCAAGGTTTTTTTTTTTTTTTCGAAATGAATGTAACCATAAACTAATTCTACAGACAGTTGGAGCCTACGCCTTGATTGTTTTTATGCCAAAATAAGACAACTCACAGCAGATGAATGAAATATTTTATTCCATAATAACTATAACTACTCATTGAAACTCACACAAAACATCATATTGCTTCATTTTTTTAATAAAATTTAATGCTCAGTGTCTTGAAATTATTCATTGTAGATTTGATTCATTTGAAAATAGTGCATCATAATTCGTGCCTAAAGGATAAATCTGTTTATAAATGTGCTTGCCCAGTAAATTCGCTCTAAAGACCTCGTTCGGTACATATTGTGAAGTGATTGTTCTTTTTATTTGCTTGCACCCGGCACTTGCTTATAATTTGCCGTATAGAAAGCGTTCTCACATTTATGCTGCAATAATGTATTTGTAGTACACAGTTACAAGCACTTAATTTGCACTAGCAACCTTTCATAACTGCAAAGATACTTGCAAAATAAATAATACTTTAGAGGTACTCTTGAAGCACAAACTAAACAACAGTTTCTTCAGTGCTTCTTCTAACAGAGAATGCTAAATTACCAGTTGCTATCCGCTAACTCCCGTACTCTTCTATGTTTGCAGGTGACACAGCAGCCATTTCCAAACGATGGCGCAATCTAAGAGACACGTTTTGCAAGAAGTTGCGCGAATCAAAAAAGAAGAGTGGGGCGCCTGCTGGGGAGCCAGTCAGCTCGTGGAAGCACTTCACTGAAATGATGTTCCTGCGGGACATTGTGGAGCCACGTGTGTAAGATAATCTTTTCATTTGCCCCACGAGGCTTTCGAAACAGCTGACAGGTGCCATAATGCTCATGCTTTAGAGTTAGAAAACAAGAAAATCTTGGTCTACATCACTAACCTATCACTCACATGCAATAACTGTGTGATTAGTATGATAGAAATTAAAGTAGCTCATAGCAGATTCTCATGCGCTATTAATGGCTAGTATACTCACTATACGTGTAAAGCAACACATACATAATTAACACTATTTTCTGCATATTTCTTTGCTTTACTTTTAAAATGAAACAAACTACCATCACAACAATGGTTTGAAGATATTCCAGTGAATTATACAGCAGACACTAAAGTGAAACTAGAAATAAATGCTACAGATCACAGTGAAGGTGTGCTGCAAGACTCCGCAATACGTCGACATTGTAACTATCAGCCAATACACACGTCACATCGATAGGCTTTACGTATATGCATACACAAACAAATGTGGACTGTGCCACTCTGAGCTTCTAACATGGCGGTATGCACACGATGGCTGACAGATGGCAGCGATTTCACAGAATATCTATACAACCATAGCAATAAATGCTTAACTATGAAAATAGGTATAAGTGCATTAACGCATTACAATAACTACATTCAAATTAAAGTTGAAAAAGACCGATTTGTAATGATAAGGAATTAATACAATTTTATTTTCAAGTGCACAGGTTAGACATCAGATTCAGCACAGTAAAGTATTATAATGAAAGAACAGTGAATGTCATAGGTGTCTTAATTTGTGAAGTAGTGGTAGTAGTAAACTAGTGATGGGAAATGAGTATGGATAATGTTTAGTAACACACTGTGATTGCAGATAGCAGGAATTCACATCAATTTGGTAAATTTATAATCTTAGCTGTCACTGCCAACTCATGCACATTGTTGTAGCTTCAATAAAGCAGTGTGTGCCAGTGACACTACCCCACAAACCAGTGTGTCATCATCACTGCCTCAAGATACAGTAGACTCTCAATAAATGGAAATCTGTTAAATGCAACTATTGCTTCTGCGATACTTGTGTTGAATTCCAATGGCGGAGTCGGAGCAAGTTTTTCTGCTCCTTTCAGAGCAAGTGTGTTCCAATGACAGAGTGAGAGCGAGAGTCAAAAGTTCCAATGGGAGAGCCGGAGGGGATTCAGAGCGGGAGTCCCTCCGTGAAGCAGGAAAAACTGCTCCGCCGAAAACGGTGGAGTGGACCGGAACTCAGCGTGACACATTTCCTTTAACACGTTTGCCTTCTTGGGGGCGCGGCGGGAGTTGTGTTGATAATGGCGGACGGCATGGACGGCTCGGCTCCCTCGGCAAAGCATGCGGCAATGCTTCTGCTACTCGATAGCGACAGCTCTGAGTCGGAAAGCTCAAGTACCGACACGAGTGATTCGTCGGACAGTGACAGCGACGCTAAAGCTTGCGCTTACGAGAGGGAATTCAACAAGTTGTTCCGCATTCCGGCGAAGAGGCCCAAAGTCGTCGGTTTCATCGAGGACGTCGTTCGGTAGTACTCGGACCACGAGGTAAAGAAATAGAAAAAAAGAAGGAAAGCATTATGCTCAAGGTTTAACACGTTGTGGTGTTTTCGTTTGTTTCTTTTTTTAAGCAGTTCCGGAGGCACTTTAGGCTGGCTCGACCTGTGGCCGAAAAGTTGGTCGCGGAGTTTGCTGTCTCGTCAATGTGCCCTTCGAGCACACACGGAGGAGTTCAAGCGAAATCCGCGGAAACGCATGTCTTGACATTTATCTGGTTAGTTACACCTCCCCACCTTCACCCCCCCCCCTTTTTTTTCTTTGTACGATGCCTGCACAAGAACACATTTGACTATGAGCCCGTTGCTTACAGTGCAGTGTACTCTGAAGCAGTTTTTTTTTTCTTTCGGGTACCTGTAATCCCCCCTGCGCAGGTACGCAGCCAACAAAACCTGCATGCGAGACGTGGCAAGCCCTTTCAACATGTCAGAAAGCACCGTGTACAGAGTTCTTCAGAGACTAGTGCAGTTCCTGATGACGCTGGGACCATCGGTGATCAAGTTTCCGGCAGACTTGGAGAACCTCACTAGCAGTTTTGAGAAGGTTTGTTTTGATTTTATTTATCGTGAGGACCAATAATATTGATCGGCTAAGCTATATTGATCATATCCCAAACACGAGTGCACATTTTATTGTGGGTTATTTCAAGCTCAATTTTACGCTGAGGTGGGACTTTAAGAAAAATGTGATAGGTCGTGATGATAATACCGAGCTTCATCCAGTTGTGTTCGGAACATTCAACTTGTGTCTCTCCTGCAGTCACAGTCGATTACTTGCATGCGGATGATGCTGCATGCTTTGTCATTTCTGTTCAGATGTACGATACAATATGGACGAGGTTTAGTTTTAAATTTAAGAATTAAATTGCAATTACGTACTTCAACTCCCTTTAGGAAAAAACATACGCAGGCTTTGTTTTGTTTTCTCTCCCATATTACCATTGTAAAAAGAGAGGTGGATAGCAAGAAAACGTGTAGTATATGGTGTGGACAGCAATGTATGTTATCTTAACTAGTTCTCAAAGTTGAATTCGGTTCGCATTTGGCATCTTTAACATAAAATATATTATGCTGAGTCATGAAGCGTATGCTGTGATTGTGAGTTAATGGGCTTGAGCACCAGTATTTCCTGTTAAAACTCCTCGCAAATGCTCATTTCTTGCTCAGGCATGGATGATATCACTCATTCGGAGAGTACAACTTGCTTGCAGGTGTCTGGAATGCCTGCTGTTATTGGCTAAATAGATGGATCGTATGTCAAGATACAGTGCCCAGCCAACAAGGTTGCCTCCACATACTGCAACAGGCACCATTACCTTTCACTAACGCTGCAAGCCGTCTGTGACCACAAGAGGCGCTTCCTCAATGCGTTCACTGGAACCTCCAGCAAAATGCATGATTCTCATGTGTTTAGCTTATAGCCTCTTTCAAAGAACATAGCTTCAGTATGTTAGGGCTGTTATCATATATTAGGGGACGCAGCATATCCACTGCGGGAGTACCTGTTGACACCATACAGGGATTACGGTGCAATGAATAAGCAACAAAAGGGCTTCATTATTAAGTTTTCAGGCACACGAGTGCTCATTGAAAATGCATTCGGCACACTCAAGAAGCGCTTCAGGCAGCTCATGTACCTGGAGTTGCACACTATCCACTGGCTTAATAAGTTTATCATAAGCTGCTGTATCCTTCATAACTTGTGTAACGATTACGGTGATGAAGAGCCAGATGATGATAATGATGATGATGGAGCACCCAATCATATTCAGTGGGAGAACTGCACTGATAACCAAAGTGATAAAACTGATGAGGAGCGAGCTTTGCACAAGCTTGGCGAAATTAAGCGTGCAAAGGTCTTGACTAAGCTCCTGCGAAGTGATTGTGGGAAATAACACCATAATTCTCTGTTTTGTCTGAACTAGCCCTTTAGTTCCCCACAGTAGTTGGGAGGCTGTGTGTGTGCACCAATGTGCAGCCCCTTTTATATACACAAGCACATGTTTTGCACAGCACATTTTATATCAACATGCTAATAGTATTTTAGGCCACTAAAATCGTTCATTGTCTAAGCAAAGAAAGCGGCTCAAAAGCTTCATTTTTTCTTCATGCTGTTTTGCTTTTTCTTGCCGAATGCGCTCCTTCTGTTCTTGCCTCTCTTCATGACGCTTCCTTCTTTCATTCTCGCGTTCAGTTCGTTTTTTTTCTTTTTCTTCCTGAATTATGCTCATTTCATCAAAGAAGTGATTCATTTCCAGCATTCTAGAAGCCGAGAGTTTCGGATTTTCGGGCTCAGAATCTTTCGTTGTGCTGGTCAACTCCTAGCTAGTTGAACCTTGGCTTGTCAGCTCCTGGCTCCTCGATGCTTGGCTCATCGACGCTTGGCTGGGCGGTCTTTTAATAGAAACTATTCCAGAGCTGTCCCTGAGCTCTTCTGGCTCAAGGCTGTCATCTAGCCAACGTATTTTGGCTATGTCGTCTTCAAAGGGAACGTCGCAAGGAGAATTCCCTGACTTGTTATGTGCTGCAGCGCTTTTTTTTACGTCGCATGACTGTTTTGTAGCGGCTGCAGCACTGGTCCCCTGTTTTAGGGACCCCGACAGCCTCTGTGATGTTGGCCGCTATTTTGGCAAACATTGCCTTTTTATTTTTAAATTTCTTCATTGGCCTTATTTGGGAAAAATACTGCTGGTAGTAGTCAAGCAACAGTTTTGTTTCTCCCACCGTCCACTCATAGCCTGTACCTGAAAAAGAAAAGTGCTTGAGACATTTGTACAGACGTTACCAGTTGTACGTAACACGACACAGGTGTTAGAGAGTTGTATTCTGCTGTGTTGGTATTAATGTAGAGCTTATAGGCATATATAGGCATTAACCTGTTTTAGTTGTCTTGATATCGATTTTTCTACTTTGATTTTTGTCGTTACAGTGCTTGGTGTTCTTTGCACTGATCTAACTGTATATATCATGTCTAATTCATTACTTGAATGCATTTGTATCCTCTCCTGCTAGGGCCTCTAAATGGGCCTGCAGTATTCTCTAAATAAATAAATAAATGAACTCACTGCATTGCTCGCTCTTTTGGCTGTGTTCCGGCACTGTGAATGGAAAAACGAAATGTATTGTTATTCATACAGTGGCATACATGAAGCGACATAACGACCAACGATTTGTGTTCTGTGACACAAATTGCTGTACATTGAAGCACCATGCGAATTTCATGCAACTATGTATGCAATTAAGCTAAGCCATGTGAGGCTTCCTAACACAGCTTCACAAAACAGTAACTCTATGTTTGCTATGCTATCTCATCACGACACAAAATTTTGAATAACAATTTCACGTAAGCATACATGGTCGCATGCAAGTTCTTCAACAGTAGCTCAACACATTGTGCACATTCTTGATTGAATTACACACTCTCATCATGATGCACAGAGTTTCTGATCAGCTGACTGTTAATCAAAATGAAGCATGATCTTTCAGGCCTGAAACAGGCAGTGACACTCCAGGAAAAGCAACGTAATTTCTGTGGACTGAGACCGATTCCTAATTTGGATGTGCTCAATGTCCTGACCTTGGTAACATTGCCAACCCATTAGATAGCAGAACATGCACTCACGCTGCTACCTCTGCAGCTAAAATTTCCTGGGAGTCAAATTCTCGGGTGCGTAACACTGGCTTATAGTTTCTTCGAGACATATAAAGGCAGACAACTGCTTCTGCGCTGCTTCCTCTGAAAGGCGAGTTCATTGGAACTTGCCACATAGTAGTGCAGTACTGAAACGCTCGCGCTGCGTTGTGCTTGTACGGTAAAAGCGTTACATTGGAGGTATCTCGCCGCAAACGCGTATCTGCAAACCTAGGGACTTCTGAAATCGGGAGACTCGCCGCGGGAGCGGAGTAGGGGGCAGAAAAAAATTGTTTTGCAAATTGCCCTTATACCAAACACGCTTGTCACCAACGCGGTTCGTTTCTATTCGTGTGGCTACATTCTAAAGTGATAGGAAGTCGCTTCTTACTAATGACGCCGTTCCATGCAAGAACAGCGGCGTCGCGCGCACGTTTACTTTTGGCTGTATATTTACAGCGGTGTTTGTGCAATCAATGCGGCGAAGGTTTTCGTTCTCCACGGACACAGGCAAACGAACAACGGTATGACGCATGCGATGCGTTTCAGTGACATGATTGCATCAGCAGTAGAGCAACGTTGCAACATGAACATAGCGCCTGCAGACAATCCCTCCACGCAACACGTGTGTTGCATTCAACTTGCAATTACAGCACAGTGTTGAAATTGAGGAGACACTTACCATGTTGCTCCGCATACTGTGTGGTCACCATCGCAGGCATCGTGGACAATAGCTGTTGCACGCTTGGCGTGATATCCATTCCACACAAGTGAATAGCGCTGAACAAGCAAACGAACGTTGAGGCGATGCTGGTAAACCACGTGGGAAACAGACAGCGGAAGAGACCACGCGCAAGGTATCCTGGGTAACGTGGCAGCTTCCGCCTTGCTCCAGCAGGGCGGGTTGTGTTCCGATGGCGGATTTGGAGGATTTGCTCTACGCCAGAGTCGAGTGCTCGCTTGCGAAATCGGTCGGCTGCACCGACTCTGCCATTGGAATTCAACATTGGTTTCGAGCTTGTATTCTGCACCCATGTTCACCTCTCAGTAAACGGAACCACTGTTTATTGCAACATATTTTCTCGGTTCCTGCAGGTTCCTATTAGTGAGAGTCCACTGTATCTCAAAACCATTACGGTTGACCTGTAAGTTTGTGTGTGTCTCCACAGGTGTGACAAGAAAAATAAATACACAATGCAGCCATTGGCTGCAATAACACCATAAACGAGTGCCTTATTATGTATTGTAATGTTAAAGCAATCGTGATTTACGTTACTCTATGCCTTCTTGTAGGACCACCAGCAACATGGACACAATGGACGATGACTCCGTGGCAAAGATTCTGGGCCAAGAGCAAGACAGTCTTTATGGCGAATCGCCAACACAAATGCTTTTAGACATGGTCGACGACACACAGACACCTCAAGCATCACAGACATGTTCATTTCATTCACTTCCTTCAAAAAATACCATTACTTCTGCGCTTTCACAACAAAACACATGCGCTTTTTCAAATGTCACACGCAACACAAACCAAAAAAAGGACAATGAAGATGCAGCCCTAGAGGAAATAGACAAACAACTACAAACATCTGTTACAGACACACAGCACTTTCTTCTTTCTCTAGCGACACACATGGACAATATTCCACCCCATTTATTAGGGTTGTGTAAAATACACATGATGGACATTGCGAATCATTATGAAGCTGGGATTGTGCCTAAAGAGTTGATCTCTCTGGCGTCCGTGCGACAGGACTACTCTTGTTACATCTAAGGAGAGCATCACATCGCATATGTGTGTGTGACGGTCGATGATGGAAGCAGATAAGGTGACGGCGATCGGAAAAGAATTTGGGTTAAGTGGCTCAGCACAAAAAGAATGGATGGACCAAGAACGCGAAAAAGAGGCACGTGACGCTCGTCTGGCTGAACGAAATGCCGCGAAAGAAGCCGAGGCAGAGGCAGTCGCTAGATTACAAGCAGAGAAGGAAGTTCTAGAGCTCAAGTAAAAGTTGCATCAGTTAGGTGCGACAGCAAGTAGCACAACTACTGGGCAGCTTACCGAGGGTGCACCCGTAGGCACTACGCAGAGGTACCAAAGTCCACATAAACTCATCCCAACCTTTAACGAGGAACGCGATGAGCTGGACGCATATATACAGCGATTTGAGCGCGTCGCTGCTAGTCAAGACTGGCCGCAAGACAAATGGGCCCTATCACTAAGCCTTTGCTTGACCGGAGAGGCCTTGAGTGTAGTTGGTAGGATGGCACCAGAACATGCCACGGACTACGTAACGTTAAAGAAAACGCTACTACAACGCTTTAGGTTCACAGAAGAAGGCTATCAGACTAAATTTCAATCAGCCAAACCAGATAATTCTGAAACGGGCACGCAGTTTGCCGGGCGTCTATTAGGTTATTTTGACCATTGGCAAGAAATGGCCAAGACAGACCGGACCTAAGATGCTCTGCGAGATAAAATTGTCTCGGAGCAGTTTCTCGCACAATGCCATGAGAAACTCGCTGTGTTTCTTAAAGAAAGAAACTGTGAAAGCCTTGAAAAACTTGCGGAGGCTACAGACCACTACTTGGAGGCCCAGGGGTTGATTAACCTTGGCAAATGTAAAGGCGATATCCTGAGCAAGCCTCCAGGTCAAACTCGAACGTCTGAGCGGCAAGATGACAAAGAGAGACCGCAGTGTTTCCTTTGCAACAAAAAGGGTCCAGGTACAAAGCCACCCTTTTGTGGAAAATGCCGCCGCACTGGGTATAAAACAGCTGACTGCTCCAAAAGGGCCAACAGCGTTGAGAAGGCCTCATGCTCTTTTCAACAAAGAGATGAAGCCAAGATAATTAATTTAGAGTCGCAGGCTTCGCTTTGTGTTCCTGATAGTCCGGAGTGCACAGAAACGCACCCAGCCAAGCTGAAGGAAAAATTGATGCCCACGGGCAAAGGTGTACTCAAAGGATATCCCGCAACAGTACTGCGAGATACAGGATGCGATTCAATCATTGTCAAAAGGTTTCTTGTGGTGAATAGCAAGCTGACTGGAAAGCTTTCCTCGATTTACCTCTTGGATGGACAATTGATGAAGCTGCCTGAAGCACACGTGGAAATTTTTTCACCTTTCTTCACTGGCAAAACTCGAGCTGTTTGTATGGATACTCCTTTATATGACGTTGTCTTGGGAAATGTGGAAGGCGTTCTAGATGCTCACAATCCTGATAACGATTGGAAGAGCCGTCTTTACACCCAGAACACTGCAGAAGAGTATTCTGGCACGGAAAAATCCGGTTCTGCACACGAAGCCTTGCATGCAAAGACTTCCACATCGGCTTCAAGGAAAACACGTGTCAAGACAAAAGTTGCTGTAGTAAACCGACAGGCAGGAAATCCACATCTACTTCCGGCTCCAGTTATCAACCCCTTAGACATCAGCCCACAGGACTTTAAAATCAAACAGGAGGAAGACAGCAGCCAGTGGAAATGCTTCGAAGCCGTTAACAAAGAGGTCAAGACAAGGTTTGCTAAAATATTGTTCTTCACGAAGGACAGAATCCTCTATCGCAAGTACACCCTTCACTCTAAGAGGCAGGTGAATCAGCTTGTGGTACCAAGGTGCCTCCGACAATTTGTTATGAAAATGGCCCACGAAGGCATTCTTTCGGGCCATCAGGGAATTAAACGAACTACAGATCGAGTACTCAAAGAGTTCTACTGGCCAGAGGTTCAGTCAGACATCACACGACTTGTTAAATCGTGTGATATATGTCAAAGAACTATTCCTAAGCACTTGGTGGGTCGTGTACTTCTCGGCAACACTCCTATAATTGACACACCTTTCAAAAGAGTAGCATTTGATATTGTGGGTCCATTATCACCGATGTCAGAGGGCGGAAACAAGTACGTACTGACAATGATGGACATGGCAACGCGTTATCCCGATGCTGTAGCACTGCCGAGCATCGAGACGGAGAAAGTCGCTGAGGCACTTCTGGAGATGTTTTCTCGTGTAGTTGTCCCACGGGAGATAATCGGTGACAGAGGCACGTCATTCTCGTTACGCCTAATGAAGGAGCTAAGCCGACTTCTCTCCTTCAAACAATTGCCAACAACCCCATATCATCCCATGGCTAATAGCCTTGTAGAGAGGTTCAACGGCACCCTGAAACAAATGATAAGAAGAATGTGTCAGGAGTGTCCAAAGAAATGGGACCGGTACCTGGCGCCCTTACTCTTCGCTTATCGCGAAGTTCCCCAGTCGAGCTTGGGCTTCTCCCCGTTCGACTTGCTCTACGGCCGTTACGTCAGAGGTACCCTGGCGATATTGAAAGAATTATGGGCCGCCGATCATCTTGATGATGATGTGAAAACGTCCTATCGGTACGTAGTCGAACTGCGGAATTGTCTTGAAGACACCTGCCGATTAGCCGAAGAGGAGCTTCAGAAAGCGAAAATGATACAGAAGAAGCATTGCGACTGAAAGACCAGACCACGTTAATTATCCCCTGGAGACAAGGTTCTCCTACTGCTTCCATCGGATACCAACAAATTGGTTCTGACGTGGAAGGGACCCTTTAGTGTCCTTGAGAAGAGAAACGATGTCGACTATTTAATTGACCTCGGTACCAGAAGCACGCTATTTCATATAAACCTACTGAAAAAGTATGAGGAACGGCCGCCTGCACCACCACATGAAGCATCATCTGTTTGCCAGGCGGATGACACTGAAAGTGACGAGCTATCATGCGTACCATTCAAACGAAAGGAATCGTCTGCTGACGTAAGCATATCGGAGTCACTTTCTCCTACCCAGCACGTGCAAGTCACCAACTTATTGACCAGGTGCGACAACGTACTTGCGGATGTTCCTGGCAAAATGCACCTCGTACAATGCAAGCTAAGATTGACCACGGATAGACCCGTAAGCATACGGTCATACCCTATGCTATTTGCTACCCAAGAAACGATACAGAAAGAAATAGACATGCTGCGACAAGGCATCATAGAACCATCGGAGTCTGCTTACAATTCACCTGTAGTTGTGAAGAAGGAGGACGGAACGATGCGTTTGTGCATCAATTTCAGACAACTTAACACTATTATAGTCAATGATAACGAGCCTATACCCCATGTAGACATCATCTTTGGTAAACTTGGACAAGCAAAATACTTTTCAAAGTTTGACTTCGCTAAAGGTTACTGGCAGGTTCCCATGAAACAAGGCTCAAAACCAATGACTGCTTTTTCGACAGAATCGGGACTGTATCAATTTAGATTTATGCCGTTTGGCATTAAAACCGCCCCAGCTGTGTTTAACCGCCTCATGAGAAAAGTGGTAGCAGACATACCGCACGTTTATTAATACTTTGACGATGTGCTCATTGCTACTGAAACCTGGGCGGAACATATAGCTATACTTGAGTCTTTTCTCAAGCGAGTTCGCGACGCTGGTTTGACCATTCGGCCAACAAAGAGTGAGATTGGTCAAGAGTCAGTCAAACTTCTCGGTCATCTCGTTGGGCAAGGCGTTATTCGACCGCAGGTCGAAACGCTCGACAAAATACAGCCTGCGAAGCGTCCACAAACTAAAAAAGAAGTACGCTCGTTCTTGGGCCTTACAGGTTATTACAGAGATTTTGTGCACAACTACTCTGAAGTTTCTTACCCACTGACCGAATTGACCAAGAAGAGGGCCCCAAACAAAGTCCTCTGGGGAGAACGAGAACAGAAGTCTTTTGATGAACTCAAGGTTTTGCTATCTACGCCACCCATTCTAAAAGCACCTGGTTTTTCAAAACCGTTTGTACTCCGCACCGATGCATCATCGAGAAGTGTAGGTGCCATACTCATGCAGCGTCACGAAGGAATACTGCATCCAGTGTCATACGCAAGCCGTAAACTACAACTACGTGAAGCTGCTTACGCTACAGTAGAGCGAGAGGCCCTGGCTCTTACGTGGGTGGTTCGGAAATTTCACATCTACCTATTTAGACGCACATTCATTCTACAGAGTGACCACAAACCGCTTGTGTACATCAAGTCGGCCAAGCATGTGAAGAGCCGCGTGTTATGGTGGAGCCTCATTCTTATGGAGTACGACTTTTCGGTCGAGTATATCAAAGGCAGAGAAGACATAGGCGCAGATTACATGAGCCGTTTGCCAACTCCGTGAGCAACCTCTGTATGAAGAATCGATGCTCAATGGTGTGAACCTTACAGCACGATACAAGTATCATGACGCTTTAGTTCTGTGACTTGTTTCTTTTTTTTCTGGTGTGTACTTCTGTGACCGAATGTGCCGAGTGTACGGGGCTCTGAACTGCTATAGTGTGCAGTGGTGCTTACGTGTGTGTTTCCGACTGCGGACCAACGTGTCCCCAGTGCCCTCAAGTTCTCCTACCGGAAAAACTTTCTTAAGTGGGGGGTGATGTGATGTAGTAGCTTAAAAAAAATGCGAGCATAGCAGACGACAGCGCCACATCACCTGGAAGATGAGAAGAATGAAGGGGCATTGCAGCGTGCCCATTGAAGAAAGAAGAGGAGACGCTCGCGGAGAACGAAGCTGTTCGGACGCCGGCAAGACGACGCAAGGGAGCCTAGGGCGAACCCGCAACTACGCGCGAGGTTCGAAAGGCCGGGTTCCTGTCCTCGAGCCATTGGCGTCCTCTGGGCACGGCGTGTCGGCGTGGCCAAGCACGAGTTCTCGGTGAGTGGTCCTGTGGACGTCTCCGGTACGGCGAGCGCCCTCGAAAGACCGGAGCTGCTGACCACGTCCACCGAGCCGACGTCGCTGACAGTGTGCGGCTACGCCTAGACCTGGTGATTCCCTCTACAGTGGTATGCTGACTTGGCACCCAAGCGACGACAGCATCCGAGCACAAAACGGATCCCACTTCAAGGCACCGGGCTACGGCACAGACTGTGAGACTATTTACTCTTTTCTTTTGTGTGTGAACTGCGTGCGTGTACGACTTATAGTACTGTATGTGCAATAGTTTTTTTTGTTCGTCCAATATAACTCCCTTTTGTTTTCCTCACTGTCTCCATCTTCCTCGCGTCACACGCCTTGCTATGTGACGAACCTAACCACGACAATCTCCTTACAGCCACAGCCAACAAAATAAAAAACTGTCTGCAGTGAAAATGAGTGGCATTTGTAAATAAATTTCATGAATGTATGTTCTGAAGCTCATTGATTTTTTTCTTGTAAGCCAGGCACTCCTGGTCCGTCAACTCAATGGCAGGTGCCGATAGTCCCTATCCTAGCAACTTTCATGCTGCATCTTCTGGTACGCATGCCTAAAATGACATGCGAAAGCATTTGGTCTTGCTCAGCTACTAATGCATTGTAATAAGATCAGCGAGTTCAACTTTCCCGAGTGTTGTTTATTGTCGTTGTACCCTCTATTCACCAGAATAATTTAACAGTGGGTGCCGCTTCTGTTTCAAGCACATCGCAAAATGCTCTTGGCATCCTCTCAAGCAGGAGGACTATTGAATGCTGTATAAATGCAGCATTTTATAACGACTTGGTTGTAAAAAAAAAAAAACTCTAGGTTATGCATTTGTGTGCTTTTGGTAGGTGTACAGGCATTGTAGTTTATCGATCATGCGAGGAGCTTTAGTTGTGTTTATTTGACCATGGTATCTTTACATAGAAGTATTACTATGCAACACACTCAAGCCACCAATTGGCTTTGGCAGGCCTTGTCACATGTACTGTTTTATTTGAAGAAATAAAAGGTATTATTATTATTAGTATCACATAAACTGTGACACTTTGGTACTTACAGTGCACTTAAAAGGAGTTGCCGTGCGTAACAGTGTGCTTATTATTATTAAACAACATGCTTTACATTTATTGTTGTTTAATGTCACTGAAAATTTCATTTTTTTACAGTCTTGAGCATTTGTGTGACATGGTTATTGACTGACAGAAGGCAGTGGTCACTTTTATTCTGAAAAAAAAAAGCTCGTCTCATAAAAACCTGACCTTTGTTGTAGCATTGCCTTAATCCATCGATAAAAGCTTTCTGTTAAACGCTTACAAGGTTTTTATACTTCTACTGGTGCAGGAACATGTGCGTATACGAGGTAAACGCAAGCACTGTCAGCCACTTAGCTTTCCAGACTAAACTTATCGACTGTCCCACATTTCATGGCGAACAGAATGAGAGAAAAGATGCATATGCCTATAAATGCCAACAGTGGCACTCAACTTGTCGCACAGAAATGCGAGCTTTCTAGGATCTTTCTTTTTTAGTGGTTGTATGCAGATGAGAAAGAAGTAAATAAGTAGTTTCTAGTGGGCAACTTATGCTCTGATGCAATATCGGTGCTGACTCTTTGCCGCACTGCAACAAATACCTCACTAGAAATGGTGAGTATGTAAGTAGCTGAGGTGCGTGTCTAAATGTTCCAAAGTAAAGCCATTTTATTTTCATTTTAGTTTTTACTTTGCCACCGAATGGTTTTTATAAAGATAGCACTCTTACACAGAAATTAACATTATATGGTGCTTAGGTGAACCATGCTGCTTCATTTGAATTACCAGAAAATCTTATTTTCAATTATTAAATTAATGAGCTTCAATGTGTCTGGCACTTAAACTCTTCATAGCACAGCATCCTGCCATAGAAGACATCCTACAGCACTGTTGAAGTATGTCGTATAGAGGTCCCTGACATACCTTGCCATTTTGGCAAAGTTGTGGGCCTTAGTGCGAGCCAGTTGCAAGGGTGTTTGCACGAGCTGCTGTCGCCACTGGCTACCCTGCCGCTGCCCGAGGGGGCTCACAGAGTCTGCATAGCCGGGACCGCAGTAGGAGTCCTCACTTGCTGTGTAAGCATCCATGAGGAAGTTGTGTAGCACACACATGACCTTGACATTCCACTCAGCATTTGCTGGGCTCTCTCCCATGGTTCTTTCGAGAATCCGCCATCTTGTGACTAGAATGCCAAATGCATTCTCGGCACACCTCCTGAATAAAGCAAGAAATGTTTCCAGAAAGTTGTGAGTAATCAGTTCTATCAATTAAAGGTCTAAAAACGTAAATTTTGAGCTCTACGAAACTCTGGACAAGCAAAATACTAATTCACTCTCCTTTACACAGCAACCAAGTTCATTCAATGCAAAAATTTTTATTGTGCTCTACCAAACAAACACATGTACTTGATTCTATACCATCAAATTTTAGACTGATAATGATTGATATGTGGGGTTTAACGTCCCAAAACCACCATATGATTATGAGAGACGCCGTAGTGGAGGGCTCCGGAAGTTTCGACCACCTGGGGTTCTTTAACGTGCACCGAAATCTGAGCACACGGGCCTACAACATTTCCGCCTCCATCGGAAATGCAGCCGCCGCAGCCGGGATTCGAGCCCGCGACCTGCGGGTCAGCAGCCGAGTACCTTAGCCACTAGACCACCGCGGCGGGGCATCAAATTTTAGACTGTATTTAGTGTCTGCCTGCCCTGCCTTAGTCTTTTTATTTTATTGGGTGAGCAAGGATAAACAAGTTGTCCTGGGGCGTGATTCTCATGGTATCCACTTATTAAACTGAATTATGCCTCCACTGATTCCCTGGAGCTGAACGAGCAGCACGCTGCCTGTTTCGGTTCGTTCTTCCGCAACGTCATTTTGACGCCACAAAGCTTTCACAACTCTCGACACAATTGAAAAAGACCGAACTGAAAACAGTCACAAAATGTGCTCACATTGTACAGTAATATTTATGCTGCAAAAGCTGTTTGGTGCGAAAATTTGCGATAAAAAATTATGAAAATGGTAAGAAGGGGACATATTCAAACCATCTAGCCATGCTTGCTATAAAAAATCATTCCATATTGTTTAGCGTACACAGAGAAACAATGATGGAAAAGAGTCTGCACATTAGTAGAAGGTGAGGTCTTAGGCACCATCTTAAATGGCTTTGAGCACACCTGTGTGCTCGGTGTTGATCAATCTCCCTATCATACCCTCTTAATATATTCCTAACATGGGCTTGCATAAAGAAGCTCTTCTCTAGTAGAAATGCCCTTGATTTAGAGCATGAGCGATTTGAATGACATCAGCACAATGATGTAAAAACTGTTTTTCTCGACCAGGTAAACATAATAGTAGTTAGTGGACCAGTGTGTCTACAAACATGTTAAATCTGAGAACAAAATAGAAGAGTAGGATGACTGAAATGTTATGATATCTTCAATCTAGATTTCAGACATCTTATGATAACAAATTACAGCATTTACTCTACTGTAGCGCAAGAGGAGACTTTTTGTGCGTTTAGGAAACACAAATATTCATTTCGGCATTCGACCACAACGCGAGGGTGGTTGACTTCAGAAAGCAAAAATCTGAGAAATAAACTTGCATAACATTCTAGTAAATATGGCAGCTGAAAATAAAGTACAAACAATTCGGTATGTTGACTACTTGTATGATGTTGGCACTATAGAATAGTAATAAATTTCACACGTTCTGGGACTGCAATTATAACAATCATGCAGCTTCAAATTATATGAACTAACTGTGCTCTGCTCAAGCGGTAGTTGAACACTCACTTGGATTCGGACCACGTCCTGGGTAAGGCTTCAAGAAATCAGTCCTCAGCTGAAAGGCCTCGTCCCCAACAAACACACAAGGAGCCGGAAGTCTTGTGTTTGGAAGGTGCAAGTCCTTTGGCAGCTGTAGCTTTCCTTGTTGAAGCCGCTTGCCGAACTTTGACTGTTCGAGAACGCCTCCATCGCTCTGCTTGCCATAGGCCCCCACATCAACCATGACAAATTTGTAATTGCAGTCAACGACTGCCAGCAGCACAATGGAGTAAGCGCCCTGCAATAAACAAGTTATCTTTAGAATGCATGAGAATCTGCAGGAGAATCTACAAGCAGGTTAATAGTTGTTTAATCATTTCTACTTTATGGTATCAAGAAACCTTGAGCAAGTAATTTCATCATAAAGAATAACCTTTCACAGCAGTGTTGAAAAAATAAAAAGATTCAATGCTTCAGATGTTTCAAATAACTGTACATTATTTTATGATTAGTCAACAGGGTTGCTTTACCACTGTACACACTTTATTTTTGTGAATAACTATAGAGAACAGCACATTTACAGCATTGCGTGATGGACAACACAATGCCGTGAGCATACCCACATTTTGTTACTTGACACCATTATTAACTTTCACGTCTATGAAAATGAGCATATGCCATGAAAAAAAGTTACCAAAGCAAAAATTAAGAACCATGACATACACACAGAGTATATGTTACTTATATACAACTAGTTGCCTTATCTAATAGTGCAGGTAATACCCCTGCCACACTGGACGTTTCAATGTCATTCAAACTAAATGACATTCGCACCTTAATGAGATTATGCGGCTGACAATGTGGCGCTTAGAATTCTCAATTTAAGAAGGAATAATGCAAGCACGCTAATAATTTTGAGTTTTTTTAAGGCATCTGTGATTTTAACGAGAGCAGTTGTGTGGAAGGTTGCCGCAAAATGTTTGTACTCTCAACTTCAGAGGTACAGAGACTACACGATTCCAGCCGATGGCATGGTCGGCCATAGTGTAAACAAACACAACATGTTTTTCTTTACAATGGAAATCAAACTGTTTGAAGTATCCAACTTTGCGGCAGCTCCTCCAGAAAGCACATCCACTTGTTAAGACACTGTTTATAGCAATATATCAAATATAACTAAAAAACAGGGATGGCACTGTTCACTTTAGTATGCTTTTTATAGTAAAATGAGCCACTTATTACAATGCTCCAGTGCCACAATATCAGATACACCAATGGAATCTGGCTGCAATGTGGGCTGAAAATAGCTCTCTCTTGCGACGGCGTGCTCTGCGATGTGCTGTCAACGCTTTCAGAAAATTAGTTGACTGCGTCGCTTACGAGCGAACAAAAAGAGAGAGAGAAAAAAACGTTTCTTTTTCAATAATTTTCCAACCAGCCCAGGCCAGAAGTGAGGTGACGTGCTCAGTCAGGGTCATAAGTGGGCTACGCATGACTGTAACCGACACAAACTATGCAGAGTAAACGCTGCACAAGCACTAAATAAGCCTTCCCTAAGGGCCACTGAGCAAGGGACCATTCAAAGTGGCATGAGATGGCCTCACTGCACTGAAGGATGGTATGAAAGTTGAATAGCGAATCAAGTGAGAAACAATGAGGCTCAACCTGAAGCCTGATGCACACTGTGCAGAATCGCTAAGCACTACCTGTAAATAATGTGCCAGAAAGTATACTCACGGGCATGTACATTGGCTGAAGCCTTATCCAAAGAGCATGGCACGTGACCTTCACAGCCATGCGCGCCGTAGATATGCCAACTCTGAAAGCAAGTGCAATATCCTGGATGAGGTCTCCAGATGAAAGGTATCTGCAATACAAATGTATTTTTCATTAGTAAGAGTATACAGTAAACATCTTGAAAACACTGGTGCATGTAGAAACTAATAAATATACATGGCTCTAATGTGTGGGTGCCACCTGATTAGAATTGGTGATGGAATTCGGAGAGGCACGGTGCAACACATAGTTGGGGGTATGGGTTGCATTGTGCAAAACAATGTAACATTTGTATGAAAAAGTAAAATAATCACAGGGAAAAACAAAAGTACACATATCACCATATTACCCGAGTGTCATGGCCAGTCGCTCAGCAGGGCTTATTGGCTCCCTAATAGCATGCTACCTTTCAAGGTCTTTCTGGAGAAGCCGAAGAATGAAATCAAATTGATGTGGCAGCATCCGATAATACTTATGAAAGTATTCGGTGTCGCCTTGCCGCATTTGCTGCATCTGGGGGAGAAAGAAATGCTTTTCAGCTAATGCAGAAAATTTTCTGATGCAACTGATGTTTTGCTGTCACTGAGACAAACCTAAAAAATAAATTTAACTGAACAATATGCCCGAAATAAACATAATCATTTACATGTTGCATGAGAAATACAATATATATTACAAGTGCTGGATTGAAAGTTATCATGGACAGGGTCTTGAAATATATTTATGTAAGTCCATGCAGTGGTGTGTGTTGGCAGCTGGCTTTAATTTCTCGCTGTGCGCAGAACGAAACATTTGGCGTGGTGTTTACAGCGGCAGATTATATCTTTTACTTCATTGGGGTGCTTTTGGCAACAACAGATGGTGGCTGGTTGCAGGGAAATGTCGGCAAGGGAGAAATGGGTGGTAATGGTGGTGGTTTACGAGAAAGAGATAAGTGAGCAAATTTACGGCGAACTTTTCAAAGCAATAAGACTAACGAAAGGTGTATTCTGAGTAGAAGTAGACGGCATGCTTTTGAAGAGTACATGGTCCAGAATACTTTAGTGTTCATAATACATTGCCATAAGTGCCTCTTCGCGTACCTGTGTCCTTTCGCACTACAATAAAGCTGTTCAGAATATCATCACTCCATTGCGTAAGAAAATAACACAGTTATCACTCAATGACACGCTTTTATGACCACCGAATAAAAAGAAATGCTACTTACCGTCGTAAAAAACTCGCTCTCGGAGTGACACTCTGTCCATGAAGGCCTCACCCACCACCTGCGTCTCTTTTCCCTTTGCTGCTTTTGAATCAAGATCACTTTTTTCTTTAATAGCAGTAGCCTTCTGCGGCGGTCCAGGTGCAACATTGCGCGGCTTCGAACGAACAGCACAAGTACACTTAGCACCAGAACAACACACCACGCAACACGCCAGCGGTTTGCCGTTTGCGTTGTTAGTTGTTGCTCGTTTTGATCGCCGTTGCCAGCACTTCATCACGCAGTCTTCCAAACTTAGAAGATAGATATTTTGTGTTTGTTAAATATTGTTTATCACCACTTTACATATTCAGTTGAAAAAACGTCACTTTTTATAAATGCAAGTATTGTTTTAAAACAGAAACAAGTGTGTTTTTTGGGACATGAATAGAACGACAAATTTGGTTTCTATGGATCTATGGTTTCCTCAGGCCTTCGCACGTGGAAAACATAGATCGGCGCCGAGCTCACGCGCGCTCGAGCAGTCTCGAGCAATCGATCCTTCCTGATCTCCAAAGTGTGTGAACGTGAGTCTCTCGCCGCCTCAGAAGCCACCTATATCCAGGGCCACGTCGGCACGTCACAGCAGTATGAGCAGGGAGCGGCGTGGATGCAGTCGGCCGTCGTGTAATGGCCAGGTGTCTTCAGAAGGTGGTTCCAGCAGCAATGCCACAGAGCCCCAATATGAAGCCACATCTGGAGAGTCGTCGCCCTCGTCATGCATGGCCACATCTAGTACTTCGCTGCCTCAGCCATCAGGCAAATTCACGACAGCCAACTTGACGGAAGCGACGGTGGTGCAGACAGGCAGCCTTGTGTTTGGGGAGCGGCAGCTCAAGTGGGGTCGTCCGCTGGGTAGCACCGAGGAGTCCAAAGCCCAGAGGCCTGCACAGCAAGCCGCAACGGCATCACAAGCTTCACAGCACATTATTGCAGCTGACCAGGAAGCAGCAGCTGCTCAACAGCAGCAGTCACAGCAACCTCAACAGAAGAAGAAGTCACCACAGCAACAGCAACTTGTACCTCTGCTGCAGGCCAAGACAGAACCACTCTTTCCCCCACCATCTTCACTGTCCAGTATCAACCCAAAACCCAGCTTCAGTAGTAATTACGAAAACCTTGTGAGCAGCAGTCGCCATGGCGAGAAGAGGCCAAATGCCAAGTGGCCCTCTCCATCCCAGGGTTGCAGCAGCAGACCATCGCCGTCGATCAGTGGAGAGCGTGAGACCACAGAAAATTGCAGCGCGGGGGGCAGCAGTAAGCGCAGCACCGCCGGGTGCCCGAAGCTTCGACAGAAGGTTCCTCCCATGCGGTCACCGTCTGCCCAAACGGCGGCCGCTGGCGGAGCCACCAACGGCCTGCCCTCAGTGATGGGAAGTGGCAATATTTACCACACATATTACCGAAAGCTGAGCCCGGGTGGGGAAGAAGGCAGCCGTCCTGCATCAGCTGATTCCGTGCTTACACAGCCTGCCCGCGTTGAGTCTTACGATGACACCTTTGAGTCGAGTAATATTCAAGGCAAGGTGCTGCAGCCATCGACGGACCATGAGGACAAATGTGGGCGAGTGTCATCAGCAATGCCCCCAGAAGGTTGGGCGTCAATGTGTCAAGACGGGCCCCCCTGCGTCAGCTTGCCTTGGAGTCCCGCATGGCCCGAATCAGCCCCTGTACCAAGCTTGATTCCGCAGACCCTGGAGCAGCTGCGTAAACGTCAGTGGGACGAGGACTCTGGCTTTCTCATGAGGCAGAACCATGACTTTGACATTGCATCGCTGTTGTCGTGTCTTCATCAGCTGCGCTCAGAGAACATGGACTTGGAGTCTCGAATCAGTGGCCTGCAAGCATGCCGGGACCAACTGCTGGCTGTCAACGCACGACTCCGAGAAGCGCCCATGCACAACTCTCCCATGCCTCTTGTGTCCCACGCTTCTGCTGCAGAAGTCAATGCGGCAGCAGCCATGAGCTTCTGCACGAGGACCGACTTGCCAACATCTGCGGGTTCTCCCATGGACAAGCTCCCTGGTGTACCACTGGGTTTCCCCCTTGGCTTCCCCTCCTCGGCCCAGCCAGTTACTGACCACCAGCCACACCAAGGAAACGAGTTGAGTACAACATCACAGCACAGATTCTCTGAATGTCCAGTGATGGGGCACCCAGGAAGAGTTTCCTCCGCCGAGAACTCATCGCACCGAGGCTCCACTCTGTCAACCTCTCGCCAGTTGAGCAATAACTAGGAGCCGCCTGCGCTGATCACCTCAGTGAAGTCTGTAGAGGATACATTCTCGTGATGTTGCGCATCAAGGAAGCATTGTCAATTGTTCGCACTTGGGACAGGCAGTGCGAGGAAAACATGAATTGGCGCCGAGCTCACGCGTGCTCTAGCAGTTTCGAGCAATAAAGCAAAGTTTCTGGGAGTGTGTTCCTGATCTCCAATGTATGTGGAAGTAATTCTTACTCCGCCTCGGAATCCACATATATCCGACGACCACAATGGCAGGTAACAATACCCCTTTCCCTTTTTTTATATAAAGCATCTCCTGCTCGGGCCTATGTCACGCGGCGTCGGCAGCGTCCGCACTCACACTACGCATTCGCAGCCCTCCTTCCTTTTCTCCAACACCTGCACGTTATTCTCTCTACTTCTCTTGTACCACCTGCTTGCACTCGCTCCCTCTCTGTCTTTTCTAGGCACCTGTCCCAGTGGCGTTAATATCCCCATTGCGCATGCGCGTCCCCCTCGCTCTCCTCTACTTAGTTCCCCTCTTCTGTCTCGCAACGCCGACGCAGGGAGCATCTTCTCACCTACGCTCACTTCCCTCTTTTCTATAGGCTTCCTCCCCACGGCGTTTATACCACCAATGCGCGTGCGCGTCTCCTCCCCCCTCTCTCTTTGCCTACGCTACCCCTCTCTGGCCTTGCTACGCCAACGCAAGCAGTGTCTGCTAGCGAGTTCCTTGATTAAAAAAAAAAGACTGCTCGCGCTGCACAACCGTTCGCTGGCCATCCCACATTTCACGGGGTCGTGACGGCGACGAAGGGAGCAGACTGTAGATCTAAAAGGAAACTATTAGGCCGAACTTGTGAATGGTAACGGAAAGTCAGATTACACTGATACACACACTGGCACTGACAGCGGTGAACAGAGCGTCGGCCGCTGATCAGCTGACAAGCAGCGAAGTGTGTCGGTATTTATACAGGTGCAGTCAAATATTTCTGACCTTTCAGTACTCGTCGCGCAAGTTCTGGGATAAGCTCGAGTGTTCGAGTCTTGAGCGCAATTTTGACATAAAAGTCTACAATGATCGCGAAATTTCTCAAACAATGAGGCGTAGTTCGTGCTTAACATTTCTGACAGGCTTTGCTGGCAAAAACCGGATGAAACGAGGGTGAAAATAACGAACGCGCATGGCATTGCCCCTTCTGCAGAAAGCATCGCCTCGGTGCTTATGACAGCCTCGCGGTGGTGGTCTAGTAGCTAAGGTACTCAGCTGCTGACCCAATGGTTGCGGGATCGAAACCCGGCTGTGGCAGCTGAATTCTCGATGGAGGCGAAAAGACACTAGGTCCTTGTGCTCAGGTTTGGGTGCACGTTAACTCTTTCGGCCCTCGCGTCTTATAAAAAGGACGGGAAGAAATTTCGCTGCCAAATGTGACGTAATGAAGTCAGAAATTCAAGAAGGTACCCGAACTATGCTCAATACACCTGCGCAGGCACAGGTAGTAATTTTTTTCGGCATCGTCTTCTTTGAAACTCTGGAATATGGAAAACAAAACGGCGGAATGCAATAACGACGACACTCGCCACAGCCAAATAATAAATGACACCTTACTGGTTAACTATTAGATCTGTAGCTATCGTATTCTTTCATGTTGTTTCTAAGATCTCTAACGTGCGATTTACAAAGTGGGTCTTCCTTAATACTAATGTATCGCTCGAGGCAGTGGACAACCTTGATGTCCTAAAATAGGACACCAGGGTTCAGTAGTTGTCAGACCCCTGAATGCATTTAGGCTAGTCCAGATGTATAGCTTTTCTAAAAGATCCCAATTTCTTGTTATTCTAGTGAATAAACCTGCCCACATCACTTAGATAATATGTAAGGGGTAGCTAATAGTGAGATAGTGCGTAATGAATTCGTTTCATGAAATATATTAATGATGCGTGATGGAGCTAGAAGATGACGTCGACGATGTGCAGTTCAATCAGGTTGCCATTGCAAACATGGCCGGAAATAATTCTGGCCCGGCAAAGCAGAATTCGGCAATTTTTACGATATTGGCTCTTCCAAAGTGTTCAATAAGTAGACAGTGGTCATTCAAGTGCAATGAGAAGCTGTGTATCACAAGCGCAAAGTTTTGCTACGGGACATTTTAGGCGCTGTACCGAATACGTGGTTGCTATATGTTAGATTCACAACGATAACTTGCACTAACAGGGCTAAATAAATAGATGTCTTTAAATTCACTATATTTCACTCTACAACAACTAAGCCCTGGTGTCCTATATTTATTACATGGAGCCATTTTTCTTGCATACTGATGGGATGCTCAGAAAAAAAATTGTGTTCTTGAGGTAGTAGTAGCTCCTAATCAACAATAAATAAAAAAAACATCTGCTGGCTAAAAAATCAAGGCTGAAAATGTTAAAGAGCCCCAGGTGGTCTAAATTTCCGAGCCCTCCACTAAGGCATCTCTCATACTCATATGGTGGTTTTGGGACGTTAAACGCCACATATCAAATCGCCTGTGCTTGCAACAGAACAAAACCTAAAAAATTCATCCAACAAAGCAAGAAATTGCAATAATAAACAAGTACAAGCAATAAACCACAACAATATAGACACACCAAGAAACAATATAGCCCTTAGATACGCGCATAAAATGGCTTGAGGCGCACGACATGAACGACTTCAGCTCGCGCACGCCGCATTTGAGAGCTCTTGCCGCCGTCGAGGACAACCTCGCAGTCGAGTGTACTGAGACGTCGAACGGCCCAGTACGGTCCGAAGTACCGTCGCAGAAGTTTTTCCCCGAGTCCACGTCAGCGTATCGGCGTCCACACCTAGACATGATCACCGGGCTGGCATTCCACGAAACTTCGTCGAAGACTAACGGCGGCTGCCGGCCGACGGTTGGTTCTAGATGCAAAGACGGGCGAGTTGTCGAGCTTCTTCGGCGCGCTAGAGGTAGATAGCCACGTCGATGTTTCTTTCGTCGCTGAAGTTGGGTAGCACGGCGCCGAGCGTCGTGGCCAGGCTCATTTCATACACCAACTTGTACGGCGTCATTTGCGTCGTTTCTTGCATGGTGGTGTTGCACGTGAAGGTCACGTGCGGAAGAATTGCATGTCACGTCTTGTGTTTGGCGTCAACATGCAGGATCATCGTACCAGCGATTATCTTGTTAAGACGCTTGGGGAGGCCATTGGTTTGTGAATGGTAGGCGGTGGTCCGGTGGTGACTTATTTGGCTGTATTTCAGGATCGCAAGAGTTAGGTCCGTAGTAAAGGCCGTACCTCTGTAAGTAAGAAGGAGTTCTAGGGCTCCGTGACGCAGGAAGATGTTCTCGACGAAGAACTACACAAAAGAAAGAAAGAAAAAAAGGAAAGGAAAGGAAGGAAAGAAGGGGAAAAGAGGGAAGGAAGGAAAGAAAAGAAGCAAGAAAAATAGAAGGAAGGAAGAAAGAATGTAAGGAACAAAAACGAATGAAGAAAAGCAAGAAAGGAAATGGAAGCAATAAAGTAAAAAAGAAAGAATGAAGAAGGGACGGAAGGAAAAGGAAGGAAGGAAGGAAGGAAGGAAGGAAGGAAGGAAGGAAGGAAGGAAGGAAGGAAGGAAGGAAGGAAGCCTTCTTTTTCGTCTTCTTTACATGGTACATTTCAGTTCCGTAGATAATGTAGGAAAACAAGTATCTGCACCACTATCATCGTCGCAGCTATTTGTTGGGCTGCTTGATTTTTTTATTTTTACTTGACGGGCAGTGAGTAGTGAGATTTAGCAACTGCGGCGCATACCTGCTTTCATGGTGGACCATATGACATTTCATGACGACTATAGACGCCGACAAGTCTAGATTCTAAGGGGCATCGCACTTAATACTCGGTTTTGCTGAAACTTAGAAAATTAAAACGTAACGAAATGAGTTTCAACAAAATGTCAGATAACGATGACATTTGAAATGCCTTTACAGTATGTCGAATATGGGTCATTTAGGATGTAGATCTGGCACGAGAATTTGAAAAAACATTGATCGTCATCATCATCATCTTCTTCTTCTTCTTCTTAATATCATTATCATCAGCCTGACTACGTCCACTGCAGGACAAACGGCTCTCCCGTGTTACGCCAGTCAACTCGGTCATGTGTCTGGAGGAGTCTCTCTCAAGCGTTCACAGAGAGGAGACGTGTTGCCCGGAGCTCTCGAGTCCGCAAGAGACGCTACCGCGTCCCGCGCAGTGCTCCTCGCTTTCCTGAACTCTTATACCCGTACGAGTTTCGTCAAGAAGAGTACTCTTTAGAGATTATGCACTTGGATTCCTACCGCCGATTTTGGTGACCTGAGCCCTGTGACAGCGTCTTCTGTCTTCTGCGCGTCTCTGGGGCAGCTGTCATCGTCTCCACTCCACCATTCTCCACCATTCTCGGCTACGCCATCCGAACGCCCGTCGCGTTCCCTGGCTCCCATCTCTATTGTACCCCAACTAAATCATAGTTACTCCTTCTACCAACTCATCGTCGGATCAAACACGTTCCAATGATCGAAGTTCACATAAATGGGTGCCTCATTCCTACAGTATCACGCATTCATGTGCTAGGTTTATTTATCCAAAACAACCGACCTAATACGTACACACTGAAAGCTTTACGCAATACCATTGACAACGCCCTAAGAATGATGGGAAGAATCTCAGGGAAAAATGGAGGGCTCCGGGAGTCTGAGTTACTTCGTGTAATACAAGCTTTTGTGATTAGTAAAATCAAATATACCCTTCCTTACCTTCACCTTGAATTAGCAGAGGAGGAATCGGTCAACACCCTCCTCCGCAGAGTGTACAAATACGCGCTAGGCATTGGAATCAATACCTCTAACGCACTACTCCACCAGACAGGAGTCATAAATGCCCTATGTGAAATCCGTGAAGCCCATTTAACAGCTCAATACGCAAGGCTCGCGACCACTAGCGCAAGTCGCCACATTTTATCGTCTACCCGAATTAAGTTCACCTCACTCACCAATGCTAAATACAACATTCCCCAAAACATACACAAACAATTACTCATACCGCCACTTCCTAAAACATGCATCCAACATATCATACTAAGCGCCGAATACAACTTCAGAAAACATTTCATGGAGCCAATGACGTGCTCTATGTCGATGCGGCAGAATACCCATCATCCTCATCCTATGCCCTCTCTGCTGTCGACTATAACGGCAAGGCGCTCACAACGGCATCCATCACTGTCAACTCTTCGGAGGAGGCAGAGGAGGCTGCCATCGCTTTAGGTCTATCCATCCCCAATATCACTATAATTGTAAGTGACTCCAAAACTGCCATACGCAACTTCATCTCAGGTCGCATTTCATCAACTGCCCTTTCAATTCTTAAGAAACATCCTCCCACGCAAGACGTTGCTATCATATAGACGCCCGCGCATGCGGGGTTGAGTGGCAATGAGGCGGCTCATACCTGTGCTCGAGGAATGACCGGCCGAGCGCAGGCCTCTGACGATAGTTATAGCGCGAGAACAAAACGACGACACATATACGTCGTTTTGTTCTCGCGCTATAACTATCGTCGTGCCATACCAACTAGCCCTAGCTGCCACACTTCTAAGATGCAGGCCTCTGATGGCGCCTTAGACCACGCGGCCTTTTTCAGCGCGAGAGATCGTCTTTTGACCTTCCACGATATAACAAATCACTACCGCCTACAGCGCACTATACACCCGCCCCCCCCCCCCCCCCTTACATCATGGAGCTTCGCGCTACCATGGAATACTATGGCGCCAGTTACAGACCCGTACGTTTCCTACCCCGTCTTTTCGCCATCTCATACACCTTGTGGTATACCCCTCCCCTTTGTGTATTTTCTGTCAACAAAGAGCTAACCTAGACCATATCATGTGGGGGTGTACACGAAACCCACCACCCAATTCTCTACACATTAATAGTAAGGAGCAGTGGGAGGCTGCTATGTGCAGCTCGGCGCCCGAGGTCCAGGACCAGATCTTGGATTGGGCCAAGAGGGTAGCGGAGACCTACGCTGGGTAGGCTCCTCTGACGCTCCACCACCGCACCTTTCCCTGTTGGGATGAATAAAGTTTTTCTCCTCCTCCTCCCTGGCTCCCACATCGTCACGCAGGCACTGGGCGAGCGTCGCGTGACCCCGCGTGCTGTCGAACCTAACCTCCAGTGCCAAAGCGGTACGGTTGCGTCATGAACAGGCGCAGAGACTGTGCAAAGTCATCAGCGAGAAACTGAAAAACTTCACCTATTGGTGCCTGCTGCCGACGTCGAGACAATCGCAAAGGGCCTGACGTCCTCGGAGGCCTCCGGCCCTACCACTAGCACCACAGCATCTTCGATCACAGCCGCGGTGCTTCATACAGTGCAACCCAAAGATCCAGGCTCCTAACTTCTTCCTCGCTCGTGACGAATTGTGTGGAATCTTGCGCTGTGACGAGCTTGCCGTGCGTGCACGTCACCGATCCGCAGAACGTACCACTTCCACGAGACGAGGAACCTGATCTTGCCGACACAAACACTACATCAACGCGAAAGTGTTCGCGTCCTAACGAGTCATGCAGCGACGATGAGGGTGCCTCACGCAAGATGCACGCCGTAGCGACTAAACGTGCCACGGTTACGTCGCTTACCACACCGTCTAATGATGCGGCTGCCCATGAATACTGCGCCACTCACGAAACTGATGGAACTAATGAGTCTGAGTTTCAGACCATTCTCTTCAAGTCGAAGAAGCGCCAACAGCGAGCCTCGACATCTCAGGAACCCGCTGCCCATACTGGTCCTCGTCCTTCCACTGCCCCTACGGCTATGCCTTCCCACGTCGCCACGGGCCTGCTAATGCCCTCACAGCGACTCGGTCCACTCCTTCTGGTGTACGTGTCGCTGAACACATTATGCTGGCCTCTGCATCATCGTCGCTAGACTCGGGCACAGTTTTTTTTCGACCGCCAAACGCCTGCACTTCCTTTCACCGCACCTCACGCCTTGCCATTGCGCAAGCTCTCTCTGTGCTGCCCGGAGTCAAGGAGGTGCAAATAAATATGAAAAAAAAACATTGTGGCAGCAGACGCACCTACGCCAGTATGGACGGATCGCCTCCTAGCAACATCGGAGCTCGCTGAAATACCCCGTGATAGCCCGCCTTTCTGCTGACCGTTCAAAAAGCAGTGGCGTGGTGCAAGACGTCAATGGCGACTATACCAACGAAGTCCTCCTGGCAGCCGTGACGTCCAAGGTGTTGGTGATTGCAGCCAGGCGACAAGGGATATCACTAGTCTTGCAGTTCACCTCTCCCGTGCCTCCCACCTGGGTCCGCCTTTTTCGCATGGTGTTCGAAGTGAGGCCATTCCGACCTCGTCCGCTTCAGTGCCTGTGGTGCGGACGCTATGGACATAAAGCCGCTACTTGCCGAGGACCAGAGCGGTGCTTGCGATGTGGTAGCCACCATGGAAAAGACGCCATCTGTACCAACAAATCAAGATGCCTGCACTGCGGCTGGCCACATTCAGCTGATTCCGCAGACTTCGGCTCTAGCAAAGAGAGCAGCACCTGGCCACCATCAAGGCGTCGGCTCCCACCTACCTGCCTCACCGCGAGGCTCAATCAGTCTTGCGGGCAAGCCCTAGCTAGTGGTACTGAAGGTTCTCAGCTAAAACAGACCACGGGCAAGAGCTACGCCGCCGCAGTGGGAGCTCCATCCAAGATGGTGGTTAGCTCGACCCATCCAGGTCAGTCAGGCGCACAACAGCGGGGGCCCGCCGGCTGGTACTAAGCAACCGGACTCTACCGAGCCTCGTCCACCCGCGAAGACACCCTTCCAGCCCCATGTAGACCAGGAAAATGCAAACCTGAGCCTCGATCCTGTTAAGAGTGGTCGCGGACCTGCTGCCTCCTGAAAACCAGCTGCGCTCCATCTGCCTTCAGGCAGGTGGCGTACACCCCCATAGCAGCCACCATGGCTGACACTCATCTGCATGCTTTAGGCAACCACCGCCGCCACCGCCCGTGTGTGTTTCAGTGGAACGCTTATTCGCTGCGGCGGCGGCATGCAGAGCTCTCCTCACATCTCCTGGAGAGCGAGTACGATGAGATTGCTTTGCAGGAAGTGTAAGTAGCTGCGACTGACTTGCGACTTCCCGGATACATCGGCTACTAAAGTGTCACGTCGTGTACTCTAGACACGTGCCAGGACGCGCCGCGCATGGCGAGCGTACATCCCCAGGGTCAACCACGTTGTGCAGTGTACGTGTGACGAGAACTACCACATGTGAACATAAACGTGCCTGATGGCAGTGGAGGAACTCTTGAGTGTTGTGCCGTGACGTTGCGGCTCCGTGGTGTGGACACGACAGTGGTATCCGTGTATGTGTGACCTGGACAGCGGTGGGACGCCGCCATGTTGTTACAGCTCACGGCTAGATTCGGAAGCGACTACCTCATATTGGGGACATAAATGCTCATCACACCATGTGGGGGAGGAGCACCTGTTCATCTTGAGGAAGAAATCTGGTGGACGTTATTCATCAACTGGGTCTATAAGTTTTGAACACCGGATCCTTCACCTTCGTGTGAAGAACAGCACGACCGCCATGCTCCGCCATCGACGTCCCCCTGGCCAGTGAAGGGCACTGGTACGATTGGGCAACGTAGCTTGACTCCTGAGGTTCAGACCACTAGCCGATGATCATCTCGCTTTAGGCAGAAAGATACCAATGAGAAGGCGTTGCAGTACAGTCGATTGGCAAGCTTTTCGAAGACAGCTTCGAGACGTCCCAGATGATTAGAATTTCCTGAATCTGGTAGCAGCGGCAGCTCAGGCGGCAATCATCCCGACCAGGGTGCCAGAGCAGCATACTGAGCCAGACCTCCATCACTTGAACTAAAGACCCATGACGCAGCACACCGCACGCTCTTCAGACGTGTGGATGTGGTATGTCAGCGACATCCAACCGTCGCAGGTGGCAAAGCTGGCAGGGCATCTGCCACTCTCTGAGCCAGGCAAGAGGAGGCACAAAAACATGGTGCCTTCTACAATTCCTTGTCACTGGACCAATGGTGCGGCAAGCCGTCATTGTGGTGGCCATCCACTTGGGCATTGGTGAAAAAGAACTGGCAGAGCGACTGGCTGATCGCTTCTAAGAACTAGCCAATCCTGCAGCCCCCACCACCACAACTTCTTCGAAGCCACCACAAGGTCACCACCCAGACTGGACGGCGAGCCAGATTGCAGCTCTGTGTCAGGAGCCCATTTTGGCACATGGACTGAATGTTGCTCTAGCCAGAACCAAGCACCGAAGTTCTCCTAATGCCGACGTAATCACATACCAGATGCTGCGAAACCTGGATGCAGCCTCACGACAACACCTGTTGAGGACTTTTAACGAAATCTGGCAGAGTGGCACCCTACCTGAAGCTTGGCTGACCGCTGTTGTGGTGCCAATCCAAAACCTCCCCGCCCTTGTGCCGCCATCACGTCCTACAGGCCCATCTCTCTCACCTCTGCTGCCTGCAAGCTCATGGAAGTCATAGCATTGGCACGCCTAAATTGGATTGCGAGGACAAAACATTTTCTACCAGAACAGCATACGGGCTTTCGACGTCACCGATGCACAGCAGACTCGATCGCGGACGTGGTTTCTACCTTGGAGGAGGCCAAGAGCAACGACGAAGTGGCTGTTCTCGTCCTGCTGGATGACCAGAGCGCTTTTGACAGCCTGCTTCACATAGCCATAGAGAATGCTTTGAACACACTCGGCGTCGGGGGCTACTTACGTGCCTTCATCAGTGCCTTTCTGGCAGGACACACCCTCCGGGTTAGAGTATGACGCGCGCTCAGCGATCTACGCCCAGTGACAGCAGGCGTTCCACAAGGTTCTGTCCTGAGCCCCTTTTGATCAACCTGGTGCTAGCGGGGTTGCTCACCGCGATGCCCGTTGACAAGCGTTACCCCACGCAGTGCTCCTTGTGTGCCGACGATGTGGCGCTGTGGGTTATGGGGCCTAAGCGGAACTTCACGGCCATAGGGCGTTTTGTGCAATGCTCCTTAGATGCCATTGCCTCTTTCTCCAAGGCGATCGGACTGACCATGTCGCCCACGAAGACGGAGACAGTGCTGGTTCACCCCAGAGCCGCTGCACGGAGGGCCATCCGAAGGCTTGTGCTAGGTGATCGACCGATCCCGTGGAGCACGGCAGTGACGTACCTGGGGCTAAGGATCGACCACCGAATTACTTGCACACCAGCCGTTAAACTCGCCGCATTCAAGGCCACCAGGGTCGAGACTGCTGTAAACAAGCTGCTCAGCAGGGGCCAAGGGTGCACCTCGCGGCTGGCCCTAAGGCTCTACGAAGGGGCTGAAACAGCAGCGCTAACTTACGCGCTGCCAAGGAGAAGCTGGAGCGACAACCTCACATGACAATTAAGCGCTTCATGGGACTTCCCCGTCAGTCACCCATAGCTGCAACACTATGGGTGACAGAGGCCCAGACCTGGCCCCTGTCACTCTTGATGCTACGACAGGTGCCGCATCATGTGGATCGCCTTCACAGGGCCCCCGGGGGCGCTGCCCTTCTTCGGAGACTGCGGAGCCGACCAGCGTCATGGATGGCACAAATCTGCGGCCTCTATAAAGAGCTGGTCCCCGATCCTCGCAGTAATAATCAGACCCCTTAACCACATCAGTAGCCTCTGGACGTACAATTAAGACTGGACAACCTCAGGAAAAGGCGAACACCGGCGTGTGAGCTCCACCAGGCAGCCGTTGCGAAACTTCATGACAGGCTTAGGAACAGTACCTGGTGTTCACAGACGGGCCAATACGGGACAGCCCCCGGTCGGCCGCGCCTGCCTGCGGCATACCATCGACTGGAACAGCTGTCCGGTTCCGGCTACACTTTCACGCCAGTTCCACCGCAGCTGAATTGGCCAGCCTTCGTTTGGCAGCCGATCACCTCACTGCCACGTTACCCCAGTTGCCTGTGGCAATTCTGTGTGACTCCCAAACAGCCCTACAAGCGCTGTTCCAACCAGACCAAGCAGGCATGACTGTGGCATTGCTGCACGCCAAACTGACCGCCATCAAAGCTAGCGGTGTGCGCCTGTCCCTCCACTAGCTTCCGTCACACGTTGGAATAGCTGGCTGGCAACGAGGAGGCTGACGCCACCGCCAAGGCAGCACACCACACGCCAGTCACCAAGGCAGTAGCCCAGTCGGACTACTCACGACAGCGATTGCGGATGCTCCTACCACCGGCTCACCCTGACACACGTGTGGTTGGCGGCAGACCTCCGCCATCTCTTCCGGAGACCGGCCTGGACAAATGCGAGGGGTGGTTGTTGCTTCGCCTGCGTACCGGCAACGACGTTGCAGCATATTGCCGCGAACCATGCATTGGGTTTGTTTATTTGTGTTTTGTTTTTTAGGGCTGGCTGTGCCGGCCTGTGCTATCACTGTTTTCACAGCGTTTCGAACAAATGCTATCACAGCGTTTCGAGCGTTCCGAACAAACGCTATCACAGCGTTCTCGATACAATTCGACTATTCGAGAAACCCTCGTGCCGAGGGATATAAATTACCGCACAGCCGATGCCGTGACATTCGATCGCCGACGCTCACTAGCGTGCACATCGTTTTGCCGACCACTGCTTCGCCGCCTGTGTATTCTTTCAGTTGTTAGGGGAGCACAAGTTCGCTCCAATAAACTTGTTTCCTTATAGACAACTGCGTCGTCCTTTGCTGCGTGACATCTGGTGGAGGTGCGGGGTACATGAACCTTAAGCCATTGCCAAGCCGACAAGCAAGCCCAACACGACAAGCACGCCCAACTCGTGTCAGCCGCCGACAGCAAGAGTCACCATCGGGGATCACTTCATACGTTAGTTCGCCAACACGTCGTAGAATCTGGTAGGGTCCGAAATAGCGTCGTAGAAGTTTCTCACTGAGTCCACGTCGTCGAATGGGAGTCCAAACCCACACACGATCTCCAGGATGGTACTCGGCGTCTCGGCGTCGGAGATTGTAGCGTCCGGCATCCACCAGTTGCTGCTCCGTTATATGAACTCGAGCGAGCTGGCGGGCCTCCTCCGCACGTTGGAGGTATCCTTGGACGTCGGCGTTGAGGTCGTCGTCTTCTACGTGCGGAAGCATGGCGTCGAGCATCGTAGTCGGCAGTCTTCCGTAGACGAGCTCGAACGGTGTCATCTGCGTGGTTTTTTGGATAGCCGTGTTGTACGCAAACGTGACGTACGGGAGGATTTCGTCCCACGTCTTGTGTTCAACGTCGACGTACATAGACAGCATATCCGCGATTGTCTTATTCAGCCGTTTCGTTAGTCCGTTCGTTTGGGGGTGGTACGCCGTCGTTCTTCGGTGATCCGTGTTGCTGTAGCGTAAGATTCCTTGCATGAGCTCCACAGTGAAGGTCGTTCCGTGGTCCGTGATTAGGACCTCAGGGGCTCCATGTCGCAGCACAACTTGGTTAATAAAGAACTTTGCAACTTCTTGTGCAGTTCCCCTCGGAAGAGCGGTGGTCTCTGCGTAGCGCGTTATGTAGTCTGTCGCTACGACAATCCATTTGTTCGCGGATCGGGATGTAGGGAACGGGCCCAGAAGGTCCATTCCGATCTGTTGGAAGGGCCTCGTTGGGACGGCGATCGGCTGCAGAAGTCCGGTGGGTCTCGTCGGTGGTGTTTTTCGTCGCTGGCAGTCACGGCAGCTCCGGACGTAGTGGGTGACATCAGATGTAAGGCGGGGCCAGAAGTATTTCGCCTTGATTTTTGTAATCGTACGAGCTGTTCCGAGATTTCCGGAAGATGGGTCGTCGTGGCACGCTTCCAAAGTTTCGTCACGAAGGTCTGCGGGGATGACAAGTAGATAATTCGTTCTCGTTCCGGGGTTGAAATTCTTCTTCACTAGGATGGAGTTTTTGAGGCTGAACGCTGGTAAGTTGCGCTTGAAGGCCGTAGGCACGGCGACGTTGCGTCCTTCGAGGTAGTCGATCATGGCGCGGAGGTCAGGGTCGGCACGCTGCTGGGCGGCTAGGTCGCTCTCTGTCACGACTCCGAAAAACGCGCTGTCTTCATCGGAGTCCTGTGGTGGTGGGTCGACGGGGGCACGGGACAGGCAGTCAGCGTCGGAGTGTTTCCTGCCGGATTTGTAGAATATTGTAACGTCGAACTCTTGCAGGCGCAAGCTCCACCGCCCAAGACGGCCAGAGGGGTCCTTCAAATTGGCGAGCCAACACAGCGCATGATGGTCTGTCACAACCTTAAACGGTCTACCATAGACGTATGGGCGAAATTTTGAAATGGCCGATATGATAGCCAGGCACTCTTTCTCGGAGGCAGAGTAGTTTCTCTCCTCCTTCGACAGACCACGGCTTGCATAGGCGATTACCTTTTCGTAACCGCTTTGCTTTTGGACGAGGACGGCACCCAAACCGATATCACTGGCGTCCGTGTGCATTTCCGTTTCGGCATTTTTGTCGAAATGAGCAAGCACGGGCGGGTTTTGCAGGCGTTGTTGCAGCTCGCAGAATGCCTTTTCTTGGTCGTTTTCCCAGCTGAAAGGGGTGCTTTCTTTCGTCAGGCGCGTGAGTGGCTCTGCAATGCGTGCGAAGTTTGCGACGAAGCGCCGATAGTATGCGCACAGTCCGAGAAATCTTCGCACACACTTCTTATCCTTCGGCCTTGGGAAGTTCGCAATGGCTGATGTTTTTGCCGGGTCAGGTAGGATTCCCGCGGCGTTTACGACGTGACCCAAGAACTTGAGTTCCTCGTACGCGAAACGGCACTTCTCAGGCTTTAGCGTTAACCCCGACGTACGAATGGCCTCGAGTACAGATTCCAACCTTGTGAGGTGTTCGTCGAAAGTCCGGGCAAATACGACAACGTCGTCGAGGTATACGAGGCAAGTGTGCCACTTCAGGCCTGCTAGCACAGTGTCCATGACTCTTTGAAACGTTACGGGCGCCGTGCACAGTCCAAACGGCATCACCTTGAACTCGTATAGACCGCCCGAGGTTATAAATGCAGTCTTCTCTCGGTCTCTCTTGTCCACTTCAATTTGCCAGTAGCCGGTCTTCAGATCCATGGATGAGAAGTACTTGGCATGGCAGAGGTGGTCGAGGGCGTCGTCCATTCGTGGCAGGGGATACACGTCCTTTTTGGTGATTTTGTTTAGTCTCCGGTAGTCAACGCAGAATCTTAAAGTGCAATCTTTTTTCTTCACGAGTACAACCGGCGCAGCCCACGGACTTTTCGATGGCTGTATTATGTCGTCACTGAGCATGTCATCTACTTGAGTCCGGATGGCTTCGCGCTCGTGTGAAGAAACGCCGTACGGTGACTGTCTGGTAGGTCGGGCTCCATCTTCGGTTATTATCCGGTGCTTCGCCAAAGGTGTCTGACGTAACTTCGAGTTCGAGGAAAAACACTCGCTGTAGCGACGGAGCAACTTTAGTAATCTGTCCCGATTTTCTTGCGACGGCGCCGAGTTCACGTCGAAAAGATGTGGCAGCCTGGAAGCATCTGCGCGTGCGCGTTCAAAGGTGGCGACCGCGACCACTTGACTCGCTTCTTGCGTTTCTTCGAGGAACGCAATCGCAGCGCCCTTGTTTAGATGCTGGTACTCCTCGGTGAAATTGGTGACCAAAACGTGGGATCTGCGTTTTTTAAACTGCGCAATGCCTCTTGCGACAGACACACCGTGGTCTAGAAGCCCTTTGGTCAGTCTCCACGATAGCGTCGACGTCAGGAGCAGCACCTTCACAATAGACGGCGATCATCAAGCTTGCGCGGGGTGGCAGGGTGACGTGATCGTCGGCGATCCTTACAGCAGCACGGTGTCCGAGGTTCGGCTGCGGCGTCGTGGAGTGATCCGAAGAAAACGTTATCGACCTGGTCTGCAGATCAATTATTGCGCCATTGTCCGTCAAAAAGTCCATTCCGAGAATTACGTCGCGGGAGCAGTTAGGCAAAATGACGAACTCCGCAGGGTATGTAGCGCTGTCTATGGTGACGCGCGATGTGCACATTCCACTTGGGGTCACGAGGTGGCCTCCTGCTGTGCGTATGTGCGGACCGTCCCATCTGGTCGTAACTTTCTTTAGCTTGAACGCGAATGACCTGCTCATGACCGAGTAGTCGGCTCCCGTGTCGATAAGGGCGACTACGTCAAGGCCGTCGATGGACAACTGGACGTCGGATGCTGCTTTCCTCGAATTTCGGATGCGTCGGGGCGTCACATCGCGTCTTGCGCATGTTGATGGTCGGGCACTATGCGTCGTCATCGTCGTCTTCTCAGCGGCAGGCTTCGTCATTTCGGGTACGCGTCGCGCAGCGTAGCTGTCGTCGTTTTCGGGGGTCTCGTCAGGGTGTCGTCGGGTCATCGGGATGAGGACATGTCGTGAATCATGGTCTTGCGTCGTTGGAGGGTTTTCATTTTTTCGTCGTTGTGCAACTTCGCCTCCAGAAGTTGCTGCTTTCAGTTTCCCCCTCGTGGGCTGGGGGACCTTCCACGGGCGAAGTCAGCATTGCTGCGACGGTTGGGGGATTGGTACGGGTAGGGCGACGGCGAACGGTTGAAACGGGATGGTCCTCGGCTGGCGTTCGACAGGTATTCTTCGATCTCAAATGGGCGCTGGCCGGCTCGCGGGCGGGGTGCGTCGACGGAGAACCCACGCAAACCCGGCCTCTTGTACGGGCAGCGGCGTAGACGTGGTCGGCCTCTCCGCAGTGGTAGCACAGCGGACGATTATCTGGCGTTCGCCAAACCTCGGTCTTCCTGGGCGCCTGGTATCGGGTTACAGGTGGTCGGGCGGGCGACATTTGGCGGCAGTACAGCGGGGCCTCTTGATAACGGGTTGGGACGGGTCGGGGTCGACGAGCAGCAGCGGAGTAGGTCATCGCTTGTGGTTCGTAAGATGCTTCCGACGGCGTAGAATTCCCCAGTGCTTGCTGAACCTCCTCGCGGACGACGTCAGTGAGGGAGGCGACTTGGCGCTGCGGCGTTGCTGGGAACAATTTCCTCAGTTCTTCGCGAACGACGGCGCGGATGGTCTCCCGCAAGTCTTCCGTCGCCAATCCAGGGGCGTTTACCGGGTTCACCGAAAGGGTTTTGAGTGTTCTATCGTATTGCCGCGAACGCATATCCAAGGTCTTTTCGATCATCGAAGCCTCGGTGACAAACTCAGCGACGGTCTTAGGGGGGTTGCGGATGAATCCAGCGAAGAGCTCTTGTTTAACTCCCCGCATTAGAAAGCGCACCTTCTTCTCTTCTGCCATTTCGGGGTCAGCTCTCCGGAACAGCATCTTCATCTCCTCAGCGAACAGTACAACACCTTCGTTAAGGGTGTTGCATTCGCGTCTCCAACAAAAGGGCGGCTCGTTCTTTCCGCACAACCGTAGCGAATGTTTTGAGGAATGCGCTCTTAAAGACAGTCCAGTCGGTTAGGGAGCCTTCATGGTTCTCAAACCACGTTTGAGCTGCATCCTCCAAATAGAAGAAGACATGACGAAACGTTTCTTTGTCATCCCACCTGTTAAAGATGCGGATGCGCTCCAGCTTCTCCAGCCACTCTTCCGGGTCTTCACCAGGAGAGGTTGTTGCAGAACGACGGGAGGGTTGGTAGCGCCGGTCATGGTGCCTGCGTTGATCATCGTGGTTTTTACGTCTTCTTTCCTCCTTTTATCCGGGAGCAGTCCAAACTCTGGCTGAAGGCCTTGCTGTCGGCGGCTGACACGAGTTGGGCGTGCTTGTCGTGTTGGGCTTGCTTGTCGGTTTGGCAATGGCTTAGGGTTCAGGTACCCCGCACCTCCACCAGATGTCATGTAGCAAAGGACGACGCAGTTGTCTATAAGGAAAACAAGTTTATTGGAGCGCACTTGTGCTCCCCTAACAACTGAAAGAATACACAGGCGGCGAAGCAGTGGTCGGCAAAACGATGTGCACGCTAGTGAGCGTCGGCGATCGAATGTGGCGGCATCGGCTGTGCGGGAATTTATATCCCTCGGCGCGAGGGTTTCTCGAATAGTCGAATTGTATCGAGAACGCTGTGATAGCGTTTGTTCGAAACGCTGTGATAGCATTTGTTCGAAACGTTGTGAAAACAGTGATAGCACAGGCCGGCGCAGCCAGGCCGAAAACACAAAACACAAATAAACAAACCCAATGCATGGTTCGCGGCAATATTATTTGCTCCTGCCCTCACGTGGGTTTAGAGCGTTGCGTGCTGGTAAGCCGCTGTCGTCTGCTTGGTCTATCTGCCACAACGATGGAAGACCTACTTTTTTCCGCACGCTCGAAGATAGAAGCCCTCCGAGCCTTCCTCGATTTTTGTGCGTGTGTGGACCTTACCGCCTTATAGACGAACGCTTTTGCTTCGCACTCCTGACGGTGCTGACAAGACGTTCTCTTGTCATGCCATTCACTTTTTTCTTTTCTTCTCTCTTCTTCCTATCATCTTTACTTCCTCTTCCCCCATCTCTAAAGGCGTGAGTCGTGCCCCAGCGACGGGAGGCAGAAAACAGCGTCCCTTTTATCTCTTCCTCTATCAGTAACCTCTCAATGTGCCTGCTACTGCCACTTTATACCCGCAAACTTCTTAATATCATCTGTCCACCCTTCTTTCGCTCTCCCCCTAAATCGCTTGTTTTGTTTTCTCTGGGAATCTAGTCAGTTACCCATAATGACCAGCGGTTATCCTGCCTACGTGCTACATTTCCGGCCCATGTCTATTTCCTCCTCTTGATTCAAACTATGATATCTTTAATCCCGGTTTGTTCCCTGTTATACTGTGCTCTGCATCGATATTGATCTTCATATTTTAGGAAATGTGGATCCCGATTTGGAAATTCAGAGCGTTTGCTCCACGGTTATAGTTCATCACATAGCGAACATAGCGGCATATAGGCATCACGAAAAAAAAGGAACGAAACCAGTTTGGCCTGTGTAGCTCATGAATATTATTATTGAGTAGATAATATAAATACCAGACGAAGACATCCAAGTGCGGATCTGGCCGCTAGCAAAAGAACTGCTGGCCGCGTGTCTAAGACCTCTATTGCGTTTATATATCATTATCCACAACCGACGCAGCTCTACAATACTTCCAATGTTTGCGGGTGAATGCACCCTTGCATGGTCAGGCTTGATGGCTATCATTAACTTTCGTCTTCGTAGATTTGATGGCCCCACCCCGATGGTCTAGTGGCTAAGGTACTCGGCTGCTGACCCACAGGTCATGGGATCGAATCCCGGCTGGGGCGGCTGCATTTTCGATGGAGGCGGAAATGCTGTAGGCCCATGTGCTCAGATTTGTGCGCACGTTAAAGAATCTTTGGTGGTCAAAATTTTCTGGGCCCTCCATTGCGGCGTCTCTCATAATCATATGGTAGATTTGGGACGTTAAACCCCTCATATCAATCAGTCAATCGTAGCTTTGATCTGAATTTTCAGCTCCGTCTGCTATCGAGCGGAGCAGGCGCTTTTGTGCTGTCTTTCTAGTAGGGGTTTAATGCCAGAATATTTGTAATGTGACATGCCTACAATACTACGAGCTCTACATGAAAATGGGGAGCAGTAAAATACATGAAGCAAGCTGCACAAAAAAGCGTAGCCACTCATCCACATGACACCGCAACATAATGAGTACGCGTTGGGCTTTAACTTGTTTTCAGCTCCACACGGAATGCCATCAGTGGTCAGGATTTTGTAGCGTATTTCCTACTTTCACTTTTTCGCGATAAACGCGCAGAGCCGCCTATATTCAAGAGTTCATGATGTTGGTCCAGACTGTTATCTTTGTCTACGTATACACGTATACGTACCATAAAATACGGCTTCACGAAGGGTGTAACTTATCAAATTCCACCAATAACGTTTTCTGCCCAAGTCACTCTAGCTTATTTGTAAGTGTATGTGTAGTTTTACGTCTCTAAACCACGATACGATTATGAAGGACGCCGTAGGGAAGGGCTCCGGAAATTTAGACCTTCTGGTGTCCTTTACGTCCGGTGACATCGCACAGTATACGAGCCTCTACCATTTTGCCTCCATCAAAATGCGAACGCCGTGGCCGGGACCGAACCCACGACCTTAGGGACAGCAGCAGCTAGAGCTCACTAGTCACTCATACACCAAGGCAGACCCAGCTTTTTTGTCAAGTCTTTTTTTTCAAAGATTGCCTCATTACAACACCTTCCAGTGAGAAGCGCTTCATAATTTCCCTGCATAAAGAGTGTGTTGCCTTAGTCTATGTGGAATAGCTAGTATATTTCTGGCATGCTCTCCTGCACACGGTATCCCGCGTTATGACAAATATACCTCAATTATTTTATTGTTAGCGTTGCATACACTCTAAGAGTAAAAAAAAGAGAACATAAAAAACAAATACTCAGATGAGTTATGGACTGCTGCTTACGTTTTCATAACGTTCATTGAATAAAACCTACTTTAATTTCTTTTGTGTCGCATTGCAGCGTGGCCACCTTCATTCGCGTTGCTGGGGGTGAAACACGTCATGTGCTTTTTTTTTTTCAACTACGGTAAAGTTACTATACCAAAAGAAACCCGCTGACGTCTTGTGCGGCAAAAAAAATCGGTAGATCCCACGTTATATTGGAATCCATGTTATGTGAAGCATGCGGAAGGAAGGTAATTATGTTTTAATTCTGTTGTGGACCGAAACGTTACCGATTGACTCCAATATACGTACAAATGCTGTAAGTACAAACATATGTACAACAGTTGCATATGTTTCTGTAACCAATTGTTTTTTTTATAACCAACATCAATAAGGGTACATCAAGATCAGAAGCGATAAGCTGATACATAGAGCTTGTGCTCTCGAGGATTGTAGACGTCGAGAGTGCTTCAGAAATCTACTTCAGAGGATGGCGTCTAACCACAATTTGCGTTATCCTAACGTGACGACTTTATCATAGGAGAACATACGTAATGTTTATAAAACTAGATAGCCAGCACTGCACGTCCAATGGACGTTTCACGATCATTAGGATTTTTTTGAAAAGCACTACCGAGACCTCACATGGCTTTGTGCTAGAATACTTGATTGCCACGCATAACGGTTCCCTTCGATTCCTGATGGAAGCCTGACATTTATTCTTTGCATTCGTTGGGTCCACGCTACCGATGTCAGATTATTTCTTAACACTCTCATGATCAAATTAGCAATGCCTGTTTTCGTCATTCCTGTGTAGATAAACTGTCAATCACCTGTGGCACATAGCCGCATATCATAGTCCGCGGTACACGTATATGTGCCTCACGTGTCTGGAGGAAAGGTTTTCACGACGCACGGGACGGGATTGTGGTTTTATTCATGTCGTGACCAGTCAGTCATATTCGACAAACCATCTTACCTTCCCATACTAATTTTGATCTACCCCAAGTTAAGGCGGTGATCATGAGAGCAACCAGACGTAGATAGATAGATAAATAGCTAGCTAGCTAGCTAGCTAGATAGATAGATAGATAGATAGATAGATAGATAGATAGATAGATAGATAGATAGATAGATAGATAGATAGATAGATAGATAGATAGATAGATAGATAGATAGATAGATAGATAGATAGATAGATAGATAGATAGATACGCTTAAAGTGCCTGTAGTACGCAAAGAAATGTTTCGCGTTTAATACTCCATATAAAGTTAATTTACATAATGACTCTTAGGAAAGATGTTTGATACATCAAGAATTGTGAAAAAAGCCTTGGCATTCACCTTCACAAAGATCAAATCTTGTCGTGTCTTTCGAAATAAATGGTACAACAAAAACAAGGCGGATATATTCCGTGATTTCTGCACAAAAAAAATCAGAAGGGCCTTAAAGAAAGCGCTGAAGAAAGTATTTTTAAGCCTTCTAAAGGGCACTTGACATGATTACGAATGAGAGGGAAATGTCTAAGAAGAATAAAAATTTTAAAATATATATACATCTTAACTTGTTTTATATGATGATGCTTTTGATACCACCGAGAGCCTACTACAAAGAAATCATGTCACGTGATTAACTGTCGACGCAGTATAAAATACAGTGGGACACTCAGTGGGTGTTCTCTTGCCGAATATAAAAAACGCCACGTTGGTATGTATATAAGCCTGTCACGGCATACCTCAGTAAAATTCGCCGTTTTAGTGTGGTTGTGGTTGCAGCAAAGTTTCTCTATCAATATCGCTTTTAGGAAAGATAAGTGCGTGCATTCTCAAACGAGAAAAAAAACTCTACTGAACTTTTCTCGGGTCATCTTCATGGCACGCTTTATTCGCTTTTCGATAGTTGTCCATTTAATCTGAACTGCTCAGCTGTCGAAAACTCGTAAACCAAACTATTCTCCTAAGATGCCTCAGAGTCAATCTCATTTTAAAACAGTCGCTTTTCTCGTGGTGTTTTGAAGTTGTCCAAAAAAGGAAGCTAGCTTGTCTTAGGAAAAACTCGACACTAGGTTAATTGGTTAAACATGATAAATGTTTTTTGCACAAACTTTACACAAAGAAACTCGACACCGCGACGAAAGACGTACAAAACATAGCTGGTATGTCATGCCTTCCAGCTTCGCACCTTTTAATAAATCTTTGAGGCTCAAAAAAACAGCGTTTTTACAAGTAGTTTCTTCTTGTTTTACAGCAGAGTGTCTATGCTCAAGGCTTGCCGTGTGTCATGGATGAAAAATTATCATCACAATGAACTGTCAAGCACTGTCTACTTCCCCTTCTGCTTCACTTCCAGGACACGTGGACCTATTTGTTTGGTATGAAGTGCAATAACTCGCATGCTCGAGCGAACGACTACAGAATGAACGAGAGGAACAGAGAAATTATTGGCCAAAGAAAAAGCTTTCTTGGCGAGGTGAGCTTTCAACCTGCGTACCCGCGATACGAATGCGAACGTCAAATCCACTCGGCTATATATCCCGGCCATAGCATAATCTTGTACAGTAAGAGTTGGGAGAGAAAATAGAGGATGAGGAGAAGAGATGTGAGAGTGATGAGACGGAAAAGAACAAGTGGAGAACGAATAGAAAGACAGAGAAAACAGATAGAAGGAAGGAGAGAAGAAGCGAAAAGGAATGTGAGAAGATGAATACAGAGAAAGAAAGAAAGAAAGAAAGCGAAAAATAAAGTGAATCAGACGGAACGAAAACACCAAAAGATAGAGGAACAAAGAAAGAAACAGACATAAACATAAAGAGATAGATGTGTACATAATTAAATAAATAAAGAGAGCAAGCATAGCCATGTATAGTATATAATAGCAAGGAGTAGGAAAGAAGCAGGTCAGAGGGTAGAAGCCTAGCCCATCTAGGACCAGCTAGGTGCCTTCGCGTTCTGCTGTCAGCTAGGCTTGAGCGACTTGGAGCAAGACGCGGTGATTTGTTATATCTATGAACATAACACAACCTTCACACCTCCCCCCCCCCCAAAACAAAATTAACGAGAAACAAGTTAGGTGATACAGATAGGAATATTTAAAAGCAGAAGAAACACCGAGTTGCTCGTGCGTGCGTCTCGTTCTCTATTTCTTTTTATCTTTATTTTTAGAACTGTGCCATACATTTCCCTGGTTAGAGGTAGCAAACTGGTTTTTTAGGCTGGCCATCATAGCTGCTTTTCATTCCTCTACTGTTCTTTACTTCACCTCTTCGAGTTTGTGACCCTGGACTAGGGAAGGAGTAAAAGAAGACATTACTGTTATTCCAGTGAAACCTCGGTGCAACGAAGTCGGTAAAATCACCAATGTACTTCGTTAAATGGAAACTCGGTAATGAAAGCGCTGGAAGAATATTTGCATAATTAAATGGACACTCGGTATTGGAAGTGCTGGAAGAATATTTGGATAATTATCAGCAGAAAAAAATAAGTAAGGCAAAAAAATTTACAGCTTTGCCGCAAAGGTGAAGCAATGAACGTGATAGAAACAAATTGGAAGGTCACTCGAAGACTCGCAAGCAGATCAAAACGTGCCCGGCATTTCTCCCACACAAACGACGTACGAAACGTACGCACAGGTACAAATGAACGGATATAGGCGTCTCAGTTGTTACTTCGCTGTGTCTGAAACGTGTGCCCTTTCCGCAAACAGAAATTGTGCAACGAGTGCAGTTTGTGCGCCTGGTAACTAAACAGAATTGTTCTTGAAAGCACAAGGCGTAAGATTGTCCGCATTGTGAGATAAGCGAGTGCACGCGAGATTGTCCGCCCTGCCCCCTCTCCGCGGGGGAGAGTACGCGTAGGTAAAAGAGGTGTGGCAGCTTGGGCTAGTTGGTCTGGCATGACGATAGTTATAGCGCGAGAACAAAACGACGACGTAATAAGAGCACGCGTCACCGCGTCGTGACGATGTGGTGACGCGCGCTCACTGCGCCATCTTGCTGGTAAAGCTGAAAACACGATAGTTCCCCCTAAGATGCTCGTCACCAGCGTTAAGTGGTAGATATAACTAGCTTGCCGTTTGAACATTGAAGGAGGTGCTCCTTCGTGGTTCAGTGGCTAACGCCTCGCACTTGCAATTCAGAGGTCGAAGCTTTGATTCTGCACGCCGAAGTTCTTTTCTGGATTACGTTTCTTTCTTGCGTTTTAGTATGTATAGATACGTATACATATACGGTGAATGACGCCGATGCCAGCGGCAAAATCAAGCCGAGAGTGTCCATATAATTGCTATCGCAATAAAAATCAATTTTCTTCAACCTGAGATTAGACTACAGCTGCTCGATGCTGCACTGACGAGATGTCCTCTTTGCAGCGGCCGAATCACGCGCGAACCAGAAGAAAGATATAAAACAAAGATTGCTTTCGGAAAGACCGCATGCAACTCAACTCTACAGAACGGCACTAAAACTTCAATATACAGTAAGAGCTTGTTAATTTTGATTGCGCAGCACGTGAAAGCGTTTTGAAATTGAATCGAACGTTTTTAATTATCGAAAGTATAAAAAACAATGAACAAATTAATGTCTGTTATTAGTGCTTATGTTGCATAAGAACAGTGTTAATTGTCATTCACGACTTCGTTTACAAATTGACCATGGCTCAAGACCCCCATGCCTTAAGGCGAAACATGCTTTGAACCATCTGAACCCGCCTTTTAGTAGGTACCGCCCCCACCAACGCTACCTAGCGCACACGACGATAATGTTTTTGCCGGAAAACTCACCGGCAACTATTCGTTCGTCTATAACAATGTAACAAGCGAACTTTGTCACTATGGGGGCCACGGCTGAAGCACTTCATTTCCAAAAGCTTCTGCCAAGTTTACCTTTTGAAACATAGGGCTCACATTACCCGAAGTCAAAACGAAGCTGTAGTGTCGAATTCGCTGTGGACAAAATTGTGGTTTTTAAAAATGCAATCGTGTGGTCCGTGCAGTTTTGAAGGCACGCACGCTGCCTACGTCCAGAGTCGAAACTAAACTGCTGAGCATCGTATCTGCTGCTGAATAAACTTGGCTCGCCATTGCTCAATTATATATTTCGACTATGCAGTTCTGAATGCACGTGGCATAAAGTAAACTACCCCTTGTCGGAGCTTTGACCTCAGTCACTATCGACGCCATCATAGAAAAAACAACAACAACAAGCAGTTCGCGGGCGCCGAGTAAACTCGAAATTGAAACAAGTTTTATGAAGCAGCTGAAGCCTTGGTCACCGACAACGCGATGAAATTGTAGATGGCGGCAACGCCTTTTTTCGAAGGCCCACCGCCGTTCGGGATGTTTACAAACGCCGTTTTCGCTGGTTTGCGTCGCACAGGCACTTCGGCCTCGACATGCTCCAAGTATCGACCAAAATAACCGAGTTGTACGATCAAACAATGCCTATTTATTAGGATTTGACGCTATTAAACACTACATATGCGTACCAAGACGAGAAAACACGTCCGAATTGAATTTTTTGAATTAACGGGGGTTTAAATAACGAGAGTTTTTACTGTATCGAAACGGATGGTGCGTTTGGTTATATTGGGATTCAGTCCTCGTGGGTGGAGCAGTGGTTATGGTGTTCAGTTAGTGACCCGAAGGTGGCAGGTTCAATGGCGGCCACGGATGGGACATGTCGGTGGAGGCGAATTGGTAAAATTGTAGATACTCGTGTACTGCGTGATGTCGGCGCACGTTAAACACCAGATGGTCAAAATTTCCAGAGCCCTCCACTATGGCGTGTCTTATATTCATGTTGTGGTTCTGATATGAAAACCCCAGATGTTATTATTATAATGAGATTCAAGATGCATGGTGTTCTATGGGCATGGAGTTCTGAAAAATCAATTATCTCATTATACAGAGAATTTCCTTATATTAAAGTTCATTGTGTACAGGATAAACGTATTCAACGTATTCAATAAAAAATGAAAATACATAAGCAAGCAAGCAAAGACGAGAAGCTTATATGATTCTTGGGTTATGCTGGAGTGATACCTGCCCCCAGTCCTGCTAGCCTAAAAAAAAACACAATGTCCTGTGCCATGTTGTGCCATGTCTTACAATGCCTAGGGCTACTATTGAGGATTGCCGCACTACAAGAACGCACTCTGCATAGACACAGTATGTGTTACACTGGGCATACATTGCAAACAGAAATCACAGAAAACTCGGGAGCTTGCAATAAAAGTTCGTAGCTGCAGGGCAGTAACCATGAAGAGTGCTATAGATAATGAAGCTCTGTGAGAGAGAGAAAAAGAAATGGGGCTAATGAGGGACAAAATGAGATGTCACGAGGAAAGCCTCCCTACCATTGGCAATGGAACAAGGAAATATGAATTAGACATGTGCAGGTAGTGGAGGGAGATAAGTGGCGATGCAATAATTGATCATCATTGTAAACCTGCCTGTCTTTTAGGTCCACTGCAAGCTGAGGTAGATGACCTTGAATAGACTCCATAATATGTGCGATCTTTTTCTCATTCCATCGTTGTAACTCACGGTGGAGCATCTACACTACATACGCAATACGTGGCTTTCCAGCTGCATTTTCCCTCTGCGGCAGCTCGAATATTCACTGCACTTGTTTTTTTTTTCCTGTAATACACTCAACTGTTTTATTGTCTCTTGATGTCACGCCGACCATTTTTCGTCCCATGGCATACTGTATAGTGCTTAACTTCTCAATTTTTTTTTCATTGCTTTTGTGTAAATCTGTCCCATATGTTAGCACTGAAAAAATGAAATTATACACTTTTCGCTTTAGGGGCGGCGGTGAGTTGCCGCCACTCGTGATTTGAAAATCCCTGCCGTAAACGCTCCAGCTCACTCTTACTATTTGGCGAATTTCTTTTTTTTTTCGTGTGGAGCATTTCTTAGTCGCGTGATGTCGCGCTTCAGCGTCGGCACCGTCCATACTCGCACTGCGCATGCTCGGCTCGTCTGGTGCCTCGTCTCGTCTGAGTCGTCTCCCTCGAACACGAGTGATGGCCTATATATGAGCGGTGGAGCGCGCGTTCGGAATTTAGTCAATAGCGTCTTTGCGAACCTCTTCCTCGAACTTTTCTTTCTCGAACGCGCGTGGTGTGTATATAAGGGGGAGAGCGCGCTAAAAATTCAGTAAAGGGCGTCTTCTCTCCGTCCAGTACAACGACGGTACCAAGCACTAAAGACACTCTTTAACTTTACACTCCTTGTCTTCGCTTCTCCTTCATGAAATGAAAAATAATACTAAAGACGAAATAACAATTAAGCATTGACGACACATACCCAATAACGCAGCATTGACGCGATACCCCCTCCCCCCACTCTGCGACGCAGTTATTCGAGTTCCCCCCGTGGGAAGATACTGTCATCAATTTTCACATGACTAGACTACCTATTTAGTAAATGGCCTAGATAAACATAGTCTTGCACCTATTCAAGGAGATGGCTGCCTATTCGGAATTTATGTTCACTCACCATTCGGCTTACGCAGACTTCTGTGTGCACCATGTGCATTGTCTACGTGTGCAAAACATTCTCTTGCTCGAATATTCCGCGTTTCTCCGCAAACATATAGAGGAGTGAATGAAGTTGCCCGCATAAAAGCGTGTATTCATCCACGCACGCTAGACCCGAGTATTGAAGCCTATAACAAACTGGAACTCTGACAACGCTTTTATTGCATTTGCACAGGCTGTTTCCATTCACGCAACATCCTATCCAAGAAAAATTTTTGCGTCTAGGCAATATACTGTAGGCTTCATGGCTGTAATATGAATTACATGTGAATATATACGTGCGAAGTACACGTATGTAAAACTAAACATCGCGCTTATATACACACATTTATGACACTATAACATCGCACTCATGGGCGCTCGTATAAATATGATGTCTGTTCTAAATCTCTACTCCCATGAGTAGTTCCGCAAGGGTGTGCAAAGTTGATCCGCAATCCCGAAAATATTCCAAACAAGACATGCAGCTGTGTCTCTAAAGCAGTTCCACACCGGACTAAAAGCTTAACGGCCAAGTCATTGTGCATTATATATAAAAAAACACTTCTGATGCTGGCTGTATTTTTTCAACACAGGTTCCTGAGATCAAGAAATTTGTAATTCAATATGTTAGTGTCATACTGTGAATGCTTCATAGCTAAAAGCATGCTAAGAGTGCGATCCATTCTTCGTTCATGGATGCCTTTCTTCTTTCTTGGATGCCTTCTTACCTTTTTCATTATGTAAAAATGGTGGTCTGGGCGTGCTGGTTTAGCATATTTTGCCGTGTAATACGCGAGAATGCGCACACACACAGCACACACACACACACACACACACACACACACACACACACACACACACACACACACACACACACACACACACACACACACACACACACACACACACACACACACACGACAGCTCGAATTTCCAAGGCAAGCCCTCGTCTATAGTACATCTCTGTCACGTGCAATAGCGGCTGACGCTGGGTGGGTACCTCGCGCCGTCGCACGAAGAAACCATAAATAGGCGCCGAGCTCACGCGCGCTCGAGCAGTCTCGAGCAATCGAAGGGTCTAGCAGTCCCTTCCTGATCTCTAAAGTGTGTGAACGTAAGTCTCTCGCCGCCTCAGAAGCCACATATATCCAGGGCCACGTCGCCACGTCACAGCAGTATGAGCAGGGAGCGGCGTGAATGCAGTCGGCCGTCGTGTAATGGCCAGGTGTCTTCAGAAGGTGGTGCCAGCAGCAATGCCACAGAGCCCCAATATGGAGCCACGTCTGGAGAGTCGTCGCCCTCGTCATGCATGGCCACATCTAGTACTTCGCTGCCTCAGCCATCAGGCAAACTCACGACAGCCAACTTGACGGAAGCGATGGTGGTGCAGAATGGCAGCCTGGTGTTTGGGGAGCGGCAGCGCAAGCGTTGTCGCCCGCTGGACAGCACAGAGGACGCCACAGCCCAGCAGGCCACGCAGCAGATTGCAGCTGCCCAGCAAGCATCAGCTGCTCAGCAGCTTGAGCAGTCGCCACAGCAACAGCAACCTCTGCCTCTGCTGCAGGCCGATACCGGAGGATTTTCTGCCCCACCATCATCACGGTCCAATAGCAACCCGTTACCCAGTTTCAGTAGTACCTTTGCACACCTAGTAGGCCGCAGTCGCCATGGCGAGAAGAGGACAAAGGCCAAGTGGCCCTCTCCATCCCAGGGTGGCAGCAGCAGATCATCGCCGTCGATCAGTGGAGAGTGTGAGACCACCGAAAATTGCAGCGCGGGGGGCAGTAGTAAGCGCAGCACCGCCGGGTGCCCGAGGCTTCGACAGAAGGTTCCTCCCATGCGGTCACCGTCTGCCCAAACGGCGGCCGCCGGCAGAGCCACCAACGGCCTCCCCTCAGTGATGGGAAGTGGCAATATTGACCACACATATTGCCGGAACCTGAGCCCGGGTGGGGAAGAAGGCAGCCGTCCTGCATCAGATGATTCCGTGCTTACGCAGCCTGCCCGCGTCGAGTCTTACGATGACACCTTTGAGTCGAGTAATATTCAAGGCAAGATGCTGCAGCCATCTAATGACCATGAGGACAAATGTGGGCGAGTGTCATCAGCATTGCCCCTAGAAGGTTGGGCGTCAATGTGTCAAGTGGGGCCCCCCTGCGTCAGCTTGCCTTGGAGTCCCGCATGGCCCGAATCAGCCACTGTACCAAGCTTGATTCCGCAGACTCTGGAGCAGCTGTGTGAACGTCAGTGGGACCAGGACTCTGGCTTTGTCATGAGGCAGAGCCATAACTTTGACATTGCATCGCTGCTGTCGTGTCTTCATCAGCTGCGCTCAGAGAACATGGAGTTGGAATCTCGAATCAGTGGCCTGCAAGCACGCCGGGACCAACTGCTGGCTTTCAACGCACGACTCCGAGAAGCGCCCATGTACAACTCTCCCGTGCCTCTTGTGTCTCACGCTTCTGCTGCAGAAGTCAATGCGGCAGCAGCCATGAGCTTCTGCACGAGAACCGACTTGCCAACATCTGCGGGCTCTTCCATCGACAAGCTCCCTGGTGTACCACTTGGCTTCCCCTCCTCGGCCCAGCCAGTTACTGACCACCAGCCACACCAAGGAAACGAGTTGAGTACAACATCACAGCACAGCTTCCCTGAATGTCCAGTGATGGGGCACCCAGGAGGAGTTTCCTCCGCCGAGAACTCATCGCACCGAGGCTCCACTCTGTCAACCTCTCGCCAGTCGAGCAATAACTAGGAGCCGCCTGCGCTGATCACCTCAGTGAAGTCTGTAGAGGATACATTCTCGTGATGTTGCGCATCAAGGAAGCATTGTCAATTGTTCGCACTTGGGACAAGCAGTGCGAGGAAAACATAGATCGGCTCCGAGCTCACGCGTGCTCTAGCAGTTGCGAGCAATAAAGCAATAAAGCAAAGGGTCTGGCAGTGTGTTCCTGATCTCCAATGTATGTGGAAGTAATTCTTACTCCGCCTCGGAATCCACTTTTATCCGATGACCATAATGGCAGGTCACAATACCCCTTTCCCTTTTTTTATATAAAGCATCTCCTGCTCGGGCCTATGTCACGCGGCGTCAGCAGCGTCCGCACTCACACCACGCATGCGCAGCCCTCCTTCCCTTTCTCCAACAGCTGCACGTTATTCTCTCTACTTCTCTCCTACCACCTGCTTGCACTCGCTCCCTCTCTGTCTTTTCTAGGCACCTGTCCCAGTGGCGTTAATATCCCCATTGCGCATGCGCGTCTCCCTCACTCTCCTCTCCTTAGTTCCCCTCTTCTGTCTCGCAACGCCGACGCAGGGAGCATTTTCTAACCTACGCTCACTCCCCTCTTTTCTATAGGCTTCCTCCCCGCGGCGTTTATACCACCAATGCGCATGGGCGTCTCCTCCCCCTCTCTCTTTGCCTACGCTACCCCTCTCTGTCATTGCTACGCCAACGCAAGCAGTGTCTGCTAGCGAGTTCCTTGATTGAAAAAAAAAAAGACTGCTCGCGCTGCGCAACCGTTCGCTGGCCATCCCACATTTCACGGTGTTGTGATGGCGACGCGACGAAGGGAGCACACTGTAGATCTAAGAGGAAACTATTAGGCCGAACTTGTGACCGGTAACGAAAAGTCAGATTACACTGATGCACACACTGGCACTGACCGCGGCGAACAGAGCGTCGGCCGCTGATCAGCTGACAAGCAGCGAAGTGTGTCGGCATTTATACAGGTGCAGTCAAATATTTCTGACTTTTCAGTGCTCGTCGCGCAAGTTCTGGGATAATCTCGAGTGTTCGAGTCTTGAGCGCAATCTTGACAGAACAATCTACAATGATCGCGAACCTTCTCGAACAATGAGGCGTAGTTCGCGCTTAACATTTCTGACAGGCTTTGCGGGCAAAAACCGGATGAAACAAGGGTGAAAATAACGAACAGGCATGGCATTTTCCCTTCTGCAGAAAACATCGTCTCGGTGCTTATGACAGCCTCGCGGTGATGGTCTAGTAGCTAAGGTACTCAGCTGCTGACCCCCAGGTTGCGGGATCGAAACCCGGTTGTGGCAGCTGAATTTTCAATGGAGGTGAAAAGGCAGTAGGTCCTTGTGCTTAGGTTTAGGTGCACGTTAACTCTTTCGGCCGTCGCGTCTTATAAAAAGGACGGGAAGAAATTTTGCTGCTAAATGTGACGTAATGAAGTCAGAAATTCAAAAAGGTACCTTAACTATACTCAATACACATGCGCAAGCACAGGTAGTAATTTTTTCGTCGTCGTCTTCTTTGAAACTCTGCGATATGGAAAACAAAACGGCGGAATGCAATAACGACGACACTCGCCACAGCCAAATAATAAATGACACCTTACTGGTTAACTATTAGATCTGTAGCTATCGTATTCTTTCATGTTGTTTATAAGATCTCTAACGAGCGATCTACAAAGTGGGTCTTCCTTTACACTAAAGTATCGCCTGAAGCAGTGGACAACCTTCATGTCCTAAAATAGGACACCAGAGTTCAGTGGTTGTCAGACCCCTGAATGCATTTAGGCCTGTCCAGATGTATAGCTTTTATAAAAGATCCCAATTTCTCGTTATTCTAGTGAAGAAACCTGCCCATATCACTTAGATAATATGTAAGGTGTAGCTAATAGTGAGATAGTGCGTAATGAATTCATTTTATGAAATATAATAATGATGCGTGATGGAGCTAGAAGATGACGTCGACGATGTGCAGTTCAATCAGGTTGCCCTTGCAAACATGGGCGGAAAGAATTCTGGCCCGGCAAAGCAGGATTCGGCAATTTTTATGATATTGGCTTTTCCAAAGTGTTCATTAAGTAGACAGTGGTCATTGAAGTGCAATGAGAAGCTATGTATCACAAGCGCAAAGTTTTGCTACGGGACATTTTAGGCGCTGTACCGAATACGTGGTTGCTATATGTTAGTTTCACAACGATAACTTGCACTAACAGGTCTAAATAAATAGATGTATTTAAATTCACTATATTTCACTTTACAACCACTAAGCCCTGGTGTCCTATCTTTAATAAATGGAGCCTTTTTTGGCATACCAAGAAGATGCTGAGAAAAAAAATGTGTTCTCTAGGTAGTAGTAGCTCCTAATCAACAAGAAATAAAAAACATCTGCTGGTATCATGGCTGAATGGGTTAAAGACCCCCAGGTGATCTAAATTTCCGAGCCCTCCACTATGGCATCTCTCATAATAATATGGTGGTTTCGGGACGTTAAACGCCACATATCAAATCATCTGTGCTTGTAACAAAACAAGACCTAAAAAATTCATGCAACAAAGCAAGAATGTGCAATAATAAACTAGTACAAGCAATAAACCACAACAATATAGAAACACCAAGAAAGAATATAGTCCTTAGATACGCGCATAAAATGGCTTGAGGCGCACGACATGAACGACTTCAGCTAGCGCACGCCACTTTTGAGAGTTCTTGACGTCGTCAAGGACAACCTCGTAGTCGAGTGTACTGAGACGTCGAACAACCCAGTACGGTCCGAAGTACCGTAGCAGAAGTTTTTCCCCGAGTCCACGTCAGCGTAACGGCGTCCACACCCAGACATGATCACCGGGCTGGCATTCCACGAAACTTCGTCGAAGACAAACGGCGGCTGCCGGCTGACGGTTGGTTCTAGATGCAAAGACGGGCGAGTTGTCGAGCTTCTTCGGCGCGCTAGAGGTGGATAGCCACGTCGATGTTTCTTTCGTCGCTGAAGTTGGGTAGCATGGCGTCGAGCGTCGTGGCCAGGCTCATTTCATACACCAACTTGTACGGCGTCATTTGCGTCGTTTCTTGCATGGTGGTGTTGCACGTGAAGGTCACGTGCGAAAGAATTTCATGTCGCGTCTTGTGTTTGACGTCAACGTGCAGGACCATCATACCAGCGATTATCTTGTTATGACGCTTGGTGAGGCCATTGGTTTGTGAATGGTAGGCGGTGGTCCGGTGGTGACTTATTTGGCTGTATCTCAGGATCGCAAGAGTTAGGTCCGTGGTAAAGGCCGTACCTCTGTAAGTAAGGAGGAGTTCTGGGGCTCCGTGACGCAGGACGATGTTCTCGACGAAGAACTACACAAAAGAAAGGAAGAAAAAAAGGAAAGGTAAGGAAGGAAAGAAGAAAAAAGAGGGAAGGAAGGAAAAGAAGCAAGAAGAAAAGAAGGAAGAAAGAATGAAAGGAACAAAAACGAATGAAGAAAAGGAAGAAATGAAAAGGGAATTGAAAAGGAAGCAATAACGTAAAAAGCAAGGAATTAAGAAAGGAAGGAAGGATGGAGGGAAAAGAAAGGAAGGAAGGAAGGAAGGAAGGAAGGAAGGAAGGAGGGAAAGAAGGAAGGAAGGAAGGAAGGAAGGAAGGAAGTCTTCTTTTTCGTCTTCCTCTTCTTCTGCGTCTTCTTTACAAGGTACATTTCAGTTCCGTATGTAATGTAGGAAAAGATGTTTCTGCACAACTAACGTCATCGCAGCTATTTGTTGGGCTGCTTGATTCTTCATTTTTACTGGACGGGCAGTGAGTAGTGAGATTTAGCAACTGCGGCGCATACCTGCTTTTATGGTGGACCATGACATTTCATGACTACTAAAGACGGCGACAAGTCTAGACTCTAAGGGGCATCGCACTAATACTCGGTTTTGCTGAAACTTAGAAAACTAAAACGTAACGAAATGAGCTTCATCGAAATCTCAGATAACGTTGACATTTGAAATGCATTTATAGTATGTCGAATATGGGTCATTTAGGATGTGGATCTGGCACGAGAATTTGAAAAACATTGATCATCATCATTATAATCATCTTCTTAATATCATTATCATCAGTCTGACTACGTCCACTGCAGGACAAACGCCTCTCCCGTGTTCCGCCAGTCAACTCGGTCATGTGCCTGGAGGAGTCTCTCTCAAGCGTTCACAGAGAGCAGACGTGTCCCGGAGCTCTCGAGCCCGCAAGAGACGCTATCGCGTCCCTCGCAGTGCTCCTCGCGTTCCTGGACTCTTACACTCGTCCGAGTTTTGTCAAGAAGAGTACTCTTTACAGATTATGCACTTGGATTTCTACTGCCGATTTTGGTGGCCTGAGCCCTGTGACAGCGTCTTCTGTCTTCTGCACGTCTCTGGGGCAGCTGTCATCGCGACTACTATAACAGAGGAGTCTCCACCATTCTCGGCTACGCCATTCGAACGCTCGTCGCGTTCCCTGGCTCCCACATCGTCACACAGGCGGTGGGCGAGCGTCGCGTGCACCCGCGTGCTGTGGAACCTAACCTCCAGTGCCAAAGCGGTGCGGTTGCGTCATGAACAGGCGCAGAGACTGCAAAGTCATCAGCGAGAAACTGAAAAACTTCGCCTACCGGTGCTTCTGCCGACATCGAGACAATTGCAAAGAGCCTGACGTCCTCGGCGGCCTCCGGCCCTACCACTAGCACCACAGCATCTTTGATCACAGCAGCGGTGCTTCATACAGTGCAACCCAAAGATCCCGGCTCAGTTAATAGGCTCCTAATTTCTTCCTCGCTCGTGGCGGATTGTGTGGAATCTTGCACTGGGACGAGCTTGCCGTGCGCGCACGTCACCTATCCGCAAAACGTACAACTGCCATGAGACGAGGAAGCTGACTTTGCCGACATGAACACTACATCAACGCGAAAGTGTTCGCGTCCTAACGAGTCATGCAGCGACGATGAGCGTGCCTCGCGCAAAATGCACGCCGTAGCGACTCAACGTGCCACGGCTACTTCGCTTACCACACCGTCTAATGATGCGGCTGCCCATGAAGATTCCGTCACTCACGAAACTGATGGAACTAATGAGTCTGAGTTTCAGACCATTCTCTTCAAGTCGAAGAAGCGCCGACAGCGAGCCTCGAGATCTCAGGGACCCGCTGCCCACACTGGTCCTCGTCCTTCTGCTGCACCTACGGCTATGCCTGCCCACGTTGCCCCGGGCCTGCTAATGCCCTCACAGCGACTTGGTCCGCTCCTGCTGGTGTACGGGCCGCTGAACACATTATGCTGGCATCTGCATCATCGTTGCTCTTTGTCGAATTTATCGGGAGCCCCAAAACCTGCCCTAAAAGCTCTGCGTCGGACAAACGTGACGGCACCCACTGAAGTGACGACTGCCGTCCAGTACTAAAGTGACCAAGAATCGGGTGAGTGTCCAAAGCGTTGCAGACCCTACTCGAAAACTCTTCGCTCGTGCTTGACCCAGAGCATGCGTACGCAAAGGGCTTTGGGGCCCCAAACTTTTGAGGCTCCTAATAAAAAATATTTAATGTCGTTTTTAGTATTGGCAGTCCTGCAACAGCTAGAGTGGTTCATCTTGCCCAAACACTCGGTAATGAATTTAATTAAGCAATGAGTGATAAGTCAAAACAGAAACCAAAACAGAGAGCTTCTCCATCCTTCATGGTAAGTATCGAATTACGTAATAAAATTCATATTCGATGACGTCACGAAATCTGCTTCATACCACTACGGCTGGTCAGGGTGTAAACATAGCTCACGTGCCTGTTCTGACGCGCGAAAAGCTAATTGGCGATGTCATCCGACGGGGCATCAAGCTGTGCCAGCTCGTTTGAACTTATATCAGTGACTTGGGAGACCTTATCAGCAATACTTGCAGCTAATTTTTGAGTGCGGAAGCATCGCCTTTTGATTTAAACTCGCCAGTGCCTGAAGTATCTGACGTGTTCCAAATCGATGACCTCGTTGCGCAAAATTATGCATGCTTACCCCCGTATTCAGAAACCCTCCTTCAGTCGATCTTAGCTTGCCACCGTCTTTAAGGGGACAGGGTAAGAAAATATTGAAATAAATTTATTTTTTTTTGCGCAATTTGAAATCTTCAGTCTTTTCTTGAACAAACACAGTCATTTGTTTGTTCTAGCGCGACTTTTTTTGAGGGAGGGCGGTCTAAAAATCACATATTTCAAAACCTATGCAGCGACCTGCTTCACCTGAGGTACGGTTCACCTGAGTAAATACGTGTGCAGCTAAAAATGCACCCAAATAAAGGGCACAAATTTTTTGATTGATTGATTGATATGTGGGGTTTAACGTCCCAAGCACAAATTTTTTGACAAGTTTATTGGGAATGATATTTGGTCTAGCAACAAGTGTTTTATCTGTTGAGTCAATGTTTAGCCGCTGATCAAAATACTTCGTGGGCGTTTTTTTTTTGCGCGTGTTCTTTGCGCGCGTTGCGCGCGTTGTTCGCCGAGTTACAAAAGTATTATGGTTTAGATATTAGAAGAAATATAGGCAGCTCACAGGACATGCGAAAGGCTGTCTGGGCCGCATATCCTGCGAAAGGCTGCATAAGCGAAAGGCTGTATATCTTGGCTGCAGAGAAAGCATCTGAGGTCTTCCGCTCAAACATTACTTATTTATTTGGCGACTTCAACGTCCCGTCAATTGATTGGGACAGACTTTCTTCCTCATGTAACGTATCAACTGAATTCATTCATTTGACCCTGGACTACAACGTCTCCCAAACTGTATCTCAGCCAACCCATGATTTAAACATACCGGACCTTATTCTTACAAGTCATCTTGAAACATTAGTACACATAGAACATGTAGATGGTTTTAGCGATCATAGTTTGCTTCCAGTCATTTTAAATATACCTTTTTCCGTTACTGATATGTCGTCGAAACTCATTCGTAATTAGAATAAAAGTAATTACGTCACAATAAATAGTGAACTAGATATAACTCATTCGTAATTACAATAAAGGTAATTACGTCACAATAATAGCTTTTGGGAGCATGAAATGCTGCCATAGTAGGTCAGTTGAAGAAAATTGGCTGATGTTTAGGGAAAAGATGTCCACATTATTAGATATATACATTCCTCGCATTAAGATCAGTAACTGTACATCTAATTCTTGGTTCACAAAACCCTTAGCCATTTGAAAAATAGAAAGAAGCGGATGTATAAGCACGCCGAACGCGTAAGAACACCATCAGCATGGACTGATTACAAGGCCTACCTTAAATCATACTGCTACGCCGTGCTCACAGCAAAGGATAAATACTTTTCAATCGATCTGCCACAATACTCAAGAACAATCCAACAAAGTTTTAAAAAACATTGAGCCCAAATCAAGGAAGTTCACAAATTGTCTTGCACAATGACAACGCAGTTGCCCTTTCTGAGAGTGAGTGCTCTGCGGCTTTCGATTCCATTTTCACGTCCGTATTCACAAGTGAGGATAGCTCAGCGGTACCACTTGCACATGATTTCGATTATAATTACACAGCACCAATAGACACTACGATCAAGGGCATTGCTTCACAAATAAAGAATCCTAAATTATCTTCATCGCGTGGGATTGATGGAATAAATTATAAGATACTAAAAAACACCATATCTATGTCAAGCATCACCCTGTTTCATATCCTCATGTAGTTCTTATCGTCCGGTGTTCTTCTTTCTGACTGTGAAATAGCAAAGGTAGTGCCTATCTACAAAAACGGAAGTAAAAATGCATGTGAAAATTACAGGCCCATCTCACTTACCTGCATTTGCTACAAATTGCTGGAACATATCATTGTTTCGCATGTTTACAAACACTTCGAGTCGGACAACTTCTTTTCCTCGAATCAACACGGTTTCAGAAAAGGCCTTTCTTGCGAGACACAATTACTCGAATTTACAACAGATATCCACCTTAACATGAATCACTTCTTACAAACAGACTGCTTATTCCTTGACTTCTCAAAAGCGTTTGATTGCGTTGCACATGGCCGCCTTATATCAAAACTTTGAGCTCTAAAATTGGACTCCTCTACATTGTCATGGCTACGTAACTTTCTATCCAATCGAGAGCAATTTACTTCTGTTAATGAAGTCGATTCCTCTAAATCTATCATTTCTTCTTGTGTGCCGTAGGGTAGCGTCCTTGGGCCTCTGTTGTTTTTAATCTATATAAATGTTCTGCCTAACAACATCACCTCTCGCATACGAATATTTGCCTATGACTGCATATTTTACCGCCCAATAACCAACATTGGTGATTATATCACGCTTCAACGAGACCTAGAAATACTAAACCTGTGGTGTAACGCATGTCTCATGACACTAAACGTGTCGAAGTGTAAAATTATGTCTTTCACCCGCAAACCTGTTAATTCACAGTTTTCTTATCACATCAACAGTAATGTCATATCGCCAACCACGACCTATAAGTATCTAGGCGTGCACCTTACACCTAATATATCATGGTGAGAGCACATAACTCGCGCATGTACCAGTGCATCCAAATCATTAGGATTCTTGCGTCGAAACATGCGCAGTGCAGCCTCCCCCTTGTGAAAACTTGCGTATCTAACTTTTGTGCGACCGCAGCTTGAGTATGCATCTCCGATTTGGTCACCACATCAGAAATGCCTTATCAAAGCATAAGAAATCATTCAGAATAGGGCAAGCCGTTTCATTGCTTACAACTATAGTAAACGGTCTAGCATCACGTAAAAAAGTAAACTATGATTACCGTCGTTAAGTACCCGCCGTAATATTGCATTGTTGTCATTGTTCCATAAGGTCATTCACTCTGACGACTTATCACCACCCTGTTTGAAACATCAAGTCTATACATCGCGAAGATTGCACAACACTGTCAGTTACGCCCGCCTATATGGTGCGACGCAATCATTGAATCCCCCCCCCCCACCTACCTCGCGCTAATCATCTCTGGAACAGCTTACTAGGCAACATTGCTTCACTTAGAGACCATGACGCTTTTTGTCTTCAGTTGAACAAACATTTTTCCACACACTTGGCTTAGTATTCTTGATTTTTAATAGTAAAACTTCTTTTTGATAAGCTATTGTAAGGGCGCTTTTCAAGCTGATGGCGTCTGTCTTTTCATACCACTGTCATACATTTTTTTTAAAGGACGCAATTGTATCGTGGCTGTTATAATGTGTATTGTGGCTGTACTTCGTAATATATTACTCCCACGCAATACTTACTATGTCGTGCACAAATAATTTTTTTCTTCGTTTTGCACGTATAGTCACCTGTTGATCTCTTTTCTCCTTGTTATTTTATTCTACTGCCCTGTAATTGTACTCTGTGGAAATCTTCCTTTACAATGTATTGAATTGTACTGTATACCCCCCTCACCCTATGCCTCTAGGGGCTTGTGAGGTATTCTCAAATAAATAAATAAATAAATAAATATTGCCACGTGGCATCAACAGATACCCATCCATCTTACGACCTTTGCCCGAAGGAAGCTAATACCTGGTGCCAATTCAACGAAGTCCAGTTCAGTGATGAGCCATACGTTCACAAAGGACATATTCCAGCATCTGTTCTTGAGGCTGTTCAGCCAATTCATGGGCAACGTGATATTCCCAAATTATTTCTGAAATGCCTCTATGGGAAAACTCAAAACCCCAACGAGTCGTTCAACGATGTTCAACAATGTTGTGTGGAAGCGCGCTCCACACCTAAAACTGAAAATATGCCGTCTTGACGCTGTAATCACCGGGAACGGGGACAATACAGCTCGTGTTAATGTGCTGAACTTGTTTGGAATTCAGTCAATTTGCTACACAGTGCTGGGCCTACGTGCACTTGACCTGCGTCGACAGTACTTCACTGACAGGGCTGCGAAGCAGGCGAAAAAGGAGAAGCAATACTTTTTTGCAGACTAGTTGGTTCATACTTGAAAAATTGAATTGCTGCACAAACTTGAAGAAAAAACAAGAGAGACAGGAAAGAGTGCAGTACTCTTTCCTGTCTTTCCACTCTTCCTGTCTCTCTTGTTTTTTCTTCAAGTTTGTGCAGCAATTCAATTTTTCAAGTACGAAAAGGGAGGTCCGCCAAAAATAAAAAAAGTGATATTGGTGATGAATATACGGTCAGTGCCTATTAAATATGTCTTTAAATTGATGTTTATTTTGTAGCACTTTTGAAATAAAGCATATTTATTACTTGAAGCGGGATTATCTCAAGACATGCGTTTTTTTGTACTTATGTACCTTTTTCTCAGCAACCACTGTATCTAAAAACATAAATTTCGCATAGTATTTAGAGAAAAATAGAGAGAATATAATGAAAGAGAATTATTCTTGTGTGAAAAGTACTTTGTTAACATGACATCTAATACCAAATAACGGGTGATACTTAGATACCTCAAGTAAAAAATTACAAAAAAATTAGCATTACAAGTCTCAGGGATAAATCTGCTTCAGTAAGAAGAAGAATGACTTATCATTACAATGATAGTAAAATAATTACAGTAACTTTTATGGTTACGAAGAACAAAGTACATCAAGTTGGCTTAAAATACGTGGCGGGTATACCCTGTTCCTTTAATGAAGCTCAAACGCGTTTCGAACGCGCTGCTTTACGCGGCGCCAAGGCACAGCAAACTCCACACTCGTTTCAAACGCACTGCATTGAAGGTGGTGGCAAGTCAAGTGTAAGTCAAGGAGCGTTTTCGGATACGGCGGTTAGTGTAAGACCCTGCGCGTATGCAGCTGACAAAACTGAACTGTGCTCGCGTCGTCGTTGTCTCATAGAAGAAAGTGCACGCTGCATTCTTCTCCTGGGCAAAGCGAGGTTGTTTTGAAAAAGAGTAGGCACTTACGTCACATACACAGGGTAGCCCGAGTTTACAAGTGTGATTCTATAAGTGTCTACCAATTTTTAAAATTGGTTTTTATGCAACTAAATCAATTACGGTTGTATATTTTGGCACATATTCTGACAGTACCGGCGAAAGCATATGTTCAAAGTTTTATTGAAGTTGGTGAATATTGAAAAATCGCCGAAGTTCCCCTTTAACGCTCATCTTTCACGTAGATCACCAAGCGTAAGAGATTGATAGGTTCGAATATTGCATCGGCATGCACAAATGAGCTTTCGTGCCTTTCTTTTCGCCGTTGTGTACTTCTTCAGAGGTGTTTGTGGTGTCCCGGCTTTGTTCTTGTGTTTCTGTTTGCAAGCCCTGTGTCTTTTATAATGCATGCGTAAAGTAGCTCAGCTCTTTTTCATTCACAACTAAAAGCAGTATGCCATCCGGAATTTATTAAAACAGTCACGTCACTAGAAAAAAGGGAGAAGCCTCGTGATCGACCGTGGAGAGGAGAATAACCAAAGGAGGTGAATACGCAAAGAAATAACGAAGTTACGGGATCGCTTTGTGCACGTTACGTGATTTTGCGCGGAGTACACGATCGACCCACTTTTGACAGAGTGACGGCATAATGTGATGACGACATCATGTGATGGCACCTTATGTGACATCATAATGATATCATAGTGAGTGATTTATGACGTAATATTGACGTGATATGGGGACGTCATCGCGAAATCGCTTTTTTTCTCACTTGTGTCGACACCGCCTACGTAGGACACTGACGCCGCTGGTAAATTTTCGCATTTTATGAGACAGCTAAAGCTTTCGTCTTCATAGAATTTCTCCGAGAAGCAAAGTTTGAACTCTGTGGGCTTCAGGGGTGGTAGACAAATGTCACAACGTCTGAGATGTATGCCCACTTTGCACATTATGAATTTATGAGAGGCTATGAAAGTGCTGCGCCGACATTCACGTGAGCAGGAGAAAGGAAAAGAGCTCACATGACTGAACGCGAAGAGCACGTGTGACTGAAGGCGGTGCTAGAGTTGCTGATGCCGTAAGACCGCTCGCAACGATCATTAAGGTTTAGTGCAGTCACGATAGTAATGCGCGTTTGTCATCACCCTCAAATGTGTACGTCAAACGGCACGTGAGCACTTTGTCACGTGCTTTTTGATACAATCGAATGTTTACGCTTGATTTTTCGCTTTATGGACCATATATTGATTCTTATTTTTTAAAAGAATAATCATCTCGGTCGCTGTAAGGGTGGTTTCTACAGCCTGACTACTTATCCACTTTCGCAGGTCTGGAAGGTGAGTCATTTTTCCTTTGCAGAAAGAGCAATGGTAAGCTGAAACTCCAGTTGGAGCTTGCCATTGCGAAGCGTTAAGGTATCATTCGTAAACGCGTCACACAGTTTCATGTTCAAGCAAGACAGCCTGGACAAAGGAAGACAGCAACGAAGTGAAGAACACTGGTTGTGCAAGGGAAGCAACAGTGCGAAGAGTGTTTGCGTCAACTCAATAAAAACAACTGGTTAAATATTTTATGCATATAATCAATATTTGCTTATAAGTTTTTGTTTAGACTGTACGCATACAAAAACAGTCTTTCTTTATTTTTAATGTCATTCTAAAAGACTAATTTCCAACTTGCTCTTTAGTATTGCAAGGTAGCTTCACCTTAGTAATAATGTGCTTGCAGTGGTGCACGCTTTACAGACGTAGAAGTCCATTGGAAACTCCGAGAAAAGGTGCGAGCAGTGTGTGTGTGTGGGGGGGGGGGGGGGTAACAACTTTATTATTAACTCTGGGAAATTCGTGGCCTGGCCCTAGGCCACCCCCGAGGAGGACCGGAGACCCCGCCTACTCACCGCCTCTCCGGCTTTCTGGATGGGCCACAGTTGATCCTGGAAGTTAGAGCTGCACAGCACAGCCGTCCACCACGCCGCAGCATCATCTCGGGAGACCGCAAATTTCCAGTGAATGGGCCTAAGTGATGCGTGAGTCCAGCAACACTGTATGTCCCTTTCGTCATAGGTGTGTGCGTGGGGATGAGGGGGAAGGTCATAGTGGTTGGCAGCTACTCCTTGTCACCCAAGAGGGGGAGGAACAATTTTCCCCCATTCATTGAATCAGAACGGCATTGCAAGCTAGGCGAGTTGGTAAATAAACATAACTTTGTCGTACATATTGACTTGATGGAGAAAAGTAGTGCTACGATGAACCTTCGCCGCTCTGAAGTGGAACCCTGCACCCGCTTATACTGTTTATGATAGTGAAGGTGGCATTCACACCTTAAGATGGTACTACTGTGTAAGCGAGCACGCAGCGACCTATTGGATGAGCGAATAACTTTGCCGGCGCGTTTGTTGTCACCCTCATCATGCACTACCAGCACATTCATGCACGTCTCGCATCGAGATCCAGAAGCAATTTTCCTCACATCAGTTATCCGCATGGGTAAATTTTGAAGAGCAACCGCTGTCACCTACAGCGTGAGTGTTAAAAAAATATTCAGTGTCATTCATTGCCACGTTGCCATCTTGCTGAAAAGAGAGCAGTTGTTCAGACCACGTGCACGACACAGCAGTTCGTCGATGACAGAGCTGTATGGGAAAGCGCGAAATGATAAGTCCATTATTTCGTTGTCTTGTACGTAAAACTCTGAATAAACATATTGTTATTTACCTTGGGAAAGACACGTTCACCACTTGCAGTGTGGTCTAATTTGAGGCCTCTCGCTATGAAGAACGCATACTTCATTTTCCGCTTTTTGGCTTTAGTGCAAGAACTAGGTGCGTATTCCACAAAGGTGCGTGTTCACAAAAATTTCTCGTGCTAGACTTGTTCCTTAGAGAAAGTTCCTGCCAGCCAGGCAGTTGGACATATAACTATCGAAACGGTCTGGCCAATAGCAAAGAGCAAAAAAAAAAAAAGAGAAGAAGGAAGAGAAAAAAGAGAAAAGGTTCGCGTGTACGCCTTCCTCTCTGTTCCTCAATTTTGAAATCATTACGTGCGCTAAATTCACGGCTTGCATTTTTTTGTTGAGAGCTGTTTGAGAACATGTCGGGAGCGTTTTTGCGTTATAATGTGTAGCGTGCACCTGTATATTCATGATTGTTCCGCACGTGTTGCAATGTCGCGATTCCTAACTTATAATAATAACAACCCACATTGTGCTATGTCTCCGAAATTTAAGGCCAATATGATCGTTTTTTTTTTTGCCATCCTTGTCAGTGAAAATGCTTGAATTCGTTCAAGAGAAGGTGGCTAGATTTTTGATTGATTGATATGTGGGGTTTAACGTCCCAAAACCACTATATGATTATGAGAGACGCCGTAGTGGAGGGCTCCGGAAATTTAGACCACCTGGGGTTCTTTAACGTGCACCCAAATCTGAGCACACGGGCCTACAACATTTCCGCCTCCATCGGAAATGCAGCCGCCGCAGCCGGGATTCGAACCCGCGCCCTGTGGGTCAGCAGCCGAGTACCTTAGCCACTAGACCACCGTGGTGGGGCTGGCTAGATTTTTGTATACAGCTCCTCATGGAAGAAAAAAATTCTTATTTATCATAGCCTCGCCAAAGTTAAACAACTTATTTTAACTCTCATCTGAAATAAATGGGTTTATTTATGGGGACATCTTACTAAATACCCAGTCAGTCATTGTTTGTATGTCACCATAAAATCCTGAAATTCAAGAATTTTCGGCGTTTTATTGTATTTTAAATGCACCGACAACTGGTCAAAACGAGTGGTTAGAGGCCGGTAGAAATGAAAAAAAAAACATTGATTCATAGTGACAGATTCAAGCATATTTTTTGCTATTTAAGTCATATTTATATCTTTCATTTGCGAGTGTGATTTGGAAAAAAAACGGTATGCCACGCAGCATAGCGACGCTACTTTACCGAACTAGAACTGTGGCAGTGACGGCGACGGTGGGTGGACGCATACTAAGCTTCTCATCTATAACTTGTAGCTGCCTGCGGCTGCCCAAATCTGACCAGCCAGACTTCGTCACAGGAACTGCCATCTGGTTAAGACTGCCTCAACTTGGATTATCGCTCTCATCTTGGGGGCGGTGTTTTTCCCGAGAGCGCATCTTTTTGCACTGTGGCAGCGACGGCGACGGTGGGTAGGCGCATACTAAGCTTCTCTTCTATAACTTGCAGCTGCCTGCGGCTGCCCAAATCTGACCAGCCAGACTTCGTCACAGGAACTGCCATCTGGTTAAGACTGCCGCAACTTGGATTATCGCTCTCATCTTGGGGGCGGTGTTTTTCCCGAGAGCGCATCTTTTTGCACTGTGGCAGCGACGGCGACGGTGGGTAGGCGCATACTAAGCTTCTCTTCTATAACTTGCAGCTGCCTGCGGCTGCCCAAATCTGACCGTAAGGAACCCGGTGCAGTGGTCCACCAGGTTGCTGAAATACCAGCTATTTCATCGCTATTCATTTTGCTGCTTTGCACCAGGGCCAGACTTCGTCACAAGAACTGCCATCTGGTTAAGACTGCCGCAACTTGGATTATCGCTCTCATCTTGGGGGCGGTGTTTTTCCCGAGAGCGCATCTTTTTGCACTGTGGCAGCGACGGCAACGGTGGGTGGACGCATACTAAGCTTCTCTTCTATAACTTGCAGGTTGGTGTATTTTTTTATTAATGCGTGCATTCGCGTACCATGCCATCCCGTTGCTGTTGCTGACACGAGTGTTTTGAACATTACATTTTTTTTCGAAGCTAATGTAGAGATGTGAAATGTCACTAGCACCAAGTTTTATCTTGTGACTGTGTTTTCTGTCTCCTGTTGTACTGTTGTCCTATATTGCTAAGCTTGAGATGACCAGTTAAATGAATCCATGTGGCTTACACGACGTTGCAAAAGCCATGGCTGAAAAGCAACCAGGAAGCACAAAAGAGGTTGTGAAAGTATTGACTGAGTTGGTCACTAAGTTAGATTCATTCGCGTCAGGCAATAACTCTGAAGTTGCTTGCATCACTACCTCGAATAAAGTTCAGTCGGAAATCGCTGGTCTTCAAAAATCTGTACAATTCTTGAGTGATGTTTTCGAAAATTTTGAGCTTGATGTTCAGGCTGTCAGGAATGAGCTCGCTATGACTAGGGCCAAAATAAAGCAGTGCCGCGATGAGAACGAGCTTCTAAAGAAAAAGATGAAGCAGGCTAGAAGTGAGATAACTGAGCTAAAACAATACTCAAGAAATATGAATGTGGAAATTCAGGGGCTTCCAGTTGTGCCAGAGGAGAATCTTCTGGGAGAAGTTGAAAAACTTGCGGAATGTCTAAAGGCCGACATAACTGACAGAGACATAGACGTTGCACATCATGTACCATCTAAAGATAAGAGTAAGCCATATGTGATCGTGAGGTTTCGTTCGAGAGCCGCCAGAAACAGAATGCTTTCGGCGGCAAAGAAAAGAAAACTGAATGCAAGAGATTTAGGGTTCGACATAGATGGCTTAATGTACGTCAATGAGCACCTCTGTCGTCAAAACAAAATTCTGCTAGCTAAAGCGAGGCAGGCGAGGAAATGAAATAAATTGAAACTCATCTGGGTGTCACAGGGAAAGATTCTGATGCGGAAGTCGGAGAACACAGCAGTTCTGTATATAACCTGCGAGGAGGACTTGGTGTGGGTAGTGTAACAAATCGTTATAGTGGTCTTCTTAGTTGTGATTTTGTATGCTATATTTCTTTCGATCCTTTATTTTTTTGCTAAACAGGAAAATGTAATCCTAATGCCTTTTCATACAGTTTTTGCATGCTACACGGCATCTTGCGTAATCACTGCCTCTATTTTTAATTGGTACTACACAACTGAATATTTGTTTTATACCGGTAATGTTGCAAACTCGAATAATGATATTGCTCTAAATACTATGCATCACTTGTTTGTTATCTATGTTTGGTTATCAAAAGTTGTGGAACCAAAGTGTGGTACTGCGAAAATTGACAAACTATCATTACTACGTATTTTGTTTACTTTTACTTATGCACCCTATTCAAGAGCTGCTACTTTGTTATACTCAGTAACCTTATTGCTTGTTTATATGTATTTATCTCTATCACCTGCAAATGAACACTAATATAAAGTCTTCTACTCCCTGTCAAGTAAACACACTTTTTGAAAATCTGGGCGGGTCACCCCTAGCTGTATTTCATAATATGCAGTCCACACGTTGTAAAGACAACGACCTCTTTGCTCTTCTTGATCAGTTTAAATTTAATTTTTCCGTGATAATGCTTACAGAAACGTGGTATCGTGATGACTTGGATGATATCACTATCGAAGGTTACAATACAGTGTACTTAAATAAAAAAACAAGAGCAGGAGGTGGTGTATGTATGTACCTTAAATATGAAATGAGATACGAACGGTTAACTGAATGGTGTCAATGCTTAGATGATTGTGAAATCGTATCTGTTAAAGTGGACAACTGTGTATTTGTGACAGTGTACAGACCTCCCGATGGTAATATTAACAACTTTATGCAGTTCTTGGATCAGATGTTTGCTTTCATAAATGAGCATAATTATAGCATTGTATCTGGAGGTGACCTGAATGTTGATATGTTGGCAAACACACAAAAAAAAAACAAAAGGATCTTTCCACACTTCTTGATTCTAACTTGTTATCAAATGTCATTGTCCCTTCTACTCGTATTACTCAGTCGAGTGCAACATTATTAGACCTGTTCGTAACAAACTTTTCCTCAGTATCCATACTTTCAGGCACTATAACTACCGCGGTTAGTGACCACCTCCCTGTATATTTCATTGCGCCCCAATTCCGTTATCAGCGCAGACAGTCCGTTTCTAGTATATTATATCGACCAGTGAATTTAAAATCTCTTTCGAACTTTCGGGTTGAAATTGAGTGAACAAAATGGGACAACTTGTTTTCCTTGTCTACGGCTGATTTAGCTTATGACTATTTCATGCAAACGTTCATTTCACTTTATTATAAATGTCTTCCTCTTATGGCTTTGAAAAAGCCAAAGCGTGCTCGCAAACCTTGGATGACTTTTGAGATATTAAAAATGCTGATGGAAAAAAATAAATTATTTAACGTATTTCTAGTTGCCCGAAATTCAATGATTTGAAGACGTTTAAAAATACAGAAATTCAGTTAATAAAGTCCAATGGCAAGCAAAACGAAATTATAATCATTATATGTTTGAAGGCGTCTCTGACAGCAAAGAAATCTGGAATAAGTTAAACTCCATCATATCTCGAGGTAGAGCTACAAATTGTTTAGAACTTGTAATTGACAATGAGGTTAATAAAGGCAAAGAGTTAGCGAATAAATTTAATGAATATTTCACATCTATAACTAAAAGCTCGCACCAAACAAGTGCTTTTGAGTACTTAACAGCACCACTCAAGGGCTCAATATTTTTTTGTCCGGCAGATGAAGATGAAGTAATACGAGTGTTTAAAAGCTTTAAGATGTCTAAGAGTGAGGATTCAAATGGCCTAAAAATGGAAGCGATAAAACATGTTATGGACCTACTTAGTCCATGTCTGACACATATTTACAACGTTTCCTTAAAAAGCGGCATTTTCCCACAGAATATGAAGGATGCTAAGGTGACGGTGATCCACAAAGGTGGAGACAAAAACAATAACAAATTACAGGCCGATTTCAATTCTCCCGCTTTTTCCAAAGGACTTCAAAAAATTATTCATATTAGACTGTTTGATTTTTTGATAAACATTCCGTTATAACTCAATCACAATTTGGTTTTAGATCAGGCTACTCAACCGAAAGAGCCCTATTGTTTCAAAAGGAATTGATTCTCAAAAATATTGAGGCCAAAAAGTTCACACTTGGCATATCTTTAGATATGGCGAAAGCATTCGACAAAATAAACCCCAAGACATTATTAGGAAAACTGCTGTGTTATGGAATTCGTGGTGTAGCCTTAAATCTGATCGAAAGCTACCCAACAGACAGACACCAGTGTGTATCTACAAACAGGGAAATTTCGTCCGTGCAAGCTGTTAAAGATGGTGTTCCACAAGGCAGCATATTGGGTCCCCTTTTGTTCATTATATTTATAAACGATATTGTACATGTTGACCCTTCAGCCCAATACGTAATTTACGCAGACGATACAAGCTTATTTTTTTTCAGGTACTAATGTGTCATCTAGTAAATACTGCTAACCCAACGTTACAAAAGATATACAGCTGGACCCTTGAAAATTTTTTACCTTATAAATTGTCTGAAAACAAAAGCTCTTCTTTTTCGTGGCAAATCTCCCCTCAATGAAACCACTGAACACTACAATCTCATATTAATAGCAGCATAATCGAATTTTCTTCCACCGCGAAGTCTTTGGGCGTTGTTTTCCATGAACACATGAAACGGGATTATCACACGGAATTTTTATACAATAAGCTTTGCAAAGTCTTGGGTGTCTTGAGAAAATGTCAGTTTATTGCCAGTTCCTCAAAAACTTCTGATATTTAATGCACTCTTTACATCACATCTGAGTTACTGCAACCTAATTTGGGGTAATGGAACAAAGCAATCTATTAGTAATCTTATCTTACAAAAAAGGCGCTACAATCTGTTGCTAACCTTCCTTTTAATGCCCATACTTCACAATTATTTGCTAAATACAAAATAATCAAATTAAACCTGCTCTACGAATATTCTTTAGCAGTCTCTTTTAGATCTGATACCATAAAAGGTCACGGCTATATACGTAGTTTAGCTAACTTGCAATCAAATCCTTCAACGCGCCTAAACCGACACTCTGAATATTGGAATGTGCCGAGACCGCGCACAAATTGCTTTCAGACGTTGAGTTATTGCTTGCCGAATATAATAAATAAATTAGGAATTAATTATGAAAATGTTCGTATGCGATCTAATATTTTTATTTTAAATATGCTTTATTAATTTGTGTGTAGTGTTATTTTTTGTTTGATTACTTCTTTCGATGTATAGCATGTGCGTTTTTTTTTGGTTAGTATTGTTTGTTTAAATTTTTTGTTCTGATGCAAAGCGTATGCAATGGTGGTTTAAACTGTCCTGTGTTTGTGTTTAATTTGATTTTGCCGTTTTTGTTGCCACAGTTGCCATGGGGATATGGGGCTTTGTCAAGCTGTTTTATACAGCTTATTTCCTCTGTCCCACCACTTATTGTACAACTGTACGTGGTAAATAAACTAAACTCAAACTGACTCTGTATACACGCCGGCTTGTTCATTCAAGACTAGGTGAAGCACTTGCCCGTTTTGTGCCTTTTATGGCGACATAGGTGACATCGAACATTTTCTCTGTATGTGGCCACGGTTTGAAAGGGAAAGAGCAGTGATGGTACGGGGCTTGCAAAGAGGTTGTCACGGATTCTCGTGGCTTTCCTGCGAGACACTGGGCTGTGTGACATTTGGTGACGGACCCCTATAATTAGGGCATGCTCAGGTGGAACAACTGAGAGCCATTTAGGCTACACTAACCTCACCTATTGCAACACCACCACCCCCACTATAGACGGTTTCAATGTCACAACCGTTGTACCCCCCAAAAAAATCCTGGTCACCTCATTTACCAGCTCTTAACGTCGAAACTGAAAGCACGTTTTCAAGTTTCTTTTAAATGTTAGAAATGTCTCTCGTTAGCCTTTCAGATAAAAGGAACGTGCATAAAGTATTGTTATTATTTTTATGTAGCTCAAAGGAACATTAATTTGAATATATTTTGCCAAGTAAGGGATAAAAAGTGTAGAAAATCAGTGGGCTAATTTCTAAAGCCCTCCTTGCCAACCTATGCTATTTGGCCCATAAGTGGGCGAAACCGGATGTAATCAAGCGGCTGTGTTTGTTAACAGTGAAAGGGTGTATATGCTATTAACTTCGCTTAGCGTCACGCTCCGCGTGTAGCATGATGCGCATGCGCTCAAGGCAAGAAGACTTGTTGCTCTTCGAGTGCCTTAGCGATAATCCCTAGTCATCATCAGCAAAAAAAGAAAACAAATAGTGCGCTTGGCATAACCCAGGCAAAACCACGTATAAAAATAAAGAGGAAGCAAGCACGAAATATAAAAGTGTAAAGGGTGGGACTAGGAAAAATAATAGAAATAGCAAGAGAAAGTTATATATAGAGAGAACAAAGTTAATAGAAATAAAGAAAGAAAACAGGCAGAAAAAAGTGAGAACGAGCAAAATAAAGAAAAAAAGAGAGAAGTATACAAGAAGAAAACCGTAGAGATGCAAAGAAGGCTGCCCAGTTCCGCTCTTCCTTTGCACTCCTCTAGTGCAAAGCTTCCTTAGTTCTTTTCTTTTTTACAAGGAAAAAATATTTGTCGATCCCGCGAACGAAATTGGTTTGTTCTCGTTATTTTACGAAGTACCAGATTTAATAAAATAATGCACGGATCCCGGCGACTTCGTTAAATCGAGATTCAAGTTTATTTTGGAGTTTACAGAGACTTCGTTGGAGCGTGCTATCATTTTAGGCTGCACGCTTCATCGTGTGTCGAAGTGGTTCAGATATTGCTTTCTCGACCTTTTGATAATTGATAGATTTTCATGGCACAAAGACCACCTTTAGCCAAGTCCGCAACTTTAGGGATACCTTGACTACCTTGAGAGTGAATATTATGCTTGAATCATCAAAAAGCGCAGGCGTTCTTTGGCCAGGCCTGGTCCATGTGCTCACTTCATTCATCATCATCATCACAAAAATTCTGTTCATTCAATTTTCAAAAGCACTGCAATTTTTCACTGTAGTGGTACGCTTGCCTGGCAAACTATTTGATCGTCCTAATCTGTTATCAAAGTGCACGTTAGTGAGGCTCCCTTCTTTTAATAAACCTCGCTTTTTTTCTGGTATAGCGCTTGACCAAAGCGCGCAAGAAGCCGGAGTTTCTGGAGAGCAAGAAACCTGCTGCCATATAACGTTAAAAAGTAAAATGGGGTAATGTCTGAAGGCGCCAGTGATTTGGCAGCCACTGAAATGTGACGTGGTGACTTTTCTCAAACGCAGTATGGAGGGTATACCAAACCTCAAAAAACTTCTGTTCGTATGGCCCATGCTGCATGGCTGATTATAAAGATTGCAGAGCTGCCTTCGAACCACTGAAGACTGACCAACGTTGAGGCTGCTTGCGGTTGACTGTGAAAAGTGCAGCACGAAGAGCTGTTCAGGTCGAATGAAGCACTACGGTGGCATCGCTGGCTTATACGCGGGGCTGAAGCCTGATGGAAGGTGGGTGGCATAGTTAGAAATCGCTGCACAATACGACGCCCGTGGTCTCTCAGAAGACAGTGTTGCAAGGTGATGGCAATGGGCCCGGGAAAAATGCCTTAGGTAGGCTCTCAAGGCTTCCATCACAATGTGTGCTTGTACTGGATGGTCCCGTGCAATGGAAATAGTCGCTTCAGTCGGCGCGAATTTTGGCAAGCCAAAGCAAACTCTGAGTGCCTAAGTTTGTGCAGCCTGCAGAGTGCGAATATTGTTCTTGTAAGTATTAGTCAGTACAGGCAGTATACATATTTCAAAAAACCGAGAAACAGTGATCTGTAGAGTTCCAGCATTCAGTCAACTGACATGCCCCAGGTTTTTCCTCACAGGAACTTGAAGACCTCGGAGATTGCAGTCAGGCGCTGTTACAAGACACACGTGTGCTCCAACGAAGGTCTCTGTCTATTATTACACCCAGAAGTTTGTGAGTTTGGGCATAATAAATGATACGCCCTTTAATAAGAATGGCATAGTGCATCATTGGTTTACGTCTAAATGCCACTAATGCGCATTTTTCGGAGATATCTTGAGGCTTTGCTTGCCGAGGTAGCTCGCTCTCAAACGTGCAGCTTTTTGAAGCCTCACTCGTATCTGAAGGCGTGCGACGGCTGATGTCTACACACGTATGTCATCTGGGTATCTGGATATCGCGAGCGTACTTGGCCTTACAAGTACTCGAGCAGTTAAATGAGGGCGAGGTTGAATAGAACGAAGCTTCGTACTCCTTCTTGGGGAAACGCCCCGGCTGATATAGTGTCATGTGGTTGGGCCGTCGTCGGTTAACACAAAGAATGACTTTTATGTCAAGTAACTAGCGATCCATAAAAAAACTCGGCTACCCGAGCGGTCGGTGAAAACCAGAGTTGACGTGGTCTTCTGAGGCTGCACGGTCAGGGGACGACTTGGAAGAATCGGCCATTCCTCCGTAGATATATTCCTCTCCGCAGTATTCTTTGAATTAGTTGGTCCTTTTGCGGCTTGACTGAACGGTGCAGCAGTAGAGGAGGTGCTGTCGTTTCGAGCTTTTCGAGCCTTTCGAGATGTCGAACGATGGTGCCGACGCCGCTGCCGCACTGTTTCGGCAGCCTCCCTGTGAGACGAATTGCCTCTTACCACTTTCTTAAGCACCGTGCGCTCTTCTTAATTCGAAGGCAGTCTTTTTATGAGACAGCGTGTGAGCTATTACAGTTGCCGCATTTAAGAAATGTGGATCGACCGGTATCTGCCGAATGCGGTTCTGCGCACCGGGAGCACCGCAGCGAGTTCGGGAACACGTCCTTGGCGTGACCTAGCTTGAAGCACCGATGACACTGAAGTGGCTTTTGCACAAATGGTCGAACAGGATGTCGAAAATGTCCGACTTGGACGTGCAAACGCCTTTGAAGACCAGTTTCCCACAGCGTGACATCCAAATGTGGGGCACGTCAGTGATGACAGTACCCTCATTTGCCGACTTAATGAGGGTATAGGCCAGTCAGCGTCGGGAGTCGCAATGTCTACGTAGTATATCACACCAGCTATGGATGCGTTGTCGATCCGTATAAAGGGGCGCACTTCGATCCTGCCTAGCTCTGTCACTTGTTGAAATGGTCCTAGCCCATTCATATGGAAAACGTCTATGGCGAATATATTTTTTCGCGTATTTACTCTGACGTCCTTGATTACATCAGGCAGCGCACGTTCCAAAAAAGGTGGAGAGTGCTTGCCAGTTCAGCAGTCGCAGGTTTACTGAGGACTCTGAGCTTTCCTGAGGCGCAAAGATGATGACGAGCGGCCAACGCTCATGCCTTGACTTCATAGCCGCTGCACTCGCAAGAGTGGGCGAGGCTGCGTTGATGATCCTTTTCTTCGCCCTCTTGCTCCAGACGAGAATGAAATCTTCGTCGGATGAGTCGTCTTTTGAGCGGTTGTGTACAGCTTTGTATCCTCGGTGTCACTGGGTGAGTTTCCTCTCTTCCTTGCGGTGGTCGGCCGAAATCACTGCTGGCCAGGTGGCCCCCTGGAATGCCCCGCGTCTATGGCCACAAGACGGGGAGCTGATGCACCAGGAAAATCGAACGGTTTCACCGAAAAATTCAGAGAGCACAGGGAAAAGCGTTTGGATATTCGAACACTTCGTAGTCGTCCTTCGACACTTTAGCAAACGCTAATGTTGCTTCGATAACCGGCCCGCCGCGTTGGTACGATGGTTATGGTGTTTGACTGCTGACCCGAAGGCGAATGACCAGAGGTGCGTGTACTTAGAACCCCAGATGTTATAAATTTCTATGGTTACCCAATACTACGGCTTCGCTCATAATCATATCGTGGTTTTGGTAGGAAAAACCCAAACGATTATTAAAGCTACGTCACCTTTACAAGCATACCAGAGAAATTAAAACTGATAAACTTGTACGAATGTGATTTGTATAGTCAAAATCGATACCAACTATATAATAATTCAAGCCTTGTGACAGTGAAGAAAGTACTCCACCTTCGGCAATTTCTTTTCCTCTCACCTGGTTTGCGAGTTGCCCCTGAATGCACAATTCTTCGCGTCGAATATTTCTGGGAAATTATGTTATGTCGTACTTTGCTCGTGTATTCTTATTGAATTGATGATGGTCTAAGGCAGGGGTCGTCAACCTAGCCAGGAAAGAGGGAGGGGGGAGTTCCAACACCTCTAAATTTTCGATTTTGCTTGCGAATATACATACGCGCACATACAAACGCACACAGGAACATACATAAAATATAACTGACCCCCCCCCCCCCCCAGAAAACAATTTCTGGCTGAGCCCCTGATCCGCGATGCTCCCCCATCCCTCACTTTCAACTAACGAATCCCCTGTTCCACGACTTTTTGCGTTTTCCGGGGAGCAACCTCGACGTAGATATTTGTGAGTTGGCTAAGAATGTTGAGCACCAAAAGTCACATTGAGATAGTTTGTTTTTCTCTTCTAACAGATTTATGTATTGCAAAGTTTCGAAATAATGCTTTCTTGAATTAAACATAATTCATGTTATAGTGTTGTTCATCACTGTTGTAATTCAGCTTTTTTTTTGCGTGTCCCCCTCCCCTTCTTGTTTTTGACTTTCCCGATTTGACATGCAGCCCCCGCCGTGTCAGCCTCATGAAACACGGCGCTTCGCCTGAAAAGGTTGCCTATTCCTGATTAAAGGCGTTATTGGGACTGATTGTCATCGAATGATTCTCATATATATTCCCAAATCGTTTCAAGGCATCAGTGAGACCCGCTTGAAATAAACGAACTGCTCAAATTCCGTTAACGTATAGATGTGACCCACTTGAATCGACGGCCGCGGTCTGGAATTCGTGCTGAAAACGAAAGAACTGTTTTGCCGCACGCGTATGGTCAATGATATCGCATAGGTTTTTTTTTTTTTGTCGTAAGCGTGAGCATTTGCTAGTCGGGCGTGCGGCTTAAAAGTTCATTCATTTTAAAACGGGCGTAACACCGGGGCGCAATATTGGTTAGATACCACTAAAGAAATGTTTATTTTTGTTATTCTGTAAGAACAGTATTGGTAAATAACTGAATAAATTAAAACAAAGGTTGGTTCTTTCTTCTTCCATCTCTTGTAGGATGTGCCAGCATGACAGGCTGCATTTCAGTTTTTTTAGTATACACTTGTACCACTTGGGCGATATGTGTCTCCAAGCCCACAATGCGAGTTTTAGGTTTAGTCAGAGGGCAATAATATAGTCATTCCTTATCGGTTTTAAACTTTTATTGCGCATAAGCAAATCGGAACAGTATTCATAAACAAGTCTTGTCCTTATCTTTCACCTTGTTACTATTTATGTGCCTTTATAACGCATGTAGAGAGTACTGGAAGTTGAGGGAAACGTGAGGTAAGGCTGAAGTTGGTTTGGGAATACGGGCCTTAGCAGTAGATCCAAACCAGCCTTTCGGAAATCTAAAGCTTTCACAAGTCGTTGCTTGGAGCTTGTAGCGTCGTCGTCAGCTTAATTTTGTTTTTGCGTGTTTATATACGGTGAACCTGTATATAACTATAGGCCATAACTCCCCAAACAATTATTACTCAACAAAAAACTGTAATCATTATGATGGACGGCTTCACCGTCACTATAGAAAAAGAAAGCGACCGTTTACACCCAGACAAATTAAGGTCAACGGTAGCTGGCGAACAGAGCGAGTAGATTGACATGACTGCGACACTGAGAGTAATAAAAAATAAGAGCATATCGAAACTCCTCGAACTTTTTCGACCATTTGCTCGCTCTCCTGAAACCTCCTAGCAGTTATTTTCCACATATCACTGAGGCAAATACCAGTACTTTCCGCATCTTCACTGAAAATAAACAGATTAGTAGGAGAGTAACTGAATAAATAAGCAATTAAGGTAATTAATTTATCTTAGGTATATGAAAAAAATGAAGGCATGTGCATAATCTTCGCGCTGCAATTATGACCCACGAATCTAGGTGGACGCGATTTAAAAGAGCATACGCTGAATTCGAAAAATTCTAAATGTAAAAATATATGAATGAACGAAATAACAAATCCGTTGGCTGCTTAGATTTGCAGGTCCACAAAGTAGAATAGACAATAAATGTTTTTCTTTGCCCCCCCCTCTCTCTCTGATTTTCTTTTCTTTATTTTTTTTGTCTTAGGCCCACATTACGCTTAGGCCGAGTGGCCAACCTGCACAGAGCGGGTGGTGTTATGCCAGCGAGTCCTCGTCAAACGACCGTGCCTCTGAAAAAGGCAATCTGGGTCAAGGCCAGCCCGCAGTCCGCCTGGCGCGATCACCTCGACGGCGTGAACACGCGCGGCGCTTCTCTGGCCCACGTGCATTGAGTCAGCTGCGCACGTGACAGCGAGCCGGCGTTTTCGTGTCTGGTGGTCTGACGCGTGGCGCGGCGACGCCATTGGAGGAATCTGCCCTGACGACCAGCGGCGCTTCTGATTGGACATTTTGGTTGGACCCGGTGTAAATAAAAGAAGCCCTGCGGCGCGTCGCGATCGGCAGTCCTACGAGAGAGGAGTCCCCATGTCGGAGAGCCGACATGTGTATGAGTCGGCGGTCTTAGGCGAAAGGCTGACCTATGTGTTAGAGAGGAGAGCTCGGCTCTTCGAGTCTCTGTCGGCCCCAGTGCCGAAATTGTAACGCCTCTGTATATATGCTGTACATAAACCTTGTTTAACGCACCGTCGTCTCGTCCGCTTGTCTTATCAGCTCTGCGCAGAAGCAGTCGCGGGCTGAGAAACATACGCTACCAAACGGCTGGTGACCTTCCCGGCGGAGTTGGAAGCAGTGGCGTAAGAATAGCAGACTGGGCTTGTTGGTTTAACATATTTGCAGCTTAAGGCGCGAAAACGACACGGACGAAGAGAGACAGAACACACACACGGAGCGCCACTTCTCTCTTCGTCCGTGTCGTTTTCGCGCCTTAAGCTGCAAATAAGCAGTGGCGCCTACAGAACCGTGTTGGCGTCGCCGGCTTTCGCAACAGTGGTGGCTTCGGCGGGATCGGTCCGTGCTACGCAACAGTGGTGGCTTCGGCGGGATCGGTCCGTCGTTCGCAACAGTGGTGGCAGCTGCGGGATCGGCCGGCGTCAGCGACATCGATGCGGTGAGTGCCTGATGTTTTCCCCTCAGTTCACCAGACTACTCTAGCTCAGGTTGTAGTAGTTTAGAGAAGGGCTGTGTGATACATTAGAGTGAGCTTTGATCGTTTCAAGCAAAGTCGAAGTGCTTTGAAACCAAAGTTAATGCGGAGGGGGTAAACACGGGAGAGTGAAAAATTGCTTGCGCGTCTTGCTAGTTGACTTATAGTGGGTACGGCAAGTAAATTGTTAACAGGGGCAAACAGCAAGAGGCTAGTGTGAACGATGGAGAACCTTAAGGTGAAGGAACTCATCGAAATTTGTGAGGAACTCGGCATTACTTTGGGCCCGCGCGAAACGAAAGCAAGCGATCCTTGAGATCATGAAGGATGAGGGAGTGTCGGCTGAGGAAGTCGATGAGGCCTGGGTGGATATTAAAGCACGCCGTGAGGAGGCTGAAAGGCGAGAAGTAGAACGTCGCGAGCGCGAGGAGGCCGAGAGACAAGAGCGCCTTGAGATGAAACGACTAGAATTGGCAATCCTACAGTGTTCGCAGGCGCCTAGCGTAGCTTCTCCGACGATTCAGGTCAGCGGTTTTAGAATTCGGGACCAACTGCCACCGTTCGTAGTAGGCGAGGACATGGCGAAGTATCTCGTCAAGTTTGAACACGTCTGTGAGCGAAATGCTTTGGAGCAGTCTCTTTGGGCGCGGAACCTGCTAGCTCTTCTTCCCGGCGAAGTGTCCGACGCGATAACTTGCTTGTCGAGGGAAGCGTTTGAGAGCTATGACGAGGTTAAGGAAGTGCTCTTGAGACGTTATAAGTTGTCACCCGAGGCTTTCAGGCAAAGGTTCCGGTATGCTAAAAAGAGGAATGAGTCACACGTTGACTTCGCGTTTCGTCTTAAAGCCGATTTGATTGAATGGCTCAAGGGCGAAGGTGTTTATGACGACCGCGATAAAGTGGTGGAATGCGTTGCATTGGAGCAATTCTACCGCTGCATCGAGGAGGATGTCAAACTTTGGCTGCAGGACAGACTTGGGGACGTACAGTTAAACAAGGCAGCTGAGTTAGCTGAGGAGTATTATACTCGCCGAAAGTTGCATAGCAGGGCAGCGCGCGTTGAAAAGGATGAAAAGAAAGAGGGCTTTTCAAGGAAACCTGATCAACGGAAACCCGTTCCGCACCGTAATTTCAAAAAGGACCCGTCTCTTACGAAGGACAGTGTAGGGGAAGGGCAAACAGAAGCGTAGAAATCGAGTGAGGTTTCTACCACACAGGCATTAGAACCGGAAAACAAACGGAAGCCGCTAATCTGCTACAACTGTAAAAAGGAAGGGCACATCGCGAGAAACTGTCAGGAAAAGTTTGCCTTCGCAACGATCCGAGAATCAGAAAAAAACATTCGGTTGTTGGAGCCGTATCTCCAAGAAATTAGGGTCAATGAGAAAACGTGCCGAGCACTTAGAGACTCAGCGGCAACCATGGACGTTGTCCATCCTTCATTGGTGTCTCCGGATGACTTCACACGAGAATGCGCGTGGATCAGGCAAGTCGCCGAGGAGCAGAGTGTTCGCTTACCAATCGCCACGGTTGTCGTTAAAGGCCCGTTCGGTGAGCTTCGCACCGAAGCGGCTGTGTCTGCCGCGCTAAATGATCGTTTTCCTTATCTTTTCTCCAACAACTCAGAGCAGCTTCTCAAAGAGCAGGGCAAATCGTTCTTCCCCAACTTAGCGTGCATGGCTCTCACGCGATCGCAAGCGCGGAAGCTATCGCGGCAGCTTGATCTGGTTCAATGCGGTGAACTCTCAAGTGACCTTGTCGGCGGGTCGACGGAACCCCAGAAAGGAAAGTTTCCGCATGAGTCATGTGAGCAGTCACGCGAGCGGCCCGTCGCCGAACCGGCCGGCGCAGTTTCCGTAGAAAGGGGAGACGACATGGCGCCATTGAGTCAGAGCGAGGGGGTTGCAACGCTCTCGCCTGTAGCGGAAAGTTTGAGCGAGCTGCCGAGAGTTGATCGAGAGACGCTCATTCGAGAGCAGCGTGAGGATCTCTCGATTGAAGCGCTAGTGGAAAGCCAAATTGAAGCGCTAGTGGAAAGCCAGAAAAACGCGGCACAAGTGCTGTCGAAGGAGCGCTACGAGAAATCGGGGAAGAAGCGCACTTTTGAAGTTGATAATCAGGTAATGCTGCTGCAGCCGTCCAAAAGGAACAAGCTTGAGGTTGATTGGGAAGGGCCCGCCACAGTATTATCGAAGCCTTGCGATTCAAATTATGAAGTGAAATTAGGAAGGCGGCCGGACAAAATTTACAACTTGATGAAACCATACGTTCAACATCAAGCGGTCGTGAATCTGTTGTTGAATGCTTCAGTGGAAGAGGAAGCAGAAAATTTGAGTTCTAGTGAGGTAATCGAAGGGGGATCGAAAGTAATCCGGGAGCAGATAAACCTAGCGCCTAGCTTAAGTGAAGGAGGACCTGAGAAAGAGGACCTGAGAAAGATTGGTTCCGAGTTTGAAGACGTGTTTTCGGACCGCCCCGGAAACATGAGGGTGATCGAACACGATATCGAGCTAAGCGGTGAGGAGTCCATCCGTAGCAAGCCGTATCGTTGTTCCCCTGTGCAACGTCGCAAGTGTGAGCCGCTCTTGGTGCCGCATAGGTATCGTCGCCTAAAAGTGGCCGGTTACTGAAGTGGAGCATGTTGCTCCAGAGCGCAACTTTGACGTTCGCTAAAAAAATAAAAAAAAAATAAAGGAAAGGTAGACGCTAATGCAGGTGCATTGAGCAGTGCGTTCCAGCTAGTAACTTCTCAACCTTTCGGTTTCTCGCTGGCGATTCGGGGCAAAATTTTGACCTCATCACGACCTGGGCTGAGCGCTCTCGTTCAGAGTGATCTAAAGGGGCCAAATTTGTGGTATTCTAATCCGTTACGTTGTTGTACGTGGGGAAAAAAAATTGAGTTGTCATTTTAAGGGTCTTTTGTCCCACATGTGCCTCTTGATGTAGAGGGAACAAAATTCCGATAAACACGTAGATAGGTATATGTTGTACTATACTTTGTCTGGTGTTCTGTCGGGTGACCGAGGGCACTTGCGTGTGTCGTGTGTTGTCTGTTGTCGATCCGTTCTTGGCAAGTTGCAGAACCATCGACAAGTGCTGAAACCGAAGATGGTCAGAAGAGACGAGTGAAGCTGGTCAGCAAGTTGTGGCGACAAGCCAGTGGAGCTGGGGTCCGTCGTCAAAAATGGGATGTGTTCCCGGAACAGTCTGGAGCTGTATTCTCCCCATGGCCCTGGAGGCGAACCTGGAGGGACCTGGCGAACGAGCGCACCTGACATCCGAGCCCCGTGGAAGCAGCTCGTCTTTCCGGTGCATTGTCTGGCGGCGGGGGTGCTGTTATGCCAGCGAGTCCTCGTCAAACGACCGTGCCTCTGAAAAAGGCAATCTGGGTCAAGGCCAGCCCGCAGTCCGCCTGGCGCGATCACCTCGACGGCGTGAACACGCGCGGCGCTTCTCTGGCCCACGTGCATTGAGTCAGCTGCGCACGTGACAGCGAGCCGGCGTCTTCGTGTCTGGTGGTCTGACGCGTGGCGCGGCGACGCCATTGGAGGAATCTGCCCTGACGACCAGCGGCGCTTCTGATTGGACATTTTGGTTGGACCCGGTGTAAATAAAAGAAGCCCTGCGGCGCGTCGCGATCGGCAGTCCTACGAGAGAGGAGTCCCCATGTCGGAGAGCCGACATGTGTATGAGTCGGCGGTCTTAGGCGAAAGGCTGACCTATGTGTTAGAGAGGAGAGCTCGGCTCTTCGAGTCTCTGTCGGCCCCAGTGCCGAAATTGTAACGCCTCTGTATATATGCTGTACATAAACCTTGTTTAACGCACCGTCGTCTCGTCCGCTCGTCTTATCAGCTCTGCGCAGAAGCAGTCGCGGGCTGAGAAACATACGCTACCAAACGGTTGGTGACCTTCCCGGCGGAGTTGGAAGCAGTGGCGCCTACAGAACCGTGTTGGCGTCGCCAGCTTTCGCAACAGTGGTGGCTTCGGCGGGATCGGTCCGTGCTACGCAACAGTGGCCTTCCACGTTCACCCTTCACTGGTTGGTCCTTGCATGGTTGCCAAAGCTGAGGAGCCACGTGCTTGAAATAAGAATGCTGCTAAACTGGCATCCATAACTATTTTTACGTGCCTTTATATTTCTTGGGGTGCAACGCTTGCTGCTACCGTAGGCGTGTGCGCAGGGTTCCTTTTCAGGGGGGGGGGGGGGGGCAAAGGTCGTCGCAGCGCCCCCCTCTCTCTAATAGGAGCTGATTTTGCACCCCCCTCCCCGCCGGAGTCGCAGCATCCCCCCCTCCCTAATGTCAATGCCTGGGACTGGCTTTGCCCTCCACGCTGTTTAGGTGACTAGACAGGGTGCCCTCCCCTCCCCCTATGGCTGTTACTACAGCAATCTCAAAAACACGTAAATTCTACATATGTCGCTATAAACCTTGTCTCAGTTCAGCATTTACGGGCCTTAATTTTTTCCCCATGATAAATATTCGCAGAAAGAACAAAAATAATGAATCGATGTGGCCCCGTGAAAACAAATTGACACTATAAGCAACATTATGGTTCATTAGTGTTCACGGTAGTTGAGTGGGTTGAAGCTGGCCTGAAATTAGTGGAAGTAAAAACAAATATAATTTCCAAACGTAATCTTGGGATCTCGACCAATCAGTTGAAAGAAACAATTATTTGATAATTGATAAAACATATTGAAGTTTATATTTGATAACACATAATGAAGTTTAATTTCTCTTTTCTTTCTTTCTTTCTTTCTTTCTTTCTTTTTTTACGACTTATATCTTGTTTTAAAAATATTCCATGGAGCCTCTACATGCTTAAAATGTCAGTTGGACACCAGAGTAGATGGAATTAAGTCCAGAAATTACAATAAGGTAAAAATTAGTAGTTCGTTGGTATCGAAGTCATACAACACGTAAAAATTTCAGTTTGTCATGTCCAATAACCAACCAACCAGCAGAAGGACGCACAATTATCACTGATTTTACTCACTCAATGCTCTTTCACATTTTTTTATTGCCTCGCAAACATTACGTCTCGGCACGCAGGATGCCGGAACTTGAGTGCACCGCATGCTGACTTCACCGCAGAATCCCCATGGATGTTCTTCAAGTGTGGCAGCTTGGGCTAGTTGGTATGGCATGACGATAGTTATAGCGCGAGAACAAAACGACGACAGAGACAAGGACACGAAAGACACGAGCGCTCGTGTCCTTCGTGTCCTTCTTGTCTCTGTTTCGTCGTTTTGTTCTCGCGCTGTAACTATCGTGATGTTCTTCAGTTTCGTTTTCATGGGCAGCAGCGCCGCCAGCGCCGCTCTCTTGCTACAAGGTCCACGGGTCCACCACTTCATAAATAACTTCCTGCTGAAGAAATCGACGGCGCTCGGCACCCACTATTCAGCCACTAGGACCCCACGTTAACGATCTGTTCTACGTTTGTAGCACCGTTGGAAAGGTATGAAACGTGTACGCTTTTGTCTTTCGCGTATTGTACGATGATTTTATTAGCCTCTAATGTCGATGTGTCAGTGATGTTGAAGCCATGGCAAACTTCGTGCAATCGAGGTGTACGCGAGTCAACGACCGATAATGCGTTGCGTGCCTATAAATGGCCCATTGAAGTCTGTTTTACTTTGTGGATCTTGCTCATTTTATCAGGGGGCAATAAAGGGAAGAAGTAATATTTTGCTGTGGAGATCGTTTTCCTTCTGCTGCTGTGCCACCCATACATGTGCAGGGTGTCCATAAATTTATACGCAGTGATTCTCCACTTGATCGAAAAGCTATGCATGCTAAGTAGTAAGTTCATGTTGTCAAGCATTATTCTTAGTTTGTGCAACACCGTGCGCTGTAGAGCAAATACTGTCAAATAAATTAGGCTTAGATTTGTTTGAATGCCGCGTTGAGCGAAGGAAATAGTTTCTGACAATTGACCTGCATGATGTACTACTTTCAGATTCACGGTGAACCAGAAAGCATCATAGATCGCTCCCTTGCACACGATTGTTGAACTCCTTTTCATCACATGTGCATATTTGGTACGCGCTTGTCGTGACTTTAAATTGAATATGTGTCATTTTCCTTCCTGCAGCAGCAGCGCCCATTATGTGGTTTCTCACCCTAAAGTTTGTCAGCGGTTACTTTCTGACTGAGTTTGCGTGACACCTCTTACGTGCCGACATGTTTGTTTAATGTGATATCAAGTTAGCGGAGATATGTGTGTTATGTGCAATGAAGGAGCTTGCTTGCTTCCTTGTGCCTATATGCTTTGGCTCGTACCCACTATGGAGGATTGTCCATTAATTAAACCGGCGGTTATTGTAATGGGGAAAATAAATTGTTAAATTTGAAGAAGAAAAAATGATTACTGAGTCATCTAGGGAATATAAGAGTGGATAATCATAAGGTGATTTACGAATGAAGTAGGTACATAACTAATAATTGAAAGGATTACATAGATGGTAATTTCAAATAACTAGAATTTCATTAGGTAAAAAAAACAGGAAAAAAAGAAATTTAAAAAGCAAACCTTCTTGTGTCTGAGAAATTCACAAACTGCTATGCAAACGCTCCTGTTGCTGTGGCCCAGAGAAGAAGCCCCAAGGGAAGGATATTTTTAGAATTAAAGTAATGTTTAATTTTCTGAATATGGTTTCTAAATCTTTCTTCCTGTGGCTTGTGAAACGTCGGCAAATAAGAAAAAAAAATTATTGATCTTTTCTGGCTCTTGACAGTAAGAGCAATATAAGTAGTAGGAGCTGTGTTAATGAAAACAGAAGCGACAGACGTTTGGAGCTACGATTCCAATGGAGTGGTTCGGCTTAGTTCGGTGCAGTTTATTTGCCAATTTTGATGCCTATTTGTATTTTAATAAGTACCAGGTCAGTGTGCGAGATGGAGCTGTTGTCTGCACTTACTTTTCCCACAGCGAGAGTGCATGTACACACACACGTGAGCTAGTGTTCCAGCCGGTTGGACATTGTTTGGTTTCGAAGTATAGAACAGACCTGCAGCACTTAAGCTGTGTGTTTCTGCATGCCTAACACTTTGTCCATTTAGCACTGCAGCTAATAGAAAACACGTAAATCACTTCTCTGAAAAGCAAGCACCATTCGTATAGCATTGTTATTATTAAATAGCACGCATCTGCATGCCAACTGTTTAGGATTATATAGAAATTTTGGATAAATTCTGGCTATTTCTTCAGTATGACTTGTTTTCTCCGCATTACAAAATCTCGATATACACATTTAATTTTCACAGAAGTGGTGTGACCACGACATGTGCATTGAAAGGGAAGAACAGGCAAACATTACTTTAAAGTTTTTTTGTGTGTTTTGTGTTGCTGGAAAAAGCCCACAGACTTCAGAAAAAGAATCAATTGCCAACTAATTTGCATCAGTGCTAACTTTTTCTGGCTGTTTTAAAACGTAGACAGTGAATTAGCCTGTTACAGCTGGTGTAGAACTTACAATGTCTTCTTTAAAAAACACTATGGTGCTCTAAGTCAGTTTAGGGTTTATAGTTATTGTTTGAAAAAACTATTGTAATGTGCTGGTAAAAATGTTTTTGCAACTAGCTGAGAAAACAGTAGTCATAGTTTTCCCTTTTCAACTTTGTGTGTGAACCATTGTGTCAGTACATCAGGGCTATGTCTCTGGTATGCAAGTATAATGGGCAACCACTGAGCCCGGTGAAAGGAACTTACAACATTTTCATATAGCGTGGGCAATTCTTGTTCATTTTTGCCCGCAGCATGAGGTATTTCTGTTGCATGTTTTGGTAGCTAGGTCACTTTCTCAACATACCTAGTCATGGGCAGTAATGTAGCGAGAAATTGTTTTGACAGGGTGGTTCAACTACACTTTATATATGTTTGTGTCTGAGTTAGCATGTTTTTGTATATATGCATATATGCTAAGTTTAAAAATTCTAGGGCGACGAGGGGAGTGAAACTAGCCCCCGGCCTCTGGCTACGCTACCGTTCAGCATGCCGCATGTTGAGCAAGTGACTGAAAAGCTGCACAACATGTTGAAAAGTCGTGCATTCGAAGAAAAAAAAAAAAACGTGTTCAAGAATCACGAGGCATGTGTGACATATTTTATTCCCCGGTGCCATCCCTCTATATTTAGCTTCCAGTGTTTTTGTTGGGTTGAGAGAAGAAAAAAGGCAACTCCATTTTGTGACAAATCTTCGCAATTCCGGTCGTTCTGGACACATTCTTGAAATTTTGCTGCTGTGAATTCATGAGGCAATAAGCTCCTTTAGTGAATTCATTACATGGCTACTTGAAGGGCCCCTTTGAGATACCAGGAATATTTCTTGATGTTGGTTTTTATGAAACGAGAAGTGTTGAATATGTTCATAACGGAGTGGAGCCGTAAGCAAGAAACACTCAATAAACACAACTTGCATTTTAACTCTATCTAGACGAATGTCAGTGCAACATTTGAAAACGAATCGAATAGCTGTGACCACCTTTTCTAGGTACAAGCAATTAGGAAGAATTATTTGCCTGTGCGTACTAGAGGCTAAATTTCAGCATTGGCATCCATGTTGCCATTTTGTGGTAAATGTACAGTGCTCAACTCAGCTGTCTATAACGACGGAGCGCCGCGCGCGAAACAGCGCGAGCGACATCTGCAGTCGCAAATACGCCACATCCGAGCATGCGCGGTGCCAATGATGTGCCTGCCCTGCAGTTTCCACCCTTTTTTATCTTCATGGCCGCGATGGCTGTTTTGGCCGTCGAAGCGCTGTCAACACTACAAAATCGAAATAAAACGACAACAAAAAATATTCTCGCTTCGTGATATCATATCACAGCGACAATGGTTTTACTTCGTCTTTTTTTTCTTGTTTTGTCGCGAAATCGCTCAGAGGGCTTTTGACGGCCAAAGCGGTTGTTGCATCCGCGTGATAAACAGGGATCAGTATTGCCAGGCAGGCACATAGCTGGCGCCGCGCATGCTCAGATGTGCCGTATTGGCGACTGCAGGTGTCTCCCGTGCTGTTTCCCGCACGACGCTTCGTTGTTATAGACAGCCGAGTTGAGCACTGTACATACTTAATACCGGTGTCACAGCGGCACTTTTAATCATGATAAGGGTAATACGGATTGTTTTTCTAGATTGCGATCAACTATATGGCCGCTGCTACATGGCCCAAGCTAATCCGGTTCGAGCTTGGTCAGATTAAATGCACCAGGTGGCACTTGTGGGCCAAAAACATGTCATTGATGAAACTCGGCGTACAATATTTCAATTGAACCCTTTATCAGCAATATGTTATTCGTGCAAGAACAGCTCACACTTCAAAAACTTTGCTGCCACTACAAATGTTTTTTCATAAATTGATCATTTGATAGAGTTTTCTTTGCACTTACCTTTATTGCTGTGCGGGAATCTTAATCTTCGCTTGTATTTCTGATGGTAACTGCTTTTAGCCATCCAGTCACAGCAAAACGGCAATCTCGTTGTAAAGGCCAGAGTTTCACTTCTGGTGCCTCAAGTCTCCCAGTTGTTCTTGGCAGCAGTCAATTGCTGTAAAGGTCTCTTCATTCGACCACGAAGTGCGCGTACGCTGTGACGTAGTCGAAAAGCTGGCGACACGCATAATCAATTTGCTTCGAGGTGCTCCAACTCTAGTTTCAACTCTAGTTTACGACACATTTCCTTGGCTTGTGTTTTTACTCTATCTAGACGAATGTCGGTGCAACATTTGAAAACAGAGCGAATAGCTGTGACTGCCTTTTCTAGGTACAAGCAATTAGGAAGAACAGCGAAACCATCCTCCTTATCTGACGGCACGACACAAAGTTCATTGTCTCTCAGAAACTTGGCCGTCTTCCGCAACGGAAAGCTGGTGCTGGTAGGCTTACCCTGTAGGAGCACGTCGACGCCGTCCGAGATGCATCTGTCCGAATCCTCTGGTGAAGCGCGGCCAGCAACAGAGCGCACCATTGAAAGAAGCTTGGGTGCGGACCTCTCTCGGTCGACGGCGAACTTCGGACCTAGGGCAAGGGAAACAGTTAGCACAGAATATTAGTAGCGACAAAAAAGGGACAAAAATGGGTTCAGCATATTTTTTTCTGTCGAAACACATAAAGTTGACGTGCCCATCCGAGTCATTGCGAGAGAAAGTGGAACATGGCAAAAGCAACTCGGCCTGTTTATTCAGAACCATCTAAAGTGGCTAAAGATTGATGACCCATTTCTGATCAAAAACTCGCAGACACTGATAGAATTTTTCAAACAGTCAAATCAATCTAATGTTTTCGGTTTTTCAATCATTATAAAGGACCTATACTACTCACTGCCTCACGATGAGGTATTAGAGTACATAAGGGATAACATAGAAGTCTTCGGGGAATTGAACTTTCAATTAAAAACTGGCATCAGTGCATGAGATTTTCTTGACCTTGTATTGCTCTACCTTACCTCTACTTTAGTTCAATGGAATGATTGCATTTATCTACAGAAAAAAGGTGTTTCAACCAGCTCATGCATAGCACCTCTACTCAGTGATCTACAATCGGCAAAAATGTGCTATAAACTGCAGAAAAAGTTAGAGGGCACCCATGTCATCAAAGTATTCAGATACGTGGATGATTGCTTGGTTCTTCTAAATTGTAACCCTTCTATGTTCCACTCAATTAAGGCTGAAACGATAGGCTTGTTTGAAGATTGTTTAAAGCCACTTGTGTTGACACATGAAATGCCCGAGAATGACAAGTTACATTTTTTGAATTTAGGACTGTTTTTTAGCACACAGCACATTTGTTGGTGTTATGAACCACGTGCGCAGAAACCTTTACTTCCTTTTTCTTCTGCTCACAGCAAGTTAGTTAAGCGAGGCATAGCACTAACCTGTCTTGAGAATGCCTTAAATAGGTCATGCGTTCACATCTCTGCGAGCTTCAAAGCTCCAGTTTCCCGGCTTCAGGTTTTCCCGAGCGTTTATCGCTTCCGTTGCTGAGACTATCCTGCGGACTAACAGGGCAGAGCAGAGGAAGCGACAGGATCGGAGCAGTACGGATACAGAGCATGAAAGAATAGCCGTGGTTCTATACAAACACCACATATGGCATAGGCTCAAGAAAATCGGAAAACGAGTGGGAGTTCGTGTGCTGTTCTCTGCACCGTTCAAATTAATCAGCCTCGCCAAATCCACAAACCTCCTAAAAACGCAGTCATCAAATGAATGTAGAGTTCAGCATAGAAACAGGTATGTGGCGTGCTCCCGAGAACTTATCTATAGGACCCTCCTTTCCTGCGGTGTTTATGTTGGAACGACCGGAAGGTGTCTGAACGATCAACTGAGAGAACACGCTAACAATGTTAGAGACTGGAAAGATGGTTTTTTTGCTCAGCACTGCACTCATTGCAACTGTGCTCCCCTTTTCAAGGACACAGTGACTCTGTACACGCACAGGGATGAGCGCACCAGAGTCATCGTTGAGGCCGTGCAAATGGCACGCGAACAGGTGTCGTGCATTAGTAAGTTCCTTCTCGGACAGAGACACGGAGGGCTAAGGTTCCACGAAGGTTTAGGTGCGCGCAAGTAGTTATATTACTTTTAGTTTTCTGTTTTGTTTCCTTATAGATTTTTCTTGGCCTTTTTTGTGCTTTTTTTTCCCTTATTCATCTATTGCTCTTTGTGCCACAAGGTTTCTGTCACATGATTTACTGTCTCTATATGTTTTCGCGCTCTCCGCGATAAACTCAGTTGGAAGTTAGCGCATGTGTCCTTCGTGTCCTTGTTGTCGCTCTGTTCTCGCGCTATAACTATCGTCATGTCATACCAACTAGCCCAAGCTGCCACACTTACTTTTCCTGTGTGTTACTTTTCCTGTGTTTTGTGTCATTCCAGAATGCCACATTTGGGTTCTCATTAATTTATGTTTAATTGTTGAGGACTCCGAAGTCACTGTGGTCTTATGGTTTACTCATCAATGTAGCCATATTTTTTGTTTTGTTAAGTAAAGCAAGAAAATAATTTATCGAAGATCATCTGTTATAAAAGGCAATTTTTAGATATGATTTCAGAACACCGTGGAAGGTAATCTAAAGTAGCTGATTCGGGTATAATTCTAACTACAGAATTATCTTGGCTGAGGCTTTGTACTAGTTTATTTAGCTCAGCTTCAATCGATTTCATGTTTGGCTCTTTCTAGGTATATTACTTCGAATAAAATGTCAACGAAAAGCACTAAAGGTGTCCGTAAACTTGAACGCCCACGTCCACTGCGATCGAGCTCCGATACTGACAAGTCTCCATCCTCTCTTCTTAGTGCAGCAGAGAGTATGGCTATGTCACTTGACACGAACGGTGAGTCAGAAAAATTCTAAGAGTGCAGTATTTCATTCTTGACAAAACAAGAAAGGCAGATAGGTATATGCTTCAATATAAACAATGCTTTTTGAAGTGGATAAATGCTATACATTCAATTAGAATGTGTACAAGTATTTTCATTCTAGGTGGTGTGAAATCAATGCATAGGTGACAAATTCAGTATTATCCAGTGTTTGTTAACACAACAGTGTTCATGTTTATCACACTCTAAGAGAACGCACTGATGTAATGAAGACAAAAGCCATTCTTCGTGTTTGTTGAAGAAGGGATGGTGAGGAAAGCTTCACACAGGGAGAAGTACAGTGGAAAGACGATAGTGCAAGGATGACTATATCATTTGCACATTTTATTCCCGTCTCTTCCAGCATTCTTGTGAGCATCCCAGCATCTAGGTCCTCACTTGAATGGTCGCAGATTTCTTGCTTTACGAACTGCAAAATTCTTTTATGTTTCCTGTCAGCATAGTAGAATGGGGCATCAAGGAGTGAAAGTCCTGAACTAGTGATAGGAAGCAGTGATCGATCCTCAGGCTGCCTGAAGGGTGTAGGGGTAGATGTGGATTGCAGAGCAGGAGGTGCTGGGCGACATAGCAAGTTGTTAAAGAAATGAATGGTGTGACCAGTGGTTTGGCAATTGACCCATCACTTCCACCAGTTGAAAGGAGGCTTATTTACATAGAAAATCTGCTAGAGCAGTGGCTTTGAGCAGTACACTGTATGTAAACTTCTGTGCCCTCTTACATAACGTGTTGACAGTACTGTTGCTGTGTTTGTGCCCTTTTAAGTATACTCTTGAATTATCAAAGGTAAGTAGAGAGCGCAAAACTTGGCAGTTCATGTACACTTCCACACTGTGAACCAAAGATGTGAAGAAATGCTTAAAATTCACCTACTTTTCTATGGCTGTAATGACTGTTTATTGACGTGGCTAGTTGTAAAGTAGCGTACCATATGAAACGTGATATGACAAGCATATGAAGAAAATGTTTGTGTGTTCATAGGCTTCTATGCCCTTGTCTTGCATGTGGTGCACTAGTGATGAAAGAATTATTGAAAAGGGAATGTCATCTGAACTAATGTTTTGACAAGTGGACTTGTCTTCAACAGGGCTGCAACGTCGTCGCAGCAGTAGCAACAAGAAGACATTTCCACTTGTTGAAATGTTGGCTCTAATAGCATGTCCTGTTCAGTGATATTTCATCGCTTTAAGCCCTCATCTTTCTCTGATCTTTTATCATGGGCTACTCAAGTAATGCCATTTTTTCATTTTAAAAATGTGGAATCGGATCACTAGGAATACTATTATCTTAAATGTTGAATCATATATTTTATGGGTTATTTGGTAGCCTTGTGTGAATAGTGAATTTTTGGTTCAAAGTGAATTCGAAGCGAATGATGATTTTGGTCGAATAATTTCAAACACAATTCTAATAGCATATATATATATCTCATATTATAAATAAAAATGGTTGTGCTTGTCATGATGATTTAACTAACTTGCTCAATAGTTTTTAAAACTTGAAACATACAGTCTCTTGGCTATGAGACCTCCTTCTGTATACTAAATGCCTGTTATTGTACCTACTTTTGATTAATAAAATTCTTACTCTGATATTGAAGGTTTGTGCAAATGCCATTTTTGTGCATCAAAGGAAATGGAAACAACTTTAAATAGTAGCAGGATAAGACTTTAGGTAAGATACTAGTGATAGCTTGTAAAATATGTTACGTTTTAAAATTTACTATGCTAGGAAACAGCACACTAAAAAAAGATCATGCTCATTGATCGAGATGCATGATGCACAGCACGGCACAATCTTTGAAAAAAATTTCAATGTGGTGTAGCTTTTTGTAATGTTAGACAATAAATGCATATTGAGGTGCATAAAAAGGAGATATTTCTATAGAATGGCTTGAACTTTTTGTACAGAAGTTATCTCCCCTGTACTCGGGAACTTATGACTCTCTGCCATTGTTATGACTATCTTGCCGAGAATCATTCAGCACAGACCTCACTTGCATCATGTTTTCATCCTGTAGACTGCAACTGTGGTTTCCTTTCAGCATTCAAATGGAACGAATATTCAACATCCTTGAAAATTTAATTATTATCAAAAATGAATTTAAAACAGTGGCTAATAATAACCTAAAGTATTTTCACATGCCTCTCAATATTTTTTTACTGATTAGACATTTTAAATGAGCCTAGCTTGTCAACCTGGTGTGCTCGTAAACATTGCTGTGCACAATTGAGCTTGTTTGTAGCATTGTTCCCATTCGCAAAGTGGTTTCGATGAATATTCAATACTCAGTTCTGTTTCTGCTATGTAGGTGGCTACACAGTGTCACCTGTGTTTGTTGCTGTCTTGTTTGCTGTACTGATGGCAGAACATTCTCAGTGCGGTATTGAACATACGTGGCACCAGGAAAGCAGCGGTTGACTCTATCATGTCACATGCTCGCAGTCTTAGGCATGAAGCTAATTCTGAAATTACTTTAATTATTTGGGTAACCATCTCACAATAGTGTATCATGAAATCTGTTGAAATTGGGATTTTGTAACTTGGCTGGCCCATGTGCACTCATTATCAGAACTTAGTGCAGTAAGGCTGTGCAAGTTGGAGACCTCTAAAGTGTCCTAAAGCCTCCCATTTGGAGGTGAGCAAGAAGGCTATATGTATTAAATTAAGGGTATATGTACCATGCACACCTGCATTTTACTGCTTTACAAACTGAAAGCTTCCTAATTATTGTTTTTTTACAGCACAATGCTCTGTAAATGACGAAGATTTGCTAATGGAGATTGAAATGCTTCACGTCTCATTGAACAATGGAAATTATGATAGTACCATACAGGCTCTAATTGCCAATGTCTGTGAGGCACTCAAAGTGAAAGGAGCTACCATGGAATCGTCCTTTCAAGGTATGAATTTCTCTTAATGGTCGGCTCATGTTTTCTAAACTGTGAGTTAGTAAGAGCTGGTTAATTACAGAGTTTAGTTTTATATTATAAGATTCTTCATTCCACATAGCATGTTCACTTTCTAAAATTCCTCCTGTTACTTATTACAGAATATCTATCTTGTAGATCTCTGGTTTGTCATATGTGGCATTGTCCAAAAGTGCAGATCAATAATTTTGTAATCTCAAATATTTTTTCATTGCATGCACATTCAAAGGAAGGCTATCTGTTGACAGGGGCTGGTCTTAATGTTCCTTATAATGTATAGTGCTCACAGAATATAGTGCTCACAGAATATAGTGCTCACAGAAGTGTAACAACTGCTTTGCACAGTTGCTTGACGTAACCTTGTTGTGCGTTTGCAAATATATAGCCGCTAAAGGGGGTGTAGGCTCGTAGAAATGTGCGATCTAATATATGCTGATGCTACATGCAGGGGTGAAACAGCTGCGCCGTTTGAACCATTGTGAGCTAAACTTGCTTACCTGCGCCATCCTGCACCAAACCACTTCTGCTGTGGCAAACTCTGCTATCAGTGCCGTACAGCACCTCAGCAACGAAATTTAGCTGCAAAGTACAAAAGCCATCAAGCGCTGTGCCCGGAATCGTACCTGAAACATTGTCTTTTTGGTTTCGTGAATACAGTTTCGGTTTTGTAAAGGCTGTGATCGCTCTAGGAGCAGCTATGAGCTTTAGTCCATAGGGCATGGTCGCGATCGCTATACGTGTGCGATCACAGCAGGCATAAGCACGAATGGCTTATGAACCCTTCTAGGTGCTGCGTTCTCAATGCGAAGAGACTACCAGAAGAGCATCTCTTTCTGGCACGACTGTATTCTCCTACACCAGCGTTTTGTAGCGTTATGCGATATCTGATGTAAAAGAGTTGGCTGCTAGCCTTTCCTATTGCGTTCATTGCGTCACCATCCCAGTGAAACTGTTTCTTTAGTAACTTGGTGGCAGCGTTCGGAAAAAAAAGAAGGAAGATGGATGTAACGGTGCTCAAAAAAAAAGGGGGGGGGGGGGGGGGGTCTGGTTCCTGGAACTGCCTAGCCCAGCCTGGTGCAGATGATTCCTCATCGAGCGCATGCGTGACGTATTCTCGTTCATTTGTCCGCTGTGCTTCGCACTTATCAACTTGGCGGTTGACACTCGCATGTTCGAGTAAAAAAAAAAAAAAATAGATGGGCTGCTGTACTTAACTAAAAAAAGTCACAGTTGCACCAAATGGGTGAAGCAGTGAATGCAATATCAGCAAATTGTAATGTTAGACAAAGTGAGGCTGGCTATTTTGGTTTTGATCTCGCGTAACTACGAAATGCTGGTGTACGAAAATATGGCCATCATTGTAAATTGTTTGAACCTCCCCCGTGAATAGCACATGCATCGAAGGACTTTGAGAACGACATCCAAGAAGAGAATGTTGAGTGAAATAGAACAAGAACCAGATAGTTTTCATGAAATATTATTTTTGTAAGAATTCTTTAGGACGCCCAGGTAAGGCAACCGTTAAAGGTGCCAAACAGCAAGAAGACAGCAGCCAGCGGGTACAGCAGGAGCAGCTCGAGCCTCCGCCACAAGTCTTTTTCGTCGTTCCTATAGAAGGGCCTGTATTTGTCCCTATCACATCAAATAAAAAAATCTTTATTTGTCCCCCAAAAATATACACAAAAATATACACGCATTGGGGTTAGTGTATACAGAAGGAGGTCCCATAGCACAAGGCTGAAAGGGGACTTTAATGCTGCAATCATGACGACGGCAGTAGCGTGCTACATGACCGGGGAGAAGGCGGTAGTAGCAAATGAGCCTGTTGTCAGGCATGCGCCAAGGGTTAGTTGAGGGTGCTGCGGGGTGGCGATAAGGAGGTGGGTGCGGATGGATAGGCAGACTCGCTGGGTAGAAGAGACTGAGCTGCGCAGCTGGATTCGTGACAGGTGGTAGCGACGGCGACGATAGTCTTGTGGCCTCAGCGTAAGTCAGAGGTGCGGCGATAGGCGAAGGATGGTATGTGGGAGGCAGAATGTCAGAAACTTGCTCTTCAATGCCTTGCGGAGCAATGAGGTCAGCGTGTGCACACTGGTCAGAACGTAGGGCACAAGAGACAGTTGGCGTTGAACTTCTTCTTGAGCGAACTGCTGGATTTGCTGCATTAGCATGGTTTGTTTGGAGGAAATGTCGCCAATGGTTAAAGCAGATGGGGTGGTCCTGTCGAGGTTTGCAAGTCGCGTAGAAATGCACTCTCTCCGCAGCTCGTTGGTCTGACAGTGCTTAATAAGCTGGGTGACAGTTTGAGGTTTTTTGCCACAAGTACCTGAAAGGCGTCGTCCTGAATATCTTTCATAATGTGCCGTATTTTGTCAGTGTCAGACATGTCGGGATCGATACGATGGCAGAGGTCCAGAACATCCTCAATATACGATGTAAAGGTCCCGCGACAGCGCTGTGCGCGGCCGCGCAAGCGCTGTTTGGTGCGGAGCTTGCGAAGAGCGGGTCGGCCAGACTTCCGCAGAGCGCGTCTTAAAGGTTGACCAAGAGGGAACTTCGGCTCTATGCTTGTTAAACTGCAGCTGTGCCACACCAGCGAGATATAAATTGAGGTAAACGAGCTTGTATGTGTCGTCCCATTTATTGTGAGCGCTTACCACTTCATACTGGGACAGCGTGGAACGTACCGCTTTGTTCGGCAGTATGTTTGTTCATGTTCCTTGTGCCATCGTCGGAAGAGCTCTCCTCGCTCAATCACTGGGCAACTTCAGCCACCCCCTTGTCCTTCTTGGCCTTTCAACCGCATTGGAATCGACTTGTACGATCCCCTACCGTACTCATCAAATGGAGACCGCTGGGTCATCGCAGCCATGGACCACCTTACACTCTACACTGAAAGTTCGGCACTTCCCATGGCAACTGTGCGTTAAGTCCGCTTGTTCATTCTGCGCAACCTTGTCCTTCGGCACGATGCACCCCACGAGCTTCTTATTGACCGTGGGCATTCCTTTTTGACAGAAGCTGTAGAAGCCCTCCTGCACGAACGCAACATCATGCATCGAAAAACCATTGCATATCATCCCAAACAAATGAGATGACCGAGGGCTTTAATCGCACACTAGGTGACCTGCTCTCCATGTATGTTTCCAATGACCACACCAACTGGCATCGCATACTGTCATTCGTTACTTACCCGTACAGCAGCCCCATTCAATCTACAGCTGAATTCTCCCTGTTCTTTCATCTTTATGGTCAGGCACATTCCTCATTCTTGGGCACTATCCTTCTGTACCAGCCAGACCCTTCACAATCGATGACTTTGGCCGAAGCCGCCACTTATGTTGAAGAATGTCGGCAGCTCGCATTTTCGCTTACCACGCATGATCAGGCTCGCCAGAAGCACTCCTATGACCGACGCTCATCCCCTTCGTCTATGAACGTGGAAAAATCATGTGGCTCTGCATGACATCGTCTGCCCGCGACTTTTCTTCAAAGATTATACCCAAGTATGACGGCTTGTACCGAGTCTTGGGCTACACATTGCCAGTGAACGACAATGTTGAGCTTTTTCAGCCACCAACAGATCAACGGCGCCACGGGCGTGAAACTGTGTACGTCGATCGTTTAAAACTTGACTATGGCCCACTAGTCCTGCCTGTGCCATAGATCGCCAGGATGGCTCCTTTTCCACCGAGGAGTCATTGTAGTGACAAATATGGGCACTGCTATAGGAACGATGAAGAAGACATTTGTTGTGGCGGAGGCTCGTGCTGTTCCTGCTGTACCCGCTGGCTGCTGTCTCATTGCTGTTCGGCACATGAAACGGTCGCCTTACCTGGGCACTAAAAGTATTCTTTCACTTCAATAAAAGGTTAGGATTGGTCTATTTAGGAGAAAGAAAGCCCTCAGTGTGGGATTGCGCCACAGATGCAAGAAACTTGACTTGAAATTGAACACGCTCGTCGACATGGATACTTGGCTTTGCGTCTTTTTCATTTGGTGCCTTTAGGCGCTGAAGTGCAGTCTTCCCACAGCTTATGGATATTTGATAACCCAGTTACCAAGGTATTAAGCTCGACTATCCTGAAGGTAAAGTAAGTTTGTTGCACCAGCTTTTTTATGCAAATACAGTAAAGCCTCGTTAATTCAAACTCAGTTATATTGAAATCTCGCTTAATTCAAAGGATTTCCGTGGTCTTGTATTTTTCAGTGTAATTTTGAGGGGATAGCTTGAAGCAGCGGCCAGCACCAATCAGGTTAATTCAAAAACTTTAGGTGCAATGTTCAAGTTCCAGATCCCAATTTCGCCGTGAATCCACGGATTGACGGCTAGTAATAGCCACAAGGCAATGCAATGCATCGATACTAATGAGTGACAGCTGAAACACCCCAGCCTCGCTACTTCCAGCCAAAAAAAGGAAAAAACAGTCTCGTGGTCGAACAAAACGTGCGCTTGCGGAAAACAAACAGTGCTTCACTGCAGCACAGAGGTGACACGCGGGCAGCGTATTCCATGTTTCTCACAACTTCAGCGGGTCATGGTTTACCCTTTCTTTCTGGGATTGTAAAGAAATTAATAAAGGACAGTTTAGCGGAAATCGCGATGCATGCTAACCTTTGATTCCGGTTGCTCCAGCAATTCTGTACTGCTGGCGGAGTTCTTGCCAGCAACACCTACTTCGAAAACTTAGTTCAAAAGTTTCACAGATCATTTTTTTCCAGCCAAAACACATCGTGAGCTTCGTTATACTGGCCATTATTGAATTCATAGTTATAATAGAAAGAATGTGCGAATGGTCGCATCATGATGTGCTGACGAAGCGAGGAGCACGCGACATGCTGCCCGCATGTCACTACTGTGTTGCAGTGAAGATCTGTTTTCTGCAGGTGCACATTTCAATCAATCTCGACCGCATTTTCTTCTTTTTTTTTTTTTTTCGGTGGCAGCAGCGAGGCCAACCGTTCCTCCATATTCGCAGTAAAATAAAGACCAGATAATGCTGGAAAACTTAACTTCTCGAGCTTCAAGCTAGCCGGCTCAGCAAACGACGAGCACTGATTTCTTTGAAAAGTTATAAGTTCCTTGCATCCCACTTCTTCTATGTTTTGTTAATTCGAAAACCTGTTTAATACAAAGCTTTCTCGCGGCTCCAGTGACTTGGAATTAACGAGGTTTAACTGTTACTCTAATGGTGTCCTTAGGGCAGCATAACTTCAAACCGGATATCGTAGTCTCATAGAATTACTTAAGTGATTGTAGAGCGACCTCAGAAGCTTTAAAGGGGCCCTGCAACACTTAGTGAACATGGTCAGAAAATGCTGCCGATCGATAGCAGAGGCTGCCGACAACACGCGAGCCAAATATTATAGCGCAGCACGCAGCCTGAAGTTCACAATAAAGGATCAAAGTCTGGTAAAAATTGCTTTCTCTTCTTTCGACAAATTACTCAATATGCCCAAAAACCACACGTAGTAAGCCCATTTATCAATCATTGGCTCTTCTTTAACCATTGGCTGATTTGAACATGGCGCGCTCGCTCGTTACAAAGATCGGCACGGGAGTCTGCTACTTGTCCACACGTGCGCACGATGACGCTAAAAAAAATTTCGCATTCGAAAAAAAAAAGAGAAAGAATTGCTCAAGGTCACAAGGTGTGCATGACGTTTTTTTGTGGCCCTGCCATCCCTCCCTGTTTCGCTTCAAGCACTTTCGGCGAGAGAAAAGAGAATGCAATTTCAGCATGCGACAAACCTTTGTAACTCCACTCGCACTGGACGGATTCTTAAAATTTTGTGGCATTGAATTTGTGAGGCAATAAGCTCTTCTAGTGAATTCATTCCATCGTTACTTAAAGTGTTTCAGGGCCCCTTTAAAGAATGCCTTGAGCAGAATTAAATTTGTAATATTCTAGTGTAGCAGCATTGAACATTTCAGCACGGCAGCCAGGCGGGAAAGCAATTCACTGATGACGGAGGAGATGGTTCAGTGTTTGATATATTTGAAGATTGTGCTATGCAGCTAGAAAAGCAGTTTTCATCTGGATCATTTGCTAATAAGCTGTACAGTATGCCTTCAGCAGTATTGACCAATGAAGGTGCATAAATTCCTTTTGCGATAAAATGGGGTTGAATGAAGAATTAGACTTTGCCAGTCATGTAAGAGTTTCTGAGCAGCCCGCCACGGTGGTGTAGTGGCTAAGGTACTCGGCTGCTTACCTGCTGGTCGCGGGATTGAATCCCAGCTGCGGCGGCTGCATTTTTGATGGAGGCGGAAGTGTTGTACGCCCGTGTGCTCAGATTTGGGTGCACGTTAAAGAACCCCAGGTGATCGAAATTTCCGGAGCCCTCCACTACGGCATCTCTCATAATCATATCGTGGTTTTGGGACGTTCAACCCCACATATCAATCAATCAAGAGTTTCTGAGCAGTTCAGGGGTCATTTGTGTAGCTATGGCTACAAAGTTGCAGAGTTAAAAATTAGAAAAATTCAGGGACTTTTTCAGTGAGTTATCACACTAAGGTGGCAGAATTAAGTCAAAAGATTCAAACTTAAGACGGAGGAGGCTAATGAGACATAGGGCCTGTGGTTCAGTGTAATCTTCTATTCTGTATATCACACTATGGTAACATCACTTTGAAAATCCAATGCAAAAGAAACGATGTCCTTGTGCTGTGTGTTTATCAAACTGACATTCACCTTCTCATATTCAGTGGTGGTCCAACTGCTCCAGTTGCGCTATTCTGCTGCAATTTCATATTCCTGTGCCTTGCGGCACACATTAGAGTTTTACACGGCATCAGGCCATATATGGTCTAAAGCTATTCTTGGTCTCAACAAACACAGCTAATGCCACTGATGCCCTCACTCCATTCTAGTGATGCGCTTGTTGCCATTATAATCAGCCTAACCAAAGTGTCTGCACTGCCGTGTTAGTCTCTGTTGAAAGTTTATCATGCTGTTCTCTCTTATTTGTTAGAGAAGTTGCGATAACATATAGAAAAGTTATTTTTTTTGTGCACTAGTCACTCCAGACACCGTCTTGTAGCAGCTGAGGCCTAGTGACGACAGTTATCGGCACTGCATACTGCAAACGGCAGCTTCACATAAATGAAGATTCGGCAGTGCAAGGTTGATGTCTCGCAAAAAAAGTTTACGGCTCTTTATCGCTCTGCACAACGTTCTTTGGCACCGAAAAGCTAAGTCTAAGTGCTCTTGTAGAGCGTGTCTGGCACGATGTGATGCGACTGCTGCTTGCGCATGTCCTAGCACTCATTGCGTGTCTGGATTGTTAAACCGTCGTAAGGCCGTGGCAAGCCAGCGCTCTTAGAAACTCGACTGTGCAGTCAGCTGCAAATAAAGAACGAGTGCTCTTTTGCATGCTAAATGCCATTGGCTAGTATAATCGTCAATTGACAAAAAAGATCAGTCTTGCCGGCTTGCGAATCTTTCCAACTGATTCTTTCCCATGCTTGTTGAAAACTACGCTTGCAAACGTGCTCAGCACGGCCGCTCTTTGTTCACATATTGCGAATTGATTACCATTGAGTGTTGCTGCTGGAATGGCTCGCTACTAACTGCGGCGTGTGGTGGGTTCGTTAAGTTCAAAGTGCATTGCAAAACTGTAAATTTAGAAAACAGACTAGATGTAGTGGCATTAGTTTTCAGCCCTTGCTTAACCCTGAAACAGACTACCAGGAACCAGTCTTAGGACCCCTGTCAACAGTGGATCCAGGGGGGGGGGGGGGAGGTATTGGAGGAATGAGTGGTTCACCTTCCCCCCTTAAAATGTCTATGGCACTGCTGCCTCCTGACCAATCTGTTGTCATCTGACCTGTTAGTGGGTCGCCGTACGTATTCCCCAAGCAGATGAGTAGCACAAGAACTCGTACCTGCCAGTCGCATCTGGATAGCATATATTAGGCTAAAGAATTCATGTTCACGGGTCATCGCTAATGCCAACAATTCAATAAGTGGACTTGTTCTTAACGCTGTCGTAGCCTCCCCTCCTCTCTTCATTCTTGTTTTGTTCACCGACACACTGCCCCGCCGCGGTGGTCTAGTGGCTAAGGTACTCGGCTGCTGACCCGCAGGACGCGGGTTCGAATCCCGGCTGCGGCGGCTGCATTTCCGATGGAGGCGGAAATGTTGTAGGCCCGTGTGCTCAGATTTGGGTGCACGTTAAAGAACCCCAGGTGGTCTAAATTTCCGGAGCCCTCCATTACGGCGTCTCTCATAATCATATAGTGGTTTTGGGACGTTAAACCCCACATATCAATCAATCATGTTCACCGACACCGCCCTTTTCGTACCAGATTACTTTCTACCAGTGCCTTATTTTTTAGGTGACTGGTTCTGAATATCTGGGAAACTGGAAGTTAGTGCTTGATCAGAAGTTGTTGAAAGAGAATGCCACTTGGGGCTCGCACCTCTGATATTTATTTAGTACGATGAAAAGTCATTCATAGTGAGTTGTGGAAAATATTGAGTACACTGTCTACACAGGCAATTTCAAACAGTATTTTATAATTACCCACAAGTTTTTATAGTCTTCCTTCTTTAATTGTTAGATTGCTGTCTTTAAGATTTGGATTTTTCTTCTTTTTCGGTTGACTTTATGGCACCTGTCATTCACAGGAACGGTATGTGCCATGCTTGCCTCATTTCTAGTGCTTCACTCTACTAGTGCACACCTTGTGCTGTGCAGTGAAGCCAAAATGTGACACTTTTGTAATAAGAACTCAAACGATTGCTCTCTGGGTGTTGGCCTTGTCTCTATGTTTATATTGTAGCACCATTTCTAGTATGCACACTAAAAAGAACATTCACTGAAAATTTTGCCATTTGCCGGTTCAAGCGTTCCTAAATCCCATTTTATTGAGGCACCGAATCTGCTGCAAAACACATTTTCTTCTACTCCGAATCTCTTACAAACAGACATTTTCCGGCTCCAAAAATTGCTTCAAAATATAATTTGGCTGGACCACCACTGCATTTGGTACAGGCCTTATGCAAAATTGCTGCCATCTGTCAGCTGTCGTGTGCGTACCGCCATGTTAGAGGCTCAGCACAGCGCAGTACGCACAGTCCACCTGTGTTTATGTATATGTACACGTAAGGTGGATCGACGTCGTGAGGCGTGTGTTGGCTGATAATCGTAATGCCGACGTATTGCTGCATCCCTTGCTGCAAACGGAGAGGAACTTTAAATGCCAAAGATAATAAGGTAAGCCGTAAACTTTGTTCCTTTTAATTTTTTCAAGCTGATGACGTTTTCAGCATGTGCTCTGGCTACTGCTCCCAAAACACGTGTTTGAGTTCTCATTTTCAAGCAAGTAAGACATTAAATAACATTTGTACTCGTGTTCCCTCAAATTCTTGCACACCGAAGCAAGACAGTTTTTGTGACAACGCTTTCGCTATCAGCCGTTTAACATGTACAGGCGACTCGTATGCTTCAAACATAAACGTTCAGGCAACGACATTTATTGCAGCTAATTGTGCGCACCTACATTTCATTGAATGTGTTGTTTTGTTTGTTACGTTTCGGTAACGGCACACACTGAATTACAAGCAAGTGCACGTCATTGGTTTATTCTGAGAAGGGAGCCACGGTGCCAAAGCATCTTCATTTTATGTTGTTTCGGTTTCTCTTCTGGAGGGTGACAAGCTGCCTGCCCTTTAGTGAGATGACTTGCTCTTGACTGCGAATGTTTTTCAAGCATTCGAAGTGCTCAACACATTCAACGAAATGCAGGCACGTGCAATTAGCTGCAATAAAGCTCATTGAGTGAACGTGGCTTCCACATGCAGCGTACAAGCCACCTTCACTTGTTAAACGACTGATAGTGAACACGTTGCAAAAACTGTCTTGCTTCGGCATGCAGGGAGCACAAGCACAAATGCTATTGCACATCTTACTTGCTTGTAAAGGAGAATGCAAACACGTGTTTCGAGAGCAGTAGCCGGAGCACGTGCTGGAAGCAGCATCAGCTTGAAAATACAACAAGGGGCAAAGCTTACCGCTTACTCTTTTTCCTTCAGCATTTGAGTTCCTCTGTGTGTGCATCAAGAGATGCAGCAATGTGTCGGCATTGGGATTATCAGCCAATACACGCCTCACGTCGATGCGCCGACTATGCGTACTGCGCTGCGCTGAGCCTCTAACATGGCAGTTTCACATGATGGCCGACAGACGGCAGCAATTTCGCATAAGATCTATACTGAATGTCGCACTTAGCTGTAACTGTATCTGTAGTATTTTGAGAAATATATGCGACATATGTTGTACTAGTGAGTGTACTATCAGGTGCCATCAGTCATTGAGGGCTAATTTTGTGCACTCATTGGAATCCTGTACATTCTGTCTGATGTGGTCTTTTTTCTTTCCTTCTACCCAGATCAAATGGACTGTTATTTTGTCACGCTGCGTAATGCATCGCGGGATGAAAGGCTAGATGCGATAGCTCGCCTGAGGCTCCTTGAAGTGATTGAGCTGCGAGCTTCTGGATGGAAGGGAATCGATTTAGTCGAATTTTTCAAGTGCAAGTTCGCAGAATCTGAGGTATGCAGTCGCTTATTGTGCTTGTTGCTCAGTAGTGAAAACTTGAGAATGAAGTGCATAAAGCTTTGGAAAGGTCAGAAGCATGAATCACGCCAGAAAGAATTTATTCTGGCAAGGTTCACTTACAGGCAAAGTTGTACATGTCTGTTTTCTCACAAGGCCACATTTCATGGAGTGTCATGAGTAGAAACAAATATTTTAGGGAGTATGGCAGAGGGTAAACTGGTTGTCTTGGTTTCAGCTCTGTATACCCTGCCCTGCTGCGGTGGTCTAGTGGCTAAGGTACTCGGCTGTTGACACGCATGTTGCGGGATCGAATCCTGGCTGCGGCGGCTGCATTTCCGATGGAGGCGGAAATGTTGTAGGCCCGTGTGCTCAGATTTGGGTACTCGTTATAAACTTAGGTGGTCGAAATTTATAAAGCCGTTTACTACGGCGTCTAGCTCTCATAATCATCTGGTGGTTTTGGGACGTCAAACCACACATATCAATCAATCAGCTCTGTATACCAGGAACTGTACTCTTGTTCTTAAATTTTGTCTACTTAAGAGGGGACGCGGCCTTTGAAAACCGAAAAATCGCGAAAAAGTCTATTTTTGGCAAACCACATATTCGGGCAGTATGTGTCATAAACTACCTTTTCTGTAAATATCAACGTCTAATTCGTCGCGAAACCATTTGAAATAAAGTTTAGAACATGCCGCGGCGGTCCTCGAGCGGCGCGCGAGCGCTCAAAATACCCCAACTTGGCGTGATCGCAGTTTCTCGACCGCTCGATGGAGCGCCGCCATTTCGGTGTTGTTTTGTTTGTGAATTCTTGCTCTTTCTTTCCCCGCCACCTGCGTCGCCGGCGGCAGCGCAGGAGAGGAGCAAGCCGCCCATAATTGGAGGGCTCGCGAGAGCTTTCAAGTTTCCCGCGGCTGAGGCGCGCAGCTGGGATTGGGCGAAGCGCGCGCTCCCCAAGGACGCGGGGGGAGCCCGCGACTGCCATTGGCGTCTGCGCGCGATGACGTAGCGCTCTTGCGCATAATGCGGCCGATGCGGCCGATGCGGCCGCTCGTCTGCTGCTCTTCCGTCCGGCGTCTTTGTGTTCCGCTCGCTTCCGTGTATCGGTGCAGCCGTTCGCATACTCTCCACGTTTCAACTGTCTTCGAAACAATTTTTTAACCGTCTTTACGAGACGATTTTCAACCGTCTATACGAGACCGTTGTTGTGTTCGCTCACGATGCGCCCAACGAAAAAGAAGACGCTACAATCGTTCGGTGCAAGGAAGCGAGCTATGAAGCTTGTCCGCGCGGCGAGGCTCTCCGCTCGCACGTGCGCCGACGGTGATCGCGCCGACGGTACCTGTGGGGCTGCTTCTGCTTCATCTACGCAAGAGAGTGGTCGCATCGACGCGCCTAGCAACGGGACTCCTGCTCCGCCGGTGCAAGAATTTGTCGTTACAAGTGCGCCTGGTGTCTCGTGCTCATCGACAGTGGCTTCTGCATCTTCTCTTTCATCGGCCTCGAGTGCGATCGCGTCGTCAACTGTGCATTTGCGAACAAGTTTCCTGACGTGCGAGGAGAAAGAGGCGGCGGATCAACAACGCGCTGCTGTGCAAAGAGAACTTGGCGCTATGCCAGCGACGGAGCGGAAATTTCAGGCAATGGAGCGCGATCATGAAGCTGCCACTGCTACAAGTGAAGGCGAAAAAATTTTTTTTGTGCAAATGGATGCCCTAGACGACCTGCTATCTCGGACCCCGTGCCACCGGTGCACCGCGATCGGGATGAAGGTACGAGGAGGCACCCAACTTGGTCTTGCTGCAAAGCTTGAGCTAGTATGCTTGCATTGTGGAGTAGTTTCAAGCTCATGGAGTTCATCTCGTCAGGATGACACAAAGGCCTTTGATGTGAATGTAAGAGCCATTATGACAACAAAACAAATAGGCAAGGGACAAACAGCTCTCAACGACTTTTGGGCAGCGATGAACGTGTCCCATCGTGGCCTCCATCACAAGACCTTGCAGAAGCACCTGAAGAAATTCAGGGAACCGCAGACACAATGCATAGAAAATTTCTATGCAGAATCTGCTTCTGCTGTAAAAGCCACTTACAAAGAAATGGATCAATATTTCACCAGGGATATAACAGTTTGTTATGATGGAACATGGCACAAGCGTGGGCACACATCCCATATTGGAGTCGGGGCAATTATCGAATACCATACGGGCCTTATCTTGGACGCCGTTGTTCTGTCTAATCAGTGCCTTGGTTGCCAAGTAGGGCCAAAGCCTGGAGACGCAGACTATGCATGCTGGCTGGAGAATCATGTGTGCCAGAAAAACATCGACTCTAAATCAGGGAGAATGGAGGTTGAGGCAGCTATCATCCTCTTTTCACGCTCACTGTCGAAGCACAACCTCCGTTACACAACGCTCGTGTGATGGAGATAGTGCCACCTTCTCTGCCCTTGTACAAGAAAATGTTTATGGACTGGTCCCCATTTCAAAAGAGGAATGCCTGAACCACGTTCAGAAGAGGATGGGGACTGCACTTCGCAACCTCGTGCAGAAAAGTGACAAGGCTTTGGGAGGGAAGGGCAGGCTGACAAAGACCCTCATCGACAAGTTGACAGATTGTTATGGCTGGGCCCTACGGAACAATTCCGATGATGTGGCTGCAATGCGGCGGGCAGTGATGGCATCGTACCACCATGTGACGTCGACGGATGAGGAGCCGCACCACGACTTGTGCCCAGAGGGTGCAGACTCCTGGTGTCGTCACAATGCCGGCAAGATTACCGGTGTTCCACCTCCGAAGCATTCGTACAAGCTGCCACGCTATGTTGCAGATGCACTTCTACCCATTTATGAGAGGCTCTCACAGGCTTCTCTTCTGCAACGCTGCCTGGGAGCAAAGACGTAGAATGCATCAGAGTCCTTTCTCTCTGTGCTGTGGTCCCTCATGCCCAAAGAGCAGCATGCGTCACTGATTGCTGTGGAGACAGCACTGCATGATGCAGTGCTAAGATACAATGCTGGCTGCTACAGGGCCACCCAAGAGCTAGCTTCATCAGTGGGGCTAACACCTGGCCACCTGGCCATTCAACGGGCAGCCGAGAAAGATTCTCTGCGCTTGAAAAAGGCTAAGAAGCGATCCCTAGAGAAGATGGAAAGGCGGCAAAGAAAGAGAGTGCCAAAGGACACCTCCAGTTACGCTGCAGGTTCATTTTGCCTATGTGCTCAAAACTTTCAAACGTCGTTTTCTCAAAATGACTTTTTTGGCTAGTGAGGCTGCTTATTTCAGCCATATCTCTGGAACCACTCATTAGATTTCCATAAGTCTTTTTTTATTATGTACATGAATAAATTTCTGAGGGGGTGACAAGCCCATTTTTTCAATATATTGTGTGTGTTATTTATTATATTTAATCAAAATTTGATTGATAATATCCTAATCACGAACACAGTTTGATGGTCTGCTAAAACTTTTCAGCAAGGAAATTCAAAAAAAGGGCTCTGTTACCCCCTGGAGTATCAATCTGGGAATCATCGTAGTTAATTTCACAGTTCCAGCACCTTTTGAAAGTTCTCCAGGCCTGGAATAAGAGAACCATGTGCACTACCCTGATATTCTGCTGTAACTTGAAAACCAGTGAACATAACTTGATGAAATTTTGTAGTTCTTCTAATGCTTTTGCTATAAGTCTATCCTGAAAATTTCATTAAGATATCTCAATAAACAAAAAAGTTGGTATCCGATGGTAGCCTCCCCCCTTAAGAGAGCTAGTGGCCTTTAACTGGCTCTTATATTTATCTCGCAAGGAAAAAAAAATATTGTTTTCACTTGTCAGATGTTATGAGGGAGATTTCCTCATTAATCTTTTTTTTTTCTTAATTGTAACTGATGGAGAGGTGGAACAGGTGCACCATTTGTGCCATTTTGTGCCAAATTGTTTACCTGCGCCATGCTGCACTGAACCACCCCTGTTGTGCCAAACTCGCTTATCAGCGCCATACTGCATTGCAGCTCCCCAATTTAGCTGCAATGTGCCCCCATGCCTGAAAACGTGGCTGAAACAACGTGCTTTCCGTTTCATTGAAACAGTTATATTAGCGGTTTTGTCATGGCTATGAGCACTCGAGCAGCAGCTGTGAACTTTGATTGTAAGGTTGAGATTGATGGCGTGGATGCAATCTCTGCAGGCATTAGCGCGAATGGCTCATAAACCTTGTACATGTTGCGCTCTCAACGCAAAGAGACAGCTAGAAGAGCGTTCCAGGTATATATAGAATTACGCTATATGGGATCTAAGAGAGTTAGCTGTCAGCCGTACTTCGTATAACATAATCTGTTGCTATCACATTCATTGCTTTGCCCTTGTGGAACACATTTTTTTATAACTTAATGCTAGCAATCAGAAATGAAAAAAGAAAGGATGATGGTAATTATGCTAAAGAGAAGTAGGGTTGGTGTCAGGCTCCCGTAACAGCCTGGTAAAGACAGGTGCATAGGATTGTTCATCAAGCACACGCGTATATTCAGCTCACCTCTGTACTGCGTTATACATTCCTTATAGACTCCGCAGTTCACACTTGTGGGTTCAGATGAAAAAATGTGCAGCTAGCTGTAAATAACTAAACAACTTACAGTTGCATTGCAAGGGATCAGCAACAAATGTGATAGCAACAAATTGTGATGTTATATGAAGTAAGGTTGACATATAACTCCTTTGAATCCAATTTCACGTAACTGTACAAGATGCTCGTGCAATAAAACGTGGCCACGCCAGGTGAAAGCAACATTTTTCGCGCGGTCCCTTCGCAATGAGAGCAGAGCTCGTCGAAGTGTTTGAGAGGCGCTGGCTGATAGCTGCCGAGATAGTGTGTACCAGCGATCACGACCATGCGCTTAGAAGCTAAGTTCACAGTTGCTGCCCGAACAGTACCCCGCCCCCCCTGCATCTTTTCATGCCCGTTCAAGAGGAGTGGTGTTTTCTCTGCTTCGACAGGAGGCCTCCTGAGGGAAGCGATGTCATCGCATGTGCCCTCAAGCAATGGAAATGGGTCGGCTTGTTTGATCCCCGCTTTAGCTGCGTTCGTTGCCCCGCTCGCGCGCTTTAACTTGCGTGTAAAACACACGATGTGTAGGAGTGTGTTATCAATTTTTATTTCACACGGAATATTAAAGTGAGGGCAAAAACCCGTTTATTGTGTCGACATTTCTATCGCAAATATAAGCTATCGCAAATATAGGCTATCGCAAATATATAGGCTATCGCAAATATATAGGCTATTGCAAATATATAGGCTATCGCAAATATAGGCTATCGCAAAAATAGGCTATTGCCTATTTTATCTTGGTGTGTGAAAAATGAGGTATTGGACAAATATTGCTTTACAAGCGCTGTAAAATGAGCCTACATCTGACCTGAGCGTTCTCTCTGACTGCTTCGAATTCGCTAATAAAGGCCTTTTTGGCTGCACCAAGCCTGCTCCAAAACGTTCTGTATGCTCCAAGCCTGCTATAAAAGGCAATTTTGCCTGCTCCCAGGACTGCTCCCAAGCATATGTGCCCTGTTTCACCCCTGAACTTGAATAGTTTTTTAAAGTTTTAGGTTTGTACTTTTTTGGAAAGGATTTATGTATAATCTGAAAAAATATAAGTGCTATTTGTCTTGGTTTTCCAGAAAAGGTCTATCAAGTTTGAAAAATTTTCCAGAACTGATAGTGGGGAAAACGTGCCTTTATGTTTTAAAAACATCCGCAGAATGTGCTCACAACATGCAACCATAATTCCACTAAAAATGCATCTTGCTGGAAACATTTGTGATCGAACTATACAAAAATGGTAGGAAGTGAATATATTCAGCTGAACAAGTCATATTTATTGTTAAAAAAAGCATACATGAAGAAACCATGTTGGAAGATAGCCTGCATATTCATTAGGAGGTGCGGTCTTCGGTGCTGTTCTTAAAAAGCTTGGAGCACACCAACGCGCTCGTAAATGCATGGCTTTGCTCCTCAGAGTGTGTGTTATTTTTCTAGTTAGGTAATCAAAACGCTCTTTTAGTTGAGCTATCCTACCTTACCCCTGTAATGTGTGGGCCTATGTTAAACCTATCGAGGAAGCATAGATATGCAGCCTGTAAAGCAGGTGCAGATCACTACTTTGTCTGACCAGCAGTGCTGCATTGTTTTACAAGCTACTGCATAACAGACCGACTCGGTCACTTTGTTCATGTACCAGTTATCTGCCCCCTTTTTAAATCTTGTAGCTTGCAATACATCATCAAAACCCAACCACAAAAGTGAAGACAGGACCGCTGCTGTTTTAGCTTGCGTCTCGCGAAAGTTATGCATTAGATCTATTTATTAGTCCTTCGTTCCACTTGTCCTTAATAATGAATACATAAACATGAACAATTTCCAATTCACCTCTTTATCTAAGAAAGAAATATTTGGATAAACATGCAAATTTATAGTCTGTTCTTCATTTTGTTGTAAAATTGCTGTCAAATTATGAAGAGGTTGAACCTGCTGCCTCCAGCTACATTTATGCAGAATTAAGATCTTGGTCGAGTCCGCATCAAGGCCATATTTTGTCATTACATTAAAAAGAAAAGTAGAGGGAAGTAAAGCTGAGAGAAAAGACTGCAAAACTTCACATTTCGTTGCATAGCCTCGAGACACCTCTAGTGTAACTTGTGTAGTGATAATAGGCAGGCGTGTTTGAGCTAAGATGTGTCGATAGTGCGTTGCTGTGGAAGCTATAAAGTGGCCTTAGCAATCTGTGGTGCATGGCAACACTTCGGAAGGCCATTCTGTCCTGAAGGCCATTCTGTCTGTACTGCACCGAGATTGATGCATTAAGCCGTTGAACTACACAGTAAAACATGGTTTGGGTGAATCCCCACCATAGTCTCAATAACATCTCCATCGCGGCTCAACGTACCTATGTGTACCAGTTAGTGCATATCACTATCACTTTTTGTTCCATAGAAGCCAACTGTCCCATCTCAACTTGCTGTGTGGCTGATGCCATACTGTCTTACGCAAAACTGTTAGCCTTTACAGAAATTGCTTAAAGTGGTATTTCAATGATTATGGCTGAAGTGCGAGGTGCACTGATTTTACTGCAGATTTTACTGTGGTTTATTTTTACGCAGTATTTGTGACAGCACTACTGAAGGATCTTCAATGAAGTTGTACTCAACTTACATGAACAATCTGTGTTGTACATTGCAGTTAACAGCTGTTTAACTAAATAAATTTTAAATATCATACTGAAAATTTTGCCAGTTTTCTGCATTTTTCATTCAAAATGAATATTTCCTATTTTCTTGTGTAGTCAAAAGCAAAATAAATGTTTGAAATGAATTGACCTTGAATTACCCTCTTGGGTCCGAGGAAGGTAGTACATGTTTTTAAGAGGCACTAACCTACATGTGCGGCCATTCCCTACTACTATGTTAAGTGTGACTGGCTCAAGTGGGAATCACTTGCTGTGAAATAAAAGCAGTGCACAGTCTGTTATTACGTGAAGTAATTGCAATATGAGCACTCAATGAGAATTCATCGTAAGCATTAAGTGCACAGCTGAAAGTACCCCGCTGATAAAGATGTTATTCGCTGAGATTAGGAAGCAAGAAACAACAACTTAGAAATGGTTGTTTACAATCAATTTTACATTTCTTTTGCTAACATTCAGAATGTGCTTGCTAAGATTGTCACATTATGCTAAATGGGATGTCGCATGAATTTTGAATGAAAATCCAAAAGATTAAAGTTATGCTTACGATACTCTAAAGCATGGCTGGTAGTCTGGCTTGCATTACTGCTCTCAAGGATAGCAAAGATACCACTATAAAGGTAGCATTTCTAGCTCACAGGTGCAGAACATGTATTGGTCATGATCCAAGTTGCCTCAAACATAGATGTGGCGCACGGCCAATAAAAGGTGATGTTATGAAGTCACTAGCTCATGTGCTCGGTCCAGACAGCACTTTCTTTGCTAAGATACATGAACACAAGTTCACATGCCATTGCTAACTTCAAAACAGGCAATTCACACTTCACTCAGTTTTCTTTTTTTTTCTGATATAAAGTCAGGTGCGGCCACTTATTCTGAACAATTGAAAAGTTAAACAGCACAACAATATTCTTGCACAAGTATATCTGGAGCAAAGCTTTTTGCTGATTCAATCTTTGTAAGGTGGTCAGAATGATACACATTGTGGGGCTGGAACGATTTGTAGATGAAAAATGGTGTTATACTCTATTTGGAGGTAGCAGGCATGCATTAAACCATAGAACACACACATGCACAAAAAATGCAGATCTCCTGTGCCACTTGTAGCTATTGTTACTGTGTATAGAGGTGAAGACCTCAATCGTTCAACAACTGTAGTATTGCTACGAGAAGCCATGCTAGTGAACTTATTGATATTCCTATATGTTTGTTGTAGGCCCGTGTGCTCAGATTTAGGTGCACAATAAGGAACCCCAGGTGGTCGAAATTTCCAGAGCCCTACACTACGGCGTCTCTCATAATCATATGGTGGTTTTGGGCCGTTAACACCACATATCAATCATATTCCTATATGTTTACTTTTCAAGAAGAGTCTTTTTATTTTTGCTCTCTGATATGTCACAGCGTTTATATCATGGTTTGTCCAATAGGAGTAGTGAAATGACCTAATGGTCGAACAGGGAAATGGAAATTTCTGCAGAGCCCCCGAAGTATCTCAGCTGCAGTTCATAATAGACCTTTCCTTGTTTGTAAACAGTGTGATGTTACTGCGGGCACCCCACCCACCATTCCCTCTCTTGGAGCACGTGCTGGTTGGCAAGAAAGTTCCACCGGCGGCATTTTTCTGCACAGAGAGCTGCGTGTCTGCATTCCTTCAACAGATATTTTGACAGTGCTATGTTCTAAAGTCGCAGCTTTTGAAAGAAATGGGTCGTGGAAGAGTCACTGCTCATTGTGTGGAAATTTGCTCGTTGTATATGGATGGATGGAGAAACATTATTCAGAGTACTGAGAGACGCGACTAGAATGCAGTGGACTTCGCCCACGTAGATCATAAAAAAAATCTTTTTCGAAAGTGAACATTTTTTATTGTATACGGTGACTGGCACTTTGAGAAATATTTGCATGGCAAGTACTCAATTGCCATCGTGGCATGTGCAAGGCAGTTTTAAATGAGGTACAGCATTGGCGGCACCATGGTTTTGAGCTGCCGTGCTTGACGTCATGGATAAGATTCTCAATCATTGCGCAAAAGTCTGATCGGAGATGAATGAAAAAAAAAAAAAAAAAGCACTTCTTGCCGTGCGTAAGGCTGAGGTTATCATATCCTCGTAAATATTAAAGTGAAATTCTGCCGCTGCGTTTCTCAATAACCCAGTGAAAATTCATGTGATGTAAAACCCGACCACTTAATTATTATCTGGCAGTTACCTTGCTGCATTTGATACCTACAACAAGTTTTCGGACCTATATTGCTCCTTTAGGCTTGATATACAAACTTCTAGTGTGCATTGTCACTTCATAAGGATCGAATCCTAAAAGTACAAAGTAGATAGAATGAAAATCTCCGCTGTTTCCATTAACACGTATCAGGTGTCCGATAATACGAGTTATATTGTAACAGATTAGAAAGTTGGGCGAGTTGGTGTATATTCATATTAAAAGAAAAGCGGCGCACAAAAAGACGAAGACAAAGAAGAGAACCACACACAGCGCTGCACAGCAGCGCTGTGTGTGGTTCTCTTCTTTATCTTCGTCTTTTTGTGCGCCGCTTTTCTTTTAATATGATTAATACGAGTTATAGCCGCAGTGAAGCGTATATGCAGATTCGGCAATGCTACAACATGCTTATAGCTCATGCGTAGTCGTATATATCACCCGGAGATTATGCACTTTTATCTTTCTGCGCGCCGTGCATACGCTGAGATGTACCTACTCGCAGATGATCTCGTCAAATGCATTCTTACCTTGACTAAAATGTTAGATCGTGAAGTCTCATGGACAAGCGGTTAATGCAACCGGGCTAGAATGAATACCAGTGTTTTCGCAAAAAGGATGCATTACATTATTCACATTGCACACACCACGCACAATATTCCCAGTTTCACTGTCCATAAAGGTGAACCAATATTGCCGATGCCTTTCATCGCACACTACACGCCACAGTCAACACTGCACATTTTTGAAGACTATGCCGCTGTTCCTCCCATAGGCTGCCACGTGTGTTCACTTCTGAGATAAACAGCCAGCGTGGCAAATATTTCATCATGCACTTTACCATGCACCTAGATGTTCTCTGACACATACCACAGCTAATGTTGCCATTGTGAGATCAAGATTAAGCTTTCAAAAAGAGAGAAAAAAAACTTGCCCCTAGCACCGAGCGACTGAACCCCACTTAGCCACCGGCGGGAGTGTTTTGCCAACCACCGCCTCTAGTGCACCGGTGACGTCACGCTGTGATGTACCTCGATAGAGGTCTATTGACATGGTCGACTTTACAATTACACTCTGCTAGCCCTAAATGAATGTAGAGGAGCTGTAATCTGGAATAGTGAAATTAGTATGAGAGTAGTGCCAGATGTGTTTGGCCACCTACTAGCCTCAGGGGTGTGCCTCTGGGCTTTCCGAGCTATGGCAGCGGACCAGAAATGTTGTTAATTTTATATACTGATGCGCCCAGTACTCATCTTGTGAAATCTTGGGAAAGTGAAAGAATTTGCAAAGGTGATTGTCTCAATGTTTCTACGGTTACCAGTACATTATTTTTCATATCACAAGTTTTACTCTACCTACTAAGCACAGATAGTAGAGTATCTGACATGTTATTCGATGGTCACAGGTTCGGTCCCTGCCCATGGCAAGTTATCTTTTCGTCCCCTTTTCTTCCTTCACGTTTACATTAAATTTACTAATAGTAAAGTTCTCTATGCTTTCCTTGGTGTAGTCTGTTAGTTCTCATTAATATTGTGTCTAACGAAGAAAAACTAGCCCTTAAAATGTCTTTCTTACAAGTCTTGCATGCAGCAGAGTTCGTTGGTGGGATGCACCAACCGAAAAAGTAATCTTAAAATATCATTTATCTCTTTGGCACCTGTCCTTGCTTTGTAAAGTAACTGTTTCACACCAAATTGTCAGTACTTAGATGACGATTGATTTTGGTTCAGGCATGTTCTAAGAATATTGGTTTGAGTTTAGGTCGACCTTTTTCTGATTTTTCAGTTAGGGTTTGCTTCAATAGCCTCAAATGCACTCCCTGTGGCGAGTCTCCTGGATGTAGGCTTTATGATAATTCTGAATGTCTGCTCGATAATGCTTTACCCCTGAAATTTAACAAATTTATTTGTAGGTGGCAAAACGTACTATACATGCCTGAACATCTTATCAGAGGTTATGTTCTTGGGCTAAACAAAAGTTCAGCTTTTACACAAGCAAAATGTCCTGGGTGCTTTTTTCTCTTATAGTACTCAATTTAAAATTAAAAGCATGACTGTTTTTAAGGCATTAAAGGGGCCCCCAAACACTATTCAACCCGCCATGTTTTATTCATGGGTTGTGTAGACTAAAGTACAGACACGCTAATGCAGCAAAAACAGCAGTCATAACGGCCCGCAGTCTGAAGTTACACTCCAACCTTGTTATAATGTAACGGGATATAACAAAATAATGGATATAACGAAGTAAATGAAATTCCCCTTGAAAGCTCTATTGAGAACCATGCATTTTAAACCTCATAACGAAGTAATATTGACTGGTAAATGGATATAAGGAACTGAATTAGTCTATCAAATAGTCTACAAAAAAAAACTACCGTGGTGTGTTAAATATGTTTTCTGCGGAGTTTGATGCTCGTTCATCGCGGCTCTTTCAAAACTCCCGCGCCGACCTTGCAGCCACGCCATGCGCGACCGAGAGAGCCGTCCTTCTCACACAACCAGCGAAGAGGATTGAGTAAGCACTCAGCAGGTCACATGACTGAGAAGCGGCGCCGCGGTGCAAAGTGATTTCCCTCTCAAGATGGCAACGACTGAGTCTCCACTGCTACCATGGCTACTACCCTCTGCACCGAGAAAGGAGGACTCTCTGCGACAGCTTTTTTTTCCCTCTCTCTCTGCGCGCGCGGCCTTGAAAGGAGAAGGGTCCCTACGTGCAGAGACGGAAAAGGGAGATGCGTGGCACAGGCAGGTCGCAGGTCGGCATTTGAAAGAGAGCAAACAATCCGCCTCAGTCTTTACTTTTCTTTTCTTCTTTTCCTTCTTCGCGCGCAGCGTTGAGAGGTGCCGCCGCAGGATTGGGCATGGTGCTGAGAGCATTTTCGGAGCGGTATGTTCGAATGAACCGTCGCAAGTGCTTGTGCGTTTGAATTACAGGGCGTTTTCGCTCATTTGAATACTAATAGCTTTGACGGGCTTCAGCGTGAGTTCGAATTACCCGAAAGTTCGAATTAATTATATTCGACTGCGTTTATTTTCCGTGGCACGCGTGGTCGCGTCGCGGTACATCAGGCAGGGAGGCGGTTTCCTTCTTTGTATGCTTATAAGTGTGCGCCCATCTGAGCATACATTGCCACTAACTGTTATAATCGATATAACGAAATAATGTATATAACAAAAATATTGTGGCTCCCCTTCAACTTCGTTATAACGACGTTTGAATGTATTCGACTTAGAAAATTCAAAATGCAAGAAAAAATTGCCGATCCTCAACTCTATTTTCGCAGGGTCGCTTGACTACATTTAACTCGTCCATGACGTCAGAAGGTTGCCCCAATGAAATAAGCTGGAAGCGCCTATATAGGGAAAGCTTGCACCCCATTGTTGCTTTTTTTTTTTTGCAAGTAATGTTGACCTTGTTGCCAAAGTAATGAACGTGCCCGATGCCTGGCTTTCCAGAATGTGAGCGGGGGCTACTGTGTTGAAGCGAGGTATCTTCTGTTGTTTTTCACAACATTCAAAGTCACTCTCTTCTCTTATTCTGAGAAAGGAACTTGTGAGACCAACTTGTGAGACCAGGATAGTGAAGTATTCTTGACCCTTCGCGCGTTGTTCGGCGAGCTGCCGGACAAACAACAATTGTGCACTGCACCCCTTCAAAAGCGCACATGCGAAAAGAAAAAGCTTGCAAACTCCCAAAAACAAGAAGAGAAGGAGAGGTCTTTCATGTGGACATCCGATCCGTGCGAGCCATAAATCCAGTGGCAAAATGACAGCCAGTGTCTCTGTCGTGCTTTGTAGTCAGTGATCTTTTTTCTGTTGTGGCCGTGTCTGTTCAGGGTTCAATGAAAAAGCACAGAAAAGAAAAATTAAACAGTAGTAACCTCAGTTTTGATCTTAAACCACGATCGCCTCTAACGTTACATTTATCTAATCATATGGCAGCAACCTTCCGGCGTCGTTTTCACCCGTAAAGTTATGGCAAATGCCACTACGTAGTGATGGGGTCCCCAGTGATGTCGTGTCTTTATTGTATTTATAAACTACTAAATCATTTGATATCGGTGCTTAGACCTATGCTAAAATCTCCAGCTATCGATCTACGCAAACCAGAAATAAAAAATAGGTGCTTCAATAGTGTTGGAGGGCCTCTGTAAGGGCACAAGGTAGGCCTTGTAGCTCCCATGTATTTTCAGGTTTCTTTAAGACCCATTTTCTCTAAAACTGCTCTGTGTAAAGTGTTCAGATTGCTTTCATTTCATTTGTTGGCATCTATTCTTGCAATAGAACCAGAATTACAATTGTATTTCAAGTGTTGATACTTTTTGCAAATTTTTGAGCAAAACATGTAGTTTCTGTCACTATTTTTACAGTAAACCCACCACAAAATATAGCCTAGTTTGAATAAGCACACCATTCTAATTCAGTGGCTTCATGTTGATGTTTAGTCTAGTCTGGTAAAAAAACAAACAGTAACAGTTTTTTTTTTTCAACTTCTTCGATAATGATGCAAATGCAAGGGAAAAGGAATTGATTTCAAGATATTGAGAATTAAACAAGAACTGGTTTATCTCATGATTTTTTCAAAAGGTGATGTACTGAATAATTTAATTCATAGCAGCCTGTGATATAGTCATCACACGCCTCAGCTTTTCAGTACTTCTCTAGCTTTTTTGGTTCCCTGGCTTGTTTTGTCATATCCTTGTTAAATACTGTCAGTGGCGATTGATCTCGACAAATTATATTGCAGTGTTGCTCCTCGATGATATGACAAAAGGTATTTAGAATGCTTGCTCTGGCTATGCAGGCTTTTATTTTTCAAAAGTTGGAAAGCTTTCAAAGGTGGTAGTTCTGAGTGTTTTCATTTGAAGGAACATGTTAGGTTCTGTTCTTCATGAGCATCATTGTTTCATTGCATCCTGTGCAGACAGAAATACTTGTAATCACGATTTGTAAAAGTTACATATCATTAGAGGTAACGTTTTGTCATTTTGGTGATGCAAAATCAGGACAAAGCTTACTCGCTGAAGCACCCCTGGTCTCATTTGTGTTAGTAGCCAAAGTGAGTCAATTTCCAATAACACTGTGCTTTCTAACAAATTTACTTGATTTGCAATACAGTCAACTCTTTTCAATTCAAACTCGAAGGAACCTCTTACTTTTGTTTGAATTGTCAAGAAGTTTGAATTATCAGAATTTCTCAAATATATGACTGTGGATGAGGTGACACCACACATTATGATTAGGCATTCATTTTATCAGACTTGAAAATTTTTTAAGCATTTTTATACCCTAACTGCACGCGATGAACACAAAGCAGAGGTGTAAGGTCCACAAGTTTATCGGTCATTTACTGCTGTTCAGACCTAAAGAAATCGTGAATTGCAAACTGTTTCTTTCATATAAGTATGTGCCTTCAGTACAAAGCTCTCCATACCATTTGGGAAGCATCACGGTTTACCATGCGTGTGCTTCGTTTCAAACATTTGTTTACTAGCAAAGCCTTTCCTTGAAAGTCTGAGGTGCTTATTTTGAATTATTTCGACTGTTAGGATTATATAAGCACGCAAATTTTAAAATTGTAATTGGAAAGTAGCAGATATTTTCTGGTATGGAACTGCGAAAAGAATGGAACTGCGATATAAATTAACTGGATGATGGAGTTTGAATTAAAAGGCTTGCAAATACATTGAATGAATAGAGGGCCAATAAAAAAATTGAACTTTGTTTGAATTAACCAAAATTAATATTTATCAGAGTTTGAATCATTGAGAGTCTACTGTACAAGGATATCTTTTACCGCTGGAATAAAACCAAGAAAGGTGCAACTAAACTCAAAGTACATGCACAGAACTGTGTCTCTGCGCGTATCATAAACACAATGCAAGGGGACTCTGTAAATGCTATGCGTGTTAAAAAAAAAAACGGCACCTTGTGTCTTTGAATAGCTAGAATATTTGTTTTTAAACCTTCAATGTTCAGAGAAACCAGCAGTTTCAATTTTTTTTAAAGTTCATCTGAACCAGAAAGGTCAGTTTGTGCACAGTATGAGGTAAGGGGGATTCGATGCTCTTCACTTGGTCTCAAAAACCTTGTTTTTTGGCTCACTCAAAACGCGAAAAAGTGTGTGGGGCACTGGATATTGTTAAGGAAGGCCTTATCATTCCAAACAAGAAAAAAAAAAAAACATTTAGATTTTTTTCTTTTTAGTAATTTACCCTACTCTGTGTCCCCAATATATGGAAAATAACCTTTCACCTATCAGTTTTGAGATAACGTGCACAAAGTCGCAGTATCTCCCTTTTCTTTGGGCCAATGTTTAGTTGTCGGCAGTCTTGCTAGGCAATAATGATGCAGCTAGTAAGCAAGATTGTGCTAGTTTTTGTGCCTTACATGACTGTACCACAGAATGAATGTGTAGGAGACGGATCACAAGCCACAGAACCACAGTCTTAGACCAAAGCAATTTGTATTTCATGGGTTAGCTCTGGAACTACTTCCTGTATAAGTTCATGTAAAGGGAGTAGCAGAAAGGCTTGACTACCCAGTGTTTGGGTGTGTCTGCACAAGGGTTTTTTTCACATTCCAACCACATTTAGCACTTTTTGGATACTCTTTTTTTTATTGAAAAGTCATTAGTTAAGGCCAGTGTACAACACCCCACCAAATCAATGGCCTATTTGCAACAGCCTCAGCAATATCAACAGCAGCAGCATCATCAACAGCAGCAGACGCAGCAAAGTCAGCAGCAGCACCCCATGGCACCTGTTGCACCTGCAACATCACCACCACTCTCGCTACAGCCAACAGAAGTGTTGAAGAGCTCGGGGAAGTTTGGTAAACCTGCAAAGTGAGTTTCAAAAGTTCTATTTTGCTTTTTCCTGTTTCTTTGCATTCCTACTTTTGTCCCATTACGCTTGTAATATTGTATCCATAATGAGATTAGCGGACATTAAGTTTTGTGTCTGTTCTTTCTTCTTTTTGTTTGTTTGTTTTCAGGATTCCAGGCCGAAACTTTCTCAAAGATGAAATTGTTATTCGAAACTCTGATTCCGGAAAAGGTAAGAAGACGTTTACCCTAATAAACTTCAAGTAGCTGGCTTCAACTTTTTTCTCCGGTTTATCTGTGAAAGTTAAACTGTCATGCCAAATTTTAGTGTCCTTCCAGAATTTTTTTCTTAAATTGTGTATTTACTCAATGGTGCTTTTTATTACTGCTGCTTAGGTCAAGGCGTTATCATGGCTATAATTGTAATATAATATTCCTATCACTGCGGTTTTACAATGGTTATGATTTCGAATGCTGAATTGAAGGTCATGGATTTAATCATGGCCTCAGTGGTCACATTTTTTGATGAAGGCGATAATGCTAGAGGTTTATGTAGTTAGGTTCATGTGCACGTCAAAGAATGTTAGGCTGTCAAAATTATCAGGAGCCCTCTACTACAGCAAGCCTTACATAATTATATTGTGGTTCTTGCACATAAGGTTGCAGTAATTATCAATATAATTTTTCTTGAAAGGTTTCTTCGTGGAATTAATGATTCTTTATTTTGGCAATAGAAAAATGCATCTCTAAATTTCTATGACGTCCCATAGCATAGACAGTATGGTGACCTGCTTATAAAGATGTACAGCACTCGCAGATAGAAACAGAACAATTTAGGACTAACTAACACTCATACTTTTGTTTCCACCATCTTCAGTTCTGGTCATATCAATGTCATTGCGAGTCAAATGCATAGATCACACTGAATATTATCTTCAGAGACCAGATTCATTGTGACACGACGTGGTTATCTCTAGCAATTGTGTATAATAGTCTTTGTGCTAAAGAAACGTCTCTATAACGTGGTTTATTGATGCTGGATGTCAGGGAAGCTCTACAAACGTTAATCGTGAAGCGTCGAGGAGCGGCGGGCGTCAAGCAGCCAAAATTTGTGCAAGCGCGAGCTCGAGTCTGGTGCTGCTACTGACGCTGATGCTTGCTTGCTTTCTCGTGTCTTTCGTCGTCGTCTTTCCTTCACTACATTTGCCCCAGGGGAATAGAGGGGCCATCCTGGTGATTTAAGGCATTGATAGTATAGTCGGGTCATAACAGGGCTTGATGCGAGAGACATGGACGATTTCTCGGCCGCGACGACGCATGTTGTCAGATGGTGTCAAGGGGTCAACCTCGTAATTGACTGGAGAAGTCCAAGCAACAATGCAGTAGGGGCCGTGATAGCAGGCCAATAACTTGCAGGACAGGCCAGGAGTATTCAGTGGGAGCCAGAGCCAAACTAGGGCATCCATTTGAAAAATAGCATGAGGTTGGTCGTTGTCACGCCTAAGCTTTTGGCGACCTTGGTCCTCGCTCGTAAAGCAACGAGCCAACTGTCTACAATCTTGTGCGTATCTGGCAATGTCAGAAATTGGACTGTGCTCGGAGGCATCGGGTTTGTGAGGAAGCATGGTGTCAAACATGCGTGATGGTTCGCGTCCGAAAGAACGGTGAGAACCTCATGGTCGCTTGTGTTGCAGTGTTGTACACATATGTGACGAACGAAAGGACGGCGTCCCAGTTTGTCTGGTCGGATGCGGTGTACATCATCAGCATATCACCAAGAGTGCGGTTGAATCATTCTGTTAGGCCATTGGTTTGCGGGTTATATGCGCTGGTCTTATGGTGAATGATGTTACACTGAACGAGCACTGCTTCGACGACTACGGACATAAAAACATATTCTCTGTCACTCAGAAGTTTACAGGGTGCGTTGTGGCACAGGGCGAAGTTGCGTAGGAATAAAAACGCAACTTCTCTGACTTTTTTTTGTGGGCAATTCTGCCGTTTCTGCATAACGCGTAAGGTGGTCTACGCCGACGATGGTTTATTTATTTCTAGATGTGGTCGAGGGAAGCGGGTCGTACAAATCAATGCCAACGCAGTCGAATGGACGCGTCAGATACAAGAGAGGTTGAAGAATACTAGCAGCTTGCTGAAGGGGAGCCTTTCGTCGCTGACGGGCAGTACAAGCGTGGATATACTTGCACACATACGGATAAATTCTGCCCCAATAGTACCTCTGACGCAAGCGGGTGTAGGTCTTGAGAAGGCCAGCGTGAGTGCTTTGCGGATTGGCCTGTAAAGCAGCACACATTTGCATTCGCATGTGACGAGGTATCACAAGCAGCCACCTCCGGCCATGAGATATGTAATTCTGCGGATAGAGGAGACTATCTCGAGTGGCGAAATGTGGCGCTTGATGATGCAGGGCTCTGGAAGTGGGGTAAGCTGATGGATCTGCCAGAAAGCCGAGCAGGTGACAAACCCACGTATTCTTGTGTTGCTCCGCTGACATGTCGGTGATGCGACTGGGAAGACCAAAAGGGGCGGTGAAGCCATGGCGGATGCTAGAGGTGAGCAAGAAATAGCATTCGCGTCAAAGTGCTTTCAGCCTGATCGGTACACAACACGAACGTCGTACTCTTGTAGCCTCAGTGCCCAGCGACCGAGTCGTCCTGACAGATCTTTCAGCGATGAGAGCTAACACAAAGTGTGGTGATTCATGACGCCATTGGAAGAGCGGCCGTAAAGGTATGGACGGAACTTAGCCAAAGCCCAAATTATGGCGAGGTATTTTTTTATGATAGAATAATTGCACTTGGCTTTCTTCAGTGTTTGACTCGCGTAAGCCACGGCGTATTCTTGGTACCCCGGCTTTTTTTAAGCCAACACGGCACAAAGGCTGACACCGCTGGCATCGTTATGAATTTTCGTGGGTGCATCCGGGTCAAAGTATCGGAGAAGATGTTAGTAAGTGCCGAAGAATCTCGAAAGATGTGTCGCACTCTCGTGACCTAGCAGACGGGCCATTGGAAGCTATCAGAAGGTTCGTAAAAGGAAAAACACGTAAAAGGAAAAGCAAAAACACAGCCCAATGAACTTCGAAGCGTCTTTATGCAAGGGGGCTCGAGGAATTCGACCACAGCACGGAGTTTTGCTGGGTCCTGCAGAACGCCTTCTTTGCAAATGATTTGACCCAGTATCAATTGGCATGCTTCAAACTGACACTTTTTTATGTTGAGTTGGAGACCAGCTGAGCTGAAGCATGTCAGAATCTCCCGAAGGCGGACAAGGCGAGTTGGAAAATCTCTAGAAAAGACTACGACGTCGTCCAGGTGACAAAGACAAATGTTCCACTTGTAGCCATATAGGACGTTGTCCATCATTCTTTCGAATGTAGCTGGGGTCTTGCACAATCTGAATGGCGTGATATTAAACTCTTAGTCCTTCAGGCATGATGAAAGCAGTTTTTGAATGATCAGTGTCAGCAATCGGTACTTGCCAATACCCCAAGGGTAAATCTAGGGACAAGAAATATTCTGCGTCTTGTAAGCAGTCAAGAGCATCATCGATGCGCGAAAGCCAGTACACATCCTTTCGGGTTATCTTATTGAGGCGGAGATAGTCGACATAGAATCTTATGGTTTCGTTCTTTTTGCATAATAGGACTACGGAAGAGTACCAGGGTCCTTGGGACGACTGAATTACTTCGTGCTGAATTACTTCGACTGAATTAATCTTGCGCTCCGCCGTGAAAACCCGATGGGGTCGTTGGTGTACCAGAGCATGGGAACCGGGGTCGACGTGGTGAGTGGCGCTCTTCGTGCAGCCCAGGGTTGGCCAGGTGCAATTGAAAGTTGAGCGGAAGTTTTGCAGAAGAGCGAGAAGTTCACTTTGATACAATGGAAATGGCAGCTCCTGTGTCAATAAGTGCTACGACGGCAGCTCTTTCGACGACGTCAATAACATTTTGCGGCGAAACACATGGAGGCCTTGGGCAGTCCGACTTGTCTGCAGCTCTTGCCTCCGGAGCTGCAGCATAGTTTCTCTCCTCTCTAGCAGAGTGCCGACGCATGGGGGACAAAAAAGTGTCGTCGAGGAGATGGGGGTAGGGCACTAGAAGAGGAGGGGCGATTATCCGAGATGGCAGTCGGTGGTGTGCTTGGCGATGAGGGAGCGGGCGTGGTCATTTCGTTGAAAAAAGAAGGTAGGTAGTGGTGGCAGGGGCGAGTGACGTGGCCAGCGACACCACATGGTGAAGCAGATGGGCCTGTTGTCCAGCGTTCGCCAAATGTCTGGGCGGCGGAATAACAGAGGCAAAGGCCCTGCGTAGGAAAGCAGTGGTGCAGAATTCGTGGTTAGTAGTCAGACGGAGGTCGGCATCGCAGGGTGGGCATAGGGTAAAGGCTGCTGAGGTGGCCGAGAGACGATGGCGTCATAAGTAAGTGGCGCACAGACGGGTGTTTGCTGGGACATAGGGGTTAATGCCTCCGCGATTTGGTTTCGAATGGCGTGCTGCGTGTCAGGTGCCAATGTCTGTGTTAGTGCATGCGTGAGAGGGAGCAATAAAAGCGGGCGTGCTACCTCCCCACGGTTGAAGTCCTTGATGGTGGATAGCAGTGGCTGCTGATGATCGGAATGGCGAGCAGTAAGCTGCAAGCTGGATATTGTGTCAGGCATTGTCAAGGCTTAGCATGCGATCGAGTGCTGCCGACACAACTCGTCGAAACTCTGGCATAAGGACATCAGTACTGCGACAGTGGGGGGGGGGGGGGGGGGAGTTCCTTGTGAGCAGCATCTGAAAATTGTCGTCCTCGATGCCCTTGAGGATGTGTTTAATTTGAGTTGACCCAGTTACAGAGGTTTAGCACATCTTCAATGTAGCTTGTAAAGTTCTCACTGGGGAGCTACACCCGTTGACGCAAGTGCTTCTGTGCCCGAACTCTGCGAGCTGATGGCCGACCTAAAACGTCTGTAATAGAAGTCTTGAAGGCAGACCAAGTGGGAAGGTCGCTCTCAAGGTTGTTGTACCACCCTTGAGTGATGTCTGTAAGATAAAACTTGACGTACCCAAGCTTCATTTGGTCACCCCACTTGTTACTGGTGCTGGTATGCTCGTACATCGACAGCCAATCATTCACATCCGAGTCCCCCGAGCCGGTGGAGATGGTGGCTCTCGCTGGTGATACATGGCACCACAGGTGACGAGGACGGCTGAGGGTCCAGGCTGGGGAGGAGTATCGTTGGCCATGGCGGTAATGAGGTCACAAAGCGGGGGGAGCTTCCGGGACCGAAGGTCCAGGTTGGTACATGGAATACCTCGCACCTCCACCAAATGTGACTTGGTTTATTGACATTAGACGTCTTAGAAGCTCAACAAATGTTAACCGTGAAGCGTCGAGGAGCGGCGGGCGCCAGCAGTCAAAATACGGGCAAGCGCGAGCTCGAGTCTGGTGCTGCTACTGACGCTGGTGCTTGTGTCTTTTGTCGTCGTTTTTCTTTCCCTACATCTTGTTTGAATCAATGAGTACTGTATTCCACATTTATTTTTTATATAACAGCAGCCCATTTAGAAAATGCAGAAAATAAAAAAAGGCTTAGTAAGTAAACAATGTTATTAGTACAATATACCACATACCTAAATAGTAGCAAACTTAATATATTAGGTACTGATAAGATAACAATTCCAACTTTTTCTTAATAATTACTTATGAGATATATACTTGTCATGTGTTATGGGAGCAGATTCCGTAATGACGACACTGCCAAGTGGCAAGTCTTTCATAATTTGGATATATTCAGACCAAAATTTTGTAATAAGACGCGAATGTAGTTGGTTTAGCACTTACAAGGCAGTCACTTTATGAACTATTGAAAAATTTAATTGATTTATAGAGTCGAAGAAAAGTGAGAATAAACTGGTTTAATTTATTAAATAGTGTGAGGATCTCGGGCACTCTAGGAAAAAAAAGGACACTGTACACGGCATTGCAGGCCTTAAAAAAAGGCACTTATTGCACCGCCCTACAGTAAGCCAGCTAGCTGAATTGTGCAGTGTAACATGCCAATGGAACTCCTTCCAGAATTGAGCTAGTTTGACACGTACCAGCACATTCAGTAAATAATGTTTGCCTTGAGCCAGGCTTACAGGTGCTGTCTCATGAACAGAGGTGCACTTGAGGAAATAGGAAGGCACCCGGTGTAGTAATGTTTCATCAAGCACACAAAGTGGCAGCACATGATCTCATGTCAAAGCCAAATAGAAGAAATCATGTTTGTTCTGCTCCCTAGTAAGCCACGCTGTCACTTTCTGTCAGTGTAGGAACACTCATGCCATCTCTTGCAGAACTGTGCAGCTACGCTGATCTCAGTGACCATTGAGGAAAGCCATACTACAGAAGGTGTGCTAGTCATGCAGGGAAAACATTAAGGGTTGATCACAATAAGTAGGTGACGAGTATCATTACGGAGTGTGCAGTGGAAGTTGGAGGAAGGGTAGTTAGACAGGACACTGGCAAGCTTTCCCAGGAAACGAAGAATCTCATTAAGAAGCGTCAAATCATGAAAGTCTCAAGTACAGCAGACAAAATAGAACTGGCAGAGCTTTCGAAGTTGATTAATAGGCGTAAGGTATCCGACGTAAGAAGGTATAACATGGAGAGAATTGAACACGCTCTGAAAAACGGAGGAAGCGTCAAAGCAGTGAAGAGGAAACTTGGGATAGGCAAAAATCGGATGTATGCACTAAGGGACAAAGAAGGCAAAATAACTACCAATATGGATAGGATAGTTAAAATAGCGGAGGAGTTTTACAGAGATCTGTACAGTAGCCGGGACAACCTTGACTTTAATACTATAAGAACTAGCAGTAACCCAGATGACACCCCACCAGTAATGATAGAAGTCAGAAAAGCTTTGGAGAGCATGCAAAGAGGAAAAGCTGCTGGTGAGAATCGGGTAACATCGGATCTGCTGAAAGATGGAGGATAGATTATGTTAGAAAAACTAGCCACCCTGTTTACGAGGTGTCTCCTGACGGTAAGAGTACCAGAGTCTTGGAAGAACGCTAACATCATCTTAATACATAAGAAAGGAGATGACAAGGACTTGAATAATTACAGGCCAATTAGCTTGCTCTCTGTAGTATACAAGCTATTTACAAAAGTAATTGCTAACAGAGTAAAGAAAACATTAGAATTCAATCAACCAAAGGAACAAGCAGGATTTCGAACAGGCTACTCAACCATCGACCACATTCATACTATCATTCAGGTAATAGAGAAATGCTCAGAATATAACCATCCACTATACACAGCCTTCATAGATTACGAGAAGGCGTTTGATTCAGTAGAAATATCAGCCGTCATGCAGACACTGCGAAATCAGGGCGTCGATGAAGTATATATAAACATCCTGAAAGAAATCTACAGGGGATCAACTGCTACCATAGTGCTTCATAAAGAAAGCAACAGAATACCAATCAAGAAGGGTGTAAGGCAGGGGGACACTATCTCCCCAATGCTATTTACCGCGTGCTTACAGGAGCTTTTCAGAAGCCTAGAATGGGAACAGTTAGGGATAAGAGTTAATGGAGAGTACCTTAGTAACCTGCGCTTCGCCGATGACATTGCATTGCTGAGTAACTCAGGGGACGAATTGCAACTCATGATTACAGAGTTAGACAAGGAGAGCAGAAAGGCGGGTCTTAAAATGAACCTGCAGAAAACGAAAGTAATGTACAACATCCTCGGAAAAGAGCAGCGCTTCGAGATAGGTAATAGTGCACTTCAAGTTGACTGTCTACTTAGGGCAGGTAACAACCGCGGAGTCGAACCACGAGATTGAAGTAACTAGAAGAATAAGAATGGGGTGGAGCACATTTGGCAAGCACTCTCAAATTATGACAGGTAGATTGCCACTATCCCTCAAGAGAAAGGTATATAACAGCTGTATCTTGCCGGTACTTAGCTACGGAGCAGAAACCTGGCGACTTAAAAAGAGGGTTCAGCTTAAATTGAGGACGACGCAGCGAGCAATGGAAAGAAAAATGGTAGGTGTAACATTAAGAGACAAGAAGAGAGCAGAGTGGATTAGGGAACAAACGGGGGTTAAGGATATCGTAGCTGAAATCAAGAAGAAATGGACATGGGCTGGGCATGTAGCGCGTAGACAGGATAACCGCTGGTCGTTAAGGGTAACTAACTGGATTCCCAGAGAAGGAAAGCGGGTAAGGGGGAGACAGAAGGTTAGGTGGGCAGATGAGATTAAGAAGTTTGCGGGTATAAATTGGCAGCAGCAAGCACAGGACCGGGTTAACTGGCGGAACATGGGAGAGGCCTTTGTCCTGCAGTGGAGGTAGTCAGGCTGATGATGATGATGATGGCAATAGGTAGCATCCTCACTATCTTTAAAGGGACACTGAATTCAAATATCAATTTACATCACAGTGAAAGCTCAATGTATTAAAACATCTAAAACGACAATATTGTCGACAAAAGTGCCCTACTTTCTGAGAAACTAAGGTGAACACACAAGAACACATGCGCTGCAGTAGGACATTCTCAAAATGATCTCGATGACATTAGACGAACCGCCTACAATTAATCACTAGTAATCAATCTAGCTGCACTAAAGAACCTTCTGTGCATCAAGAGGTGCAAGAAAATGCTGCTTGTCCGCTTCTGTTTGATTCATGGAAAAAAGAACCGCAAGACGTTACTATGGGGAATGGCGCAAGTGATTCAAAAATTCAATTTTCACGTAGTTACACTGGACAGGTGGTGCTATCTAGCGGGGCACAGTTCAACCAAAAAGCATATGCAATCTCTGAGCCAATGGCGGGAAATTGATCAAAGGCCGTTGTTGCTGCTGTGGATTCCGCTGCTTTCGGTCTGCTGCTACTAGCATGGTAAAGCTGGGCAATGTTGTGCACAGCAACAGTGACGCGAGTTGGTCCGGTCGGTCCAGTTCTCTAGGCAGGTAATTTAGGTGCGCTAACCTGATGTCAACCACTAAAACGTGATTTTATATTGAAATAGGCCCTTCCTTGGCACAAAAGTAACACTACGAGGTTTCTGGACTAATATTTCAACAATCAACGTTGACTTTATGGTTGGTTGCCTTTAGTGTCCCTTTAAGCATACTCGCCACAGGTAGGATTCTGAAGTTTTGGAGTAAATGGGTACATTAGAATTGAATGTTTGAATGTTAGTACTTACCTTACCTAGTACCTAGTTCTTACCTTGCTGTAGTGGCATCTGCTTAGTTGGATGGAAGTTTCTCTATGAGGAGATCCAGGAATAAGGTGGCTATCAGTTAACTATTATTTAATTGGTGTTGGCATCTTAATAATAATGATCTGCTTTAGCAGTTTATCTCCTACACCATACACCAACTTTCACTGAGTGTATGCAATGTGATTTTCACACTGGAAGTGCAGTGTTGAAGCTTAGCGTAACTCCCAGGAAGGAGTTCTCATCAGCCTCGGAAAAAGAAATATTTTCATGGTTCATATCAGATTTAAATAAAGAATTCAATGATAAATGTGTATGGTATTTTAAAGGATTAATCATTAGCCCATTGTTGCAGCACTAATTCAATATATTTTGCAATCACATTTGAGTTAGTCTACTTGAACAGTTGTTTAATGGTTGGTACTAGTATAGTGACACAATCTCTATATGATAGTCTCAGTGTTAGTAGGAGAACTAGGGAGGTCACTTAGATTAATAAAAAAAATATAAAGATCAAGAATGGATTTCTGAAGCTCATTCTTGTGCGTGAGAAATCTAGCAATACTGGACGAACAAAAACAGGCTGTTATTATTCCTGGACGAACAAAAACAGGCTGTTATCTGCTGATCGGTTGACAGGACAGGTCCTGTCAAGTAGTCTTTAATTCCAGACAAGGTTGTGATTCTTCAGTGGAGTTTTTCCGGTAAATTGTTCTTCGAAATAGCATTAAATACTCTTCTGAAGGGTTCCTCGAATAGCCGCTTAATTCATGCAAAATTGAAAAGTAGATAAATCAATGCTAGCTCTCAACTATGTGCCTTTAGAAATTGGAGGATGGTGATAGTGTAGGAATGGTGAACCTTGCAGGCCTCTTAGAAAATTTTGTTTATTCAGTGGAAGTTAAGGGCTGTCCAGGAAGTGATTTACCACAATATTTTTTATTGGTTCAGTGTTATCGAAGATGAAGAAATTGGGATGTAGTGCTGACATGCAGCTCAGAGGCAAGCTTCTCTGGCAACTGAGTTTTCTTATTTGCCTCGTCTAGCAATCGCAAGCGGCGTTCTTTTCCTGCCTTTTCCCATATCCTCTCCATGGGACTGTGTCGCATTTATCTCATGAGCTTTCTTTGCAGTGTACTTATATAGACAGGGTTGCATATTCTGCATCGGATGAGGTTACTAAAGTCATTTGCCATATTAATTGACATAGAAAGCAGTAAATCTTTTGTAGGGGGCATGTGCAAATAATCTTGAATCCAGAAGGGGAAATGCATGCAGGTTTCTTTAAAGTTTCAGTCATTTTTGTGTAGTGCATGAAGCATTTCTGCAGATAAGGTTGCTACCACATGACCTATGTGTATGGAGGAGTTTTTCAGGACGCAGTCAAGTTGGATGCGGGGCAGCTGGAGTAGAAATTTTTAGGCTTGTACGAGTATTCAAACAAATATTATCATTTTACAACTTGATTCAATCCGAATTCAAAATATTTTACATTTCGAAGTACTCGAGATGCACAAATGTGTGTATAGTATTAGCCTGCAGGTAACTTTTTTTGCAAAGACGGTTTTACTGCCGTGAAGGTATGCTTTACTGTGAATACACCTATCCAGGAAACATCCACACTGCCGTGAAGTTTTTCTTCAATGTTAAATGACCATATTACCTTTTCATCGAGTTTCTTTTTATTTTAAAAGCTTGTTATGTTAGCTTATAAGCTCTAAGCATAGTAAATTTTTTTTAAGCGCAAATTATTTTACAGGTTATTACTTGCATTCTACTAAAGGCAAAGTTACTTCCACTGCCTTTGAAACAAAAATAATGACAATTGCGCAAGCCTTATTTCAATAAAAAAATATTGTGCATGTTAGTTGGGTCATGACAAATATGCTTTTTTGCCTTTATACTATGTGAGATATACTATTCCAATTAAATCACTATTTGCTTCGAGCCTAAAATTTACTATTTACATATGCCCAGAAATATCGCTTTCTTGGTACGGCATGCTTTAAAGGGCCCGTAAACCACCCAAAGATCAAAATTCAGTTGTGGTAGGGAAAGTGTGCACGAGAGTACGACGAACACAGAGCCGTGAGCATTTTTCGAAACGTTGTAGTAATAGCGGAGTTAGACGCGTTCGATTGTCGAAACTACTACGATCACTCCTTTCGCTCTCTCCTGCGCTCCCCTCCGCTGGTATCCTCTCTCAAGCCGCTTTTCCCTCTTGCCAAGTGCCCCTCCGATGCCCCTCCCAATCTCGCAAGGCATACGTCATCGCTGACGTTCTGTTTCAAACTCCGTCTACTTGTGGTTGCCGTGACTCCGGTCGTCGACTCTATCAGTTGCGGTGTAGCTGCGTGCTTGTTGGCGAACAGTGGCTGTCGTAATTGTGCTGGTATGGACTCTGTATTGTGCGCACGCCTTCAAAGGATCACCAACATGATGGACTCGTTCGAGGACACGTCGTGCCCCGTACGTGTTGCACGCACGCGGGCAACACGACGAACAACAACAAGCACCGCGGACAGCTGCTTGCAGACTAACCGGAAGTCGTAGGCTCTTGTTCGACCAATCGCAGCATATTTGGCTCGCCGCGTCAAAGACATCGAACGGCATGTGACGCGGAAGCCCGATAGGCCCGGAAAGAAGGAGGGATTGTTTTCTGAAATTTGTGGCGCGCCGGCAGCTCATAGCACTGCGTGTAGAATCGTTGATCGTGATGGCATTTTGCACATGATGCGTGCGTTTAAATTTCAAAAATATTGGAGACTGTTACGGGCCCTTTTAGTTAAGCAGAAAAAATGCACAGATAGAGTACATTGTGCTTCCTCTAAGGTGTCCTTACTCATCAAAAGCAAGACCGTTTACTCAGCGAGACTTCCAGATATGACTCAGGCTAATAGTTTTTAAGTAGTTATGAATATGAAGCCTCTTAGGCCATGTTTTCATGATTAAAATAGCTTGCTGAAACAGTCAAAGTACTTCAAGCCAAAATGGCAGTAGTGCTGCTTCCATTATTGTTACCTCAGTATTGTGGAGTGCATTACAGAGACTTATTCTGTTACTGACGCATTATTTTTTGTTCATGTGTGAAATCTTGAAACATGCTCACGCTCGATATGGTTGCCAAGAAGATGGTTATAAGGTCATTTAAAATTTTTCTCTTCACTGCTATCTCATAAAAAATATATTTAATGTAGTTCATAGGACAGGCGACCTGACTCTGACTCATTTGATTGGCACAGAGCCACCATGTTTGTTGAATCAGAGGTTGTTTCGTAAAACCCTGTGAGGGCAGATAATGTTCGTCTGGGACTGAAATTATGGAAACCGCTGCAGTTGGTGCAGCGAATTATGGCTACCCATTTTGTAGCAGACACGTTATCATCAGAGCAGCTGACAATTTGACCTGTTGCTGCTGTAGATATCTGTTTCATACACAACAGTTGGCAGTTTTACATATACACATACTAGCACATGAAAAGGCAAGTCTTGTGTGATGAATGACTTAACACCTTATTGAAGTCAGTGTTTTGTGTAGCACGAATTGCCAGGAATCAGTTGCCCTTAACTGGTCAAACTGGTTGATTCATAGCACATTCATTTTATTTTACATCGAACAGGAACCAGAGCAAAACAGAATTGTTTCATATTGACTCTAATCCTGAGCTGTGTTAGTTTTCACTCCATCATTCAGTAATGAATATTTATTTTATTGCAACATGTTGTCCTTATTTTAAACTTCTCTTGTACTGCGACTACAACCACTGTCACTGCAAGGGCCATGTACCCCCTCATTTCCCTTATGCATTTTTATTAACAAGTGTGCCATGCTTTATATGTGTTTTATGCTATTGTCAGCATTCTATGATTTTGATTGCACAGCTTAGATGCTTATACACATGATGATAATGTAATAATCAGGGGCAAGGGCAAGCTTTGTCAGATCAAGCATGAGCACAAATACTTGACTATTGTTTAAGTTTTTACTTGTAGCTTTTGATCTAATGTTTACTGTCACTTTATGGCTTTTCTATACAGAGTTTTTGGGAAGAGTCTTACTGTTTCAGTGTGCTGTGGTAAAAGGAGTAAAGTAAGGCCTCCCTTACTTTTTTCTTCCTGTCTTCTTTCAATGCTGTGCTTGAATGCTGCAATGTTGTAACTAAAGCAGTGATGAGCATTTGATTGTACTTTCATTAGTTAATAAGAAAGGAAAACAGTTTCCTACCACTGGCCTTCTTTATGTTAATTCCTTGAGAAAAAAGTATACATGCCCATGCTGTACTTGTACATGCTCTACAAAAAAGTGTATCAAAGTGGTACAGATGCAGACTGGATTGAATGAAACAACACAGTAAATAATTAAACAACAGTGAAGCAAAATGTGGCAAAGATACACTCATGACAAGTTATAAATGGCACCCTGGGTGAGCATTTTGGCAGTATTGGTAATAGCATTCAGTGGAATGCAATAAAGAGAGCTCCAGGATTACTGATGTTCTCCTGATAAGGCTGCATTGCAGTGACACTCCATGTGGTGCATTAATTTCTCTGTTTTACAAGTTTGTCAGGGATGGTTTTATGGCATTATTGAATCGAATTCGTAGTGTTCAACTCCCAGAAAGTATTTCTTGTGTCTATCTGAACATTCGCCCAATAACAGGGGCAGGATGTGGTGAATCTGGGAGTGCTGTGTTTCTTCCAGCTCATTTTTAACTGTCTGATATGAGCGTGCTTTTGTTTCTTTGCCTCCAAACACACTCCTTGTCTTCATTGGAAAAAGTGATGGGCATCAAGGGGCGTCGTGTTCATATGATTGAAGAGCTGAGTGACACGGTGATCTCCTTCCAGCGAGGTGATGTACTGCACGGCGTGGCAGTTTGCCAACTGACTCACTCACCCTTCCCATCACCGGCGCTTGAGCTCCTCTCACTGCAGCAATGCTGCCCAAGCCTGCACACTAGTGCCGCTGATACCTTTGGCTTGTCCTGCTATGCTTTGACAAAACCCCTTGGCATGTCACACTGCTGCTAGTTGGTCTTGATGTGGTTCTAAGCCACTGGTCAATGAAGCAGCTATTTGCAGTTCTAGTGCTGTGTGTTGAACTATTCTAATAGGATGAAGCTCTTTTGATGTACTGCTGATTGTTTGTGCATATTGCAGTAAAAACAGAATGCATCTCTATAAAAGGTTGATGACACCACTGCACAAGAATGCCTACTTTTTGTACTTCTTTTACATTTTACACTTCTGGTTTTTGCTTAATGCATATTTATAGTGTTTGGTGGAAATTGTGTGTCCTTGACCTGCTGTTAAGTAATGTTGTCAGGTAATAATTTTTTAAATGTTCCCTTTAAGCATTTACCATTACAGTTATGCTTAGAAAAAGCTTATTGGGTGTACATTTATGGCCTGTATGCGTGTAATAATTTTTAAAGTTTGCACTATAATTTGAGACTACAGTTATATTTTTGTGGTAAACCTTCACCAGGCTTGCCAACATAAAGTTGTTGCTATTCAACTTTTATTTGAATTCATGCTTGCTTGCTCATGATGAGATGCATAATAGAGCAAATGATGAAATGAATTCTCTGGATGGTGGAGAGAGTGGTTTGTACTGCCCCACCTCTCTGTAATTCCCTACGTCTCTTTTAAACTAGAATACCAGATAACTGCCTAACAATATGCTGTTGTTATTCATGAAACATAGAGATAGCTACTTTTCATATAGCTTAGTTGCTTGTTAGTCTTTATTAAGTGTTCAGTGGTTTTAGTACCTGTTAAAGGCCAACTGAAACAAAAATTTGTGACCACTTATAAAACCTAGTTTAAGATGGGGTAGATATATAGGAGCCTGCAGGGTAGCAAACCGGATGTGCGTCTGGTTAACCTCCCTGCCTTTCCTTGCATCTTTATCTCTCTCTCTCTCTCCATGCGATATTGTACATTTTATATTTCATTCGAAGTGTGAGAAAACAACACAAAAGTGGCCTTTTTTTTGGTATTGTAACTCAGAGAAGCCCTGTCATGAGTGTTTGGCAGAATTAACGCATCACGTTTGAGATTAGGTGGGGCTCTCAACTTCGTGTCATAGTTGCTAACCATGAACTGTGTGCATCATATGCTTAGGTGCTGTTTAAAAGCTGTTTATCAGAAAATTTTACATTTACTAGCCTTGCAGTGTTGCCAAGGTTTCTCAACTGCAGAATCAACCGTAACAGTTTGTAGGTTCAGCAAATTTTTATACTGCACGAAGAAGACCAGATGAAAACAGGAACACAGACAGAGCACTGTATGGTAAAACCCTGCTGATACGTTTTTCACAGGACTCTAGAGAAACAGCTGAATGGAGGAAGGGGGGGGGGGAGGGGGGAATAAGTTATTAGAGTAGTGGTGAGAAGGACACAATTTTGTTCTAAATCTTTTGCTTGAAGAAATTGTGCAGCATTTACTGGCACATTTTCTTGTGCCCAATTAGTGCAGGGCATCTCAAGCACCTGCAGTGCCATGCGGCTTTCGCCGTCATCACTGTGTGCAATTTCCCACTACAAATCCGGTGCAGTTACGCTCGATCAACCCAATTACTCCTGCAATACGACCAACACGACAGCCAACTAGAGAGAGACAGGAAATGCAATAAGATCATAAGCGTTTCTTATAATAATGATAACAATAACGAGCTTCCCCCCCTACAGCACCCTTTCCATGCAAACAGGATGACTCTTGGCAGCAAAAGCTGATCCCGAAGTCCGTACCTTTGTTATATACATCAAAACTATTTTTTAGCACCCAAATGCACATTGACACCATGTCTAAATTGGAGAAATGCAGGTCGTGTTTTTGGTGGCAGGCTTTATAGATGTCCTCCTCACTGCTTCTGGCAGCCAGTTCAGTCATTAAGCTACTAAGCAGATAAAGCCAAGGGATACAAAACGTCAACATGGCCGCTTATGCCATTTAAGAGAGCCAGTTTGCAATTCGAAATGTTGGAATGGTGGTACAGTTGCAATATAACAGAAGTTCCCAATATGCATTACTATATCTTGGGGAAACTATGCTGGGTCTGGCTGAAAACAGCGCAACAGCCAAGAAAATGCAGCACCCGGGAACATAACAATTGGCTTCTGCTGTATAGAACTTTGCTATACGTATGAATCGACTAGTCCAACAACTTGACTTGCTTCACTTTGTAGGCATCGGATATACACTAAACTTACTTTAATGTATGAGCACATATGAGATTATGAATGTTAAAAACATTTGGAAAGGTCATTTTACCATGAATGTACAAGTGAACCCCCACAAAAAGAAATATAGAATGAATGGATGAAGTTGTTGCATTGCATTTTAGGTTTACATACTTCATACAAATAGTGCTTATGTGAAACTGAAACACACACGGATTGATGGAACAAACCTTAAATGTACGCGGAAGAGAGGGAATTCCACAGTAATAATCTATACATGGAATGAGTCAAAATGCGTTTAATGAATAATACTTTATTAAACTAAGCTTCTTTGGAGTCTTTTGAGGAAAGGGAATCTGATTCGCCATCGTACCACACATCTACCATAACCTGCACATGGTAGTTGCAGCTGTCTTTCACATGTAGCTCCCAATTTTTTTTACTTTGTTTGTGTATGTGTATGCAATTTTTTTATTTAGTTGTGAAAGGCAGAAATGTGCTTGCATTTACTCTACAGTAGGATTTGCATGAGTGATTTTAGTTTAGTGCCCTAGTCACCAAATATTGCTTTTATTTGGCATCAGTGCATCTCATGTTTAGTGCAAATGCGCCTGAATTTTGCATTTTTGAATTGCATTGAATGCTGTATTTGTGAAGTTGCTAGAAAACTGGGCTGTCGCTGCTGCTGCAATTTGCCATGGTAAAATTGTAACTTTTTGTCTGACGTTGTGCTTTTGGTTTCAGTCAATCCAGGTGTGCGGGACAGGCTCGTGCAGATAACAGGCCCCAGTGAAGAGACAATAACGTAAGGAACCCACAGTTTTGTGGTCATTTTTGTTATATCTTTGAACTGGGTGTCCTGCTATAAAAAAGAGCAGTGTTCTTGATAGCTTTTTAGCATGTCACTTTTGCTGTATGCTGATTGGCTAAGCAAGGGGAACAGGACACAGTGAAGTATACTGGTGAATGTGCCCGCTTGTCATGGAATCAGGAACGTAGATGTGTTTTGAATGTACTAATATGCATAAGAAAATGGAAGGCTTGGGATCAATATTGTGGTACTTCAAATCACTGAGCATAGGCAAGTCACTCTTGCAAGAAAAGAAGTGTGTATACATATTTCTGCATTTTTTCTTATACTGAGAGCTTGACTAGGTCATGGGTGGCAGAGTTAAGTCAGTTGCACAAAGTAGTAGCACTTATATCTACAGACAGCTTAAGCATTGAGAAAACATGATCTCCTACAGAAATGCAAATCCTTTAACCGGGAACCTTGTTTTTTGTGCAGTGGGCTGCTTATATTGCGACAGTAACATCATCTCAACTAGCCAATGTTATCCTCTTTCTCAGAATTGGTTGCCCACACACCACAAACATTCGTTGGCTTGTGAGGAATGCAATTAACTGCTGACCAGTTCTCCTTGTTTCGCTGCAACATCAGAAAGCATAAGCGTAAAAAGTCTTCTAGCAAGCTGCACAGCAGTTGGGGAACAAAAACGAAATGAAAGGAGGCAAACGAGGGCAGTCGGTCTTTTTTCATTCCTTCTTTGTGTTTTGCCGTACAGTTTGCTAGAAGATGAACCTGTACATACTCACGCAGTTTGCAATGTTTGTTAGCATAAAGATTGTCCTCTAACTCCTGTGCCGACTTAGAATCAACGTTCCTGGTCACACCACGGCCTCGCACGCAGTTCCCGTGACTGTTAGCAGCAACCTATTAATCCCGCCACTCACCAAAAAAATACTCACCCAGAACATAATCGGGCGCGACGGGAAGCTTGAGCCAGAAGCGCTTCCCTCCTAATTCTCCCGCAGTCTATGTAGACGCGGCCGAATATGTAAGTCGTCGAGCTTTCCCTGTAGCCGTTGTAGACGGAGTTTAAAAACTGGTCGCTAGTGCGTCCCTTCCAAATTCGACGGAATCCCTGGAAGCAGAGGAGGCGGCAATTGCTTTAGCCATTGTTCACTCCTCCGTAGAGTATATCTTTTCAGATTGAAAAAGTCCAATTCGTAATTTCGCCACTTTCCGGATTCATTCTCCGGCTGCTAAAATTGTGGAATCATCTCCGCCTGATCGCCTCATCGCCCTCCTCTGGGTCCCTGCGCACTGTGGACACCCAGGCAACACGGCCGCTCACACCCAAGCCCGAGCACTCGCCAACCGGGCTTACAGTGACCAGCCTTCGCTTCGAGGTGCCAGGGATCGACTCCTCAGCTATCACGATATTACGCTATTTTACCGAAATTCCCGCCTAATGTATCCCCCCACCGCACCACATAAATCTTTTCCCAGAAGTGGCCAGGCTTTGTGGTGCAGACTTTAAACGGCCACAGTGACGACTCCTTTTCTTTTCTTCCTTTTTACATATGGCGAAACCTCGCCTCATTGCAACTTATGTCCTAGCACCAGAGCCAACTTCCAGCACATATTTCTGAATTGTCCGAACAAACCGAAGCCCCCGTGGCAAGGGTCAGAACACCAGGAGCGATGGGAGGCTGCTCTGTGCAGCTCGCAACCGGGGTTACAGCTCCGGACTGTGAGGTGGGCCAGAAGGGTCGCTGAAGCAGAGCAGTGTCTGGCTACTTAGAGCGGCCCGAGGGCCCGTCGTCATCCTGCTGCCACTTCTCCTGCCACACCCCCTTTCAAATGATTCCTTCGTGAATCAATAAAGTTACTTATCTACCTACCTAGCACACAGACAAAGTGTCGCACTTTATCTGGTGACATTTTTTGGCACAATCATTCTTTTCGCAATGCTTGCTAGCATAAAGATTGTCCTCTAGCACACAGACAAAGTGTCCCACTTTATCTGGTGAAATTTTTATCAAAATCGTGCTTTTTATAGATTACTATTAGTGTTTTTGAGTGATGGTCACATGCTGCAATGATGCATCAGACTGACGCATAGTTTGGCCTCTCTCTTGAGGAGCTGCTGCTGCTGCAACATCAACCACCTCTCTCTCTCCTTACCCCCAAAGAACACCGCCTAGAAAAAGCATGCCTGGAATGTTGCTCTTTTAAATTGGAAGCTTCCCGCTAGTGCGAATCTCGGAGGCCATGCTTCTTGCCGCGTGTTGCGACCGTTCACCATGTGCGAACGCTCGCCTCTATACCGCTTAGTTGTGTGACATTACGGTACTGCTGTCACGTGACATCACAGCTGCTCGGAGGCGACTTTGAGGGCATTGCTGTGTTTGCAGGGGGCAGCTGCCAGAGTCTTTCATGCTGGAGGCGGCGGGTAAAATCTGAGGGTAGGGCAGCACGTTCGCGGTTTACGTTACAGAGAATTTTTTTAGAAGGCATTGCCCCAAAAGAGGTACACTAGTGTTACTTGCAAACTGCTATGACCAAAATTTTTTTCTTAGAAAGTACTTCTGTTTCTGTCAACTGCCAATACCCACACATATATATTATATGAGACTACGGCCGTGCCACGGCCAAAACTTAAATTGATAAAGGAATTGCTTGCTTTCTCATATGTGAACCAGCTTCTTTTTCTATATATATATATGTATGTATATAATGTATGGGAAGTCTGGTCTGGTCTGTTCATCTTATTGAATGTTTAGTAAAAACCACTTGAAAATAGGAATTTTTCATTTAGCAGAAATAAAGTATTTCAAATAACCATGATGTTTGACCACAAAAATCAGCTTCAAAACTAACTGGCATTGCCCCAAAACTTGATAACTGTGATAGTTTAACAACATATTTCATCAACTACCGAACTACAATATTATTAAAAGGAATTGCATGTAATTCATTAATTAAGGGAGATGTGAGTAGAAAAACACACTTTTCTGAAATTATATATATTTGTTTTTATTCGCTTTCACAAGTTTCGTTTGTATACTTTAACAACAAAAACGGAAGATTGTAATCGAACTCGAAGTAGGTTAAAATCGCTTATAAAGAGCACAAGGTGGCTACTAAAAAACTAAAAAAGCTCATTGTCTAGAGTCGCGTGGACATTGTCTCCTGTCTGCTTGCCATTTTATTTTGCATGAGGAGTTCACTGAAGCCGCTTGCTCAAAATAACAATAATTGGCAAGCTGTCATGATGGGAAAAATCATTTTAAAAAACATGCCTTTCCCGCACAGAAAAGCTCTGACTTGTACTTTTAAATGTGTTTTCCTCAAGATTAATTTTTGGTGTCTTCTTCAGTTAAGACTCCATGTTTTTGGTACTTCTGATTAGCCAGATCAAGATAAAATTTTTGCCCGCATATTCCTTAATATGTAAAGGGTGCAAGTATCCCCTTTAAAACTTGATATTTCCTGTATAATTATTACAAACCTAAAGCAAGAAGTTTTTATGGGCTGAGGATTCCAATAGTTCTCACACTGCAATTTTTCTTGTCCATTAAAATGTCCTATGAATGATTTCTTTATAGTTATTTATATTGTACAGTTAATGTAGAGCAATATAAATCATGAAAGGCTAAGAACCTTAAAAGTTTAGTGGCATAAATTGTTTGTCCAAAACGAACTATACTTAACACATTGTCATGGCACAAATCAAAAACTGCAACTTATTGCAATTCTAACTACATACTTAGGATAGTATCCTAATTAAAATTCATCTACCAACTTTAACATGGGGAGTTCAAAATATCACGGGAATGCTATCTTCAGCAACATTCGAAACTTTCAGTAAGGGCGAATCACGAAAAAACTTTCCGGCAGCCACTTAGCCACATTAATGCTCACAAGTTCGCTCTCTTTCCTCGTGCTATTTTTTACTGGAATGCGTTATCTGCAGAAGCAGTAAATGCTGCCTTGACGGCTTCATCTATGAAACATGTCGAAAGTTTAAATGTTTTTTTATAAAAGTGATATAGTATACTGAAAATACGTTCATTTGTGTATGATTTAAGTGACTTCTGTATATTGGAAAAGAGAACATTTTGTGAAATTCTGTTGTCTGCCATGAATTAGTATGTACTAAATATTGATATTACTTTCCAGTTGTGTATCTATTATTTGTATAATATTTCAATTATGCCAAGCTATTCAGTGTATAACTATCCATGGTCTGATTGTATTCTACTATTTCACTCCTGCATGGGCCCAAGGAGGGCCTGCAGTATCTGTCAATAAATAAATAAAAATAAAATGCTTGAAATTGGCATAAAAGGCTATTTATAAAGCAGAAAATTTTATTGCCGTAGGCTACAGACTAACGAAACATTTTTTTTTTTTTTTTTCAAATTGCATCTCCTTTTAAATTCAGTGCACTACTGCTTGATGTTGGAGCTAACGAAATACACCAACTTGAGTGAAATTGAAGTGATAATGTCAAAAGTTTAGCAAATTGTTAACACCAAAGTCTGAAGTGGTTATCACATTATTACTGAAAGATGCCATGCGCCATGGTTTCTTCTTATTGTGGGTGGAATACTAAGTAACGGCACTGGCCGCTTGGCTTTCTGTAGCTTTCAACGTGGATAGAGTGCCAGTGGAAACATTGCTGAGAGATTGATGGATAATTTTTGATTTAGTAGTAACTCTCCTTTTTCTGTGCAGTGCACTTAAACACACTTTTCTCGAAGATATCCATACAATGCGATGCCCAAGTCTTTTCACATCTTCAACATGAATTTTCAGGGCTCTTTATGATAAATTTTATCATGATAGTGTTCCAGTACTTTCTCTGCTTGTCGGTGACATCTTAACATTTCTTTGTTGAAAGGAACACTAAAGGCGAATATTTAGTTTATGTTAAAGGGACACTAAAATAAAAATTTACATCAGAGTGAAAGCTTACTGTATGACGTCTAAAACGAAAGTATTATCAGCAGCAGTGCCCTACTTACCAAGAAATTAAAGTAAATACACAAGAATACATGCACCACAGTAGGACATTCTCAAAATTATTCGATCACATCAGACGAACTGCCTGTAATTAATCACTAGTAATCGATCTAGCTGCACTAAATAAAAAACCTTCCATGCATCAAGAGCCGCAATAAAAGGCTGCCTGTTCGTTTCTGTTTGATCATGCATCAAGAGACACAATGAAATGGTGCTTTTTAGTTTCTGTTTGATTCATTGAAAAAAGAACCATTGGATGTTACTATGGGGAATGGTGCGAGTGGTTGAAAAATTAATCGCATGGTTAAACTGGACAAATCCTGCCATGTAGCGGGGCCCAGTCGAACCAATCACGCCTGCAATTTTGAAGGCCATTGCTTAAAATTGTTCAATGGCTGTTGTAGCTCCTGTGGCTCCTGCTACTATAGTATCGCCGACCACGCATTATAGCCGAGAAATGTGCAAGGCAACAGTGACGTCAGACATTCCTTTGCAGCGGGCAATTTGAAGTGCGCTAACCCGATGCGGGCCACTAAAACGATATTTTATTTCAAAATAAGCCCTTCCTTGGCACAAAAGTAACACTACGAGGTTTTCGGACCGCGATTTTAACAATAAATGTCGAATTAATAGTTGCCTTTAGTGCCCTTTTAATAGTTGAAATAGCGATCCAGTGCTACTTTTGTACTTAAAAAAAATGCTTACCGTAGTTACTCGATTCTACCGCGCCCTCGGTTGTAACGCGCACCCGGTTTCCACGACGAAAAAAAAAAAAAAGTAAGACATCGATTGCAACGCGCACCCATTTTTCTCGTTGGCCCACACGATCACACCACTCGGGGAAAAGACTCCTTTCGGGAGCGTCTTCCATTTAAATATGAGGTACGGGGGAAGCTTGTGCCTATCTGACCTGCAACGGAGCATTGCCGTCACTCTAGTTTTACCGTGGCCCGATGTCAGCACGCGAACTTCCTTCGCCCCCTTCTTTTCTACGGTTGTGGTGCCAGGCATGTCGAAGTAAAGAGGCGTCTGATCGGCATTCCCGATTTGCCCAAGCAGGTAGCCGTTGTTGTGCCGCAAGTTTAGGACGAACCTCTGAAAACTATGAAGCTTTTCTTCCTACTCCTCCGGCAACTTTTGGCATATGCCCGTTCGCCTTCAGAGGGAAAAGCCTTTCCACTTCATAAAGTTAGCCAGCACCTGCTCGCTTTAAACTGGCTCCGCATTAGCCCTTTTTCTAAGGCTAACTGCATAGCCTGCACTTGGAGCAGTTCTCTCGTCACGGGCCGCTGTGCCATTCGCTGCTCAAGCACATACTCGGCGAGCAGCTCTTCAATTTGCGGAAACCGACGCTGCTGTGGTCCGCTGAAGCCTTTGCGTAAATCTTTGCTGTCGACAATTTTCTGCTTTTGTTTCCGCCAGTCCCGCACGCACGTTTCGGGAACTCCGAACGACCGCGATGCAGCCCGATTTACGTCCGTCTCGGCACACGCGATGACTATTCTTTTAAAAGCGGCATCGTGTTGCACTCGTCGAGTTTTTGGAGTCGGCCCTTCCATGCCGTCGATGCTAATGCACACTAAGATGACGAACTCCTCAGCACACGTACGAAGTGCTGCGCATGGGAAACACATAGGCAGAAATGGCCGACGCGCCATGCCGACGCACGTAGGGGGCGGCCATTTCGGAATGCCGATGGCAATAGAATTACCGTATTCATTTTTTTTTTCGTACTCGATTCTAACGCGCATGTGATTTATGAACTCGTTTAAACGGAAAAAAAGGGGCGCGTTATATTCGAGTAATTACGCTATTTCAAAATAAAATTATATTTTAGCTGTCTGCACAACGTTAGCATTTGCAGACCGCGTTTGCATTGCGGCTACCCCAACACCATCCGACTACCCCACCGCGCGAGCTTTGTCGCCATTGTCATGTTCTAACATCTCTTGGGATTTTTGCGTCCGCACGTTGGTAGTCAGACAGAGAGACCTCTCCAGACATCGAAGGGTGAGCACACGTTGTCTTTCCATTCGTCGGCTCCCTTTGTTTGGAGCTCACTCAGACTCATTAACGGCGCCTCGCTCCTGCTGCGAACGCTTACCTTTCGTTGCCTCTTCCGAACGCTAGACTGAAGAGTGGTGCGGTGTCCTCGTTCGTGGTCGTGCAACGCCAACCTGTACCTCTATGAAGTTAACACGAGTGGAGTTTGCCCTCGCTCGGTGCGGTGTGCTCGCACTTAGTCGTGTTACGCTGACCTGTACCTTCCGAAGCCAATGCGAGCGCAGTTTGCCTTCGCTCGAGCAATCAGGGCCCTGCGGTGGCAGATCATGAGAGTACACAGCACAGTTGTGAAGGCTCGTTCCTTTCAGTGGCCTGTCACCGTGAATTCATTTGCCCAGGAAGACGTCCTCGTGCACCCTTTGTGCTGTACTCTCCGCCCATGGCGTGGATAAGCTTTGTTTGCTTTCCCGCCCCCTTTTCGGTATGGGCGCTGTACTGCATTTTTGGTGTTGCCGCAAGCAAGAAAGTGTTGCGACCTGTTCGAAAGCAGTACTGTATAATTGCTTTGCTACGCTCGGCGTCTTCGCTGTCCAAACGCGCATACGCAGCGGCACACTGTGCAGCCGGAAAGGAAAAATCGGTCCAAGACAGATTTTCCCGCCACGCGAAACCGGATCCGCACGAGTTTGGCTGCGCGAGCTCAAACCACGTGATCTAACCAGCCAGCCACAGATTAAACATGGTGGCAGAGGCGTTGGTATAGTGCCTAGAAGAACATAGTTGGTTACAGCTTAAGAATAAGTGTAAGCTGCACCCACAGCAGTCACTGTCTCACCCAGGCCAGATTTGCATAAATGTCTTACTAAATACCTGTCAGTTATTAACGCGACGTCAGGCAGATTTTATAGATTTCAGACAGATCACTTGCCCGTAAGGCTCATGTTCATTTTGGTAGAAAAATTTTACTTCTTGGCAAATTTCTTAAAGAAAAACTGACTTCATTCTTCTGCGCAATGTAACTTTTTAACAGGGAATGATGAAATTTTACTTTATAATATGCATCGTATTTGCATTTTGCCTGCGAAAATGGGCCTATGGTTAGAACGGAAAATCGCGAGTCATTCCTCCATTGCACAGATGAATGGCGGGCATGCTGTAGTACTGGGGGCGGAACCTGTATTTATTCTTAGGTTGTAACCGACTATAAAGTATATTCTAGGCACTATAGCGTCAGTGGTGGCTCTATTCGGCTCAAATCGCGAACTACCCATGCAGCAACACGATGAAGCTTGACGGCCTCAAAGAGGATGGGGCAACAGCAGCGAGTCGGCATGCCCCAACGTATCTCGCGCCTGTGTACCGCCAGATATCTGAATCGGCTGCCACTGCTGGTGCATTCACTCCTGAAACAAAGTTTGAAAAAGTGTGAGCTGCTTCTTTTCAGTACTTTGCGTGAACAACTAGAACTCGATATGAAAGTTAGTGCTTAGAAAGCAGGCAAAATCGAATTAATTTTCGAGGTAGCGACGGCAGCGGCAAAGTCTGTGGCAGAACGAACATTTTCGACGCATACAATCGGGGTTTTCCGGCCGTTCTAGCGATTGTGTTTTCGCTTCACTTTTCAAGTGTGAATGCGCGTTATGCCTTGTTTGCACTGGAGAATCCACCTTCTACAGCGAGCGGAATTCACCTGTCACCGACACACAGCGTCGTTCGCTCTAGACGCACCCCGTGCTGCCAAATACACCATCTACCACGTGGCGAACACGGGATGGATGCGCCGGTTATTGTCACGGCTCGCAAACGCCGCTACGCTATTTGGTCGTGTAGACTTCGATGATTCTCGTACACAACGCAGGAAGAAGCAGTGCTGTTTATTTTGCTGACAAGCTGCTGTCTTGTGATGCATGACTAGAGCAGAAAAAACTGCCGACACCAGCGGCAATGGTGGGTTTGTATCGCTCTGCGATACCATCACAAGCTCGGTCACCCCAACTGCCACTTCTTCCACAAGATCGGGACGAAAAGTGGGCTACTACACTGAGTGGGTTAAGTTCTCGTTGGTTACAACATTAAGCGACGTGCATGGTGACATGACAAGCGAGTTGGGCTTGGCCACCATTTTTTTTTTTAAATTTTTTGACTAGTGCTTCTATTGATAGTACGCGGCGACTGATCCTATGGCACATGCCGCAAAAATTCGTCCAAGAGCGATTGGCGCGGATAGGGCTTTTTCGGAGGATCTCGCCATCGCCGAAAAGGATTCGCTGGCCGGAATGCTCTGTGTGAACGATCCAATAGGCAGCGAAGCGAGTGAATTTCTTGTGAGTTTCGCTGCTTTCGGTCCCTTCGAGGCCAAGTGTGAACGTGCCTTTCAAAGGCATGCGAGGCGACGGTGAACGTGGCCCTGTGGCTCGCTAAAACTGAACCCACGCTAGTGGCCGTACTCTTTTGAGATACCTGAAAGGCATCTTTACCGCAATAGGGGAGACCCGCTCAAGTTTGCTCGGCGACGCCAGCGCTTGCCTTTCCCGTGCCAGAAAAAGCGCACAACAGTAGTCTTCCGACCCTTCCGCTCCCTTTGGCTTCCACGCATTTGCGAAGCACGCTCTGCACGTGAAACGTCCCTCGTTCCACGATGTCACCCCAACAGAAAAGGGAGTGACATTTCTGCGTCGTCAACTGTCACAATAACCATGCAAATACGAAGAGGTCGACTCCACCAGCGAAATTCTACCGATTCCCAAACCGATGGTATGAAACAAGCAGACAACAGAAATGGATTAAAGCAGTGCGCCGAAAAAGTATGTAAACAATTTTTTCACGCGCACAATGCATTCAAAATTACGGGTGTTAATTCCTGCGTCACCATTCCTCTAATCTATCGAGTTACTGGGAGATGCACGTCCCCATCTTAAAAGTATAAATTTTCAACGCCGGTCTTTAGAGCACTGTTAAAAAATAGCGAAGAAATATTTTATGCTGCTACTATTATTCAATATTGTTGGGGACCTAGTAGCTGAAGCTGTGTGCACATGTGGTATTGGTATTGTGTTGTTATATATTTTTAAATCTACGCAGCGCCGACGGAAGTTTGTGGTTGCCAAAAGCTTGGACAACTATGAAAAAAAAAAAAAAATGCATCAGCCGTTGTTGCACGTCAGTTGGCAGATACAGTGAACTAGGTGAATTAGTTGTTACTGAGTGTGCAGGGGTAGCCCGAACAACACTGTGCATTTTTGATACGTGACCAAGATAAAATGCTTTTATAGCAATGCACTCTTCCCCTGCGGACTAGAGACACACAAAAAAGTTTCTCTGAAAGCTGGGCCCTCATCATGATGGTACGCACGCTGTTCGTGAACTCAAGGTACCCGCGATGAGAACGGTGATAATACAAGGAAAGACACGCAAAATAGATGTCAATTTTTGTTGTGGGTCAGAAAGAAGCCCCAAATAGACCATTTATTTTTGAAGTGCTGTGTATATACCGCACGATAACTTGGGTGGGTGCTAGTAAATTAAGGTATCCCAACTAATAGCAGTCACAGCGCAAGAACCGCTTAACCTAAAGTACCAGAAGCGGCCTCACCCATGCATCCAGTAACAAACATAGTGCATAGTACACAGAGTAAACTAAATAAAACAGGTATATAATTATGAACGTACAGAAAGTTTTATTCACCTCTAACGTCGTAAACAGCGTCGTCTTTCACTTGCGAAACGCACTTCGCTCTGACGAGGACGGGGTCGTCTGCTACAACTTGCTTCGCTGCCCTTTTACCAAATTGCTGCCACGAAAGAAAAAAAAAAAAAATCCTCAATTGCGGCATCCTATTAAATGCGGACAGAGCGCATACATCATAACCGCGCGCGACGCGAGACTCTCAAAAACACGTGCAGAACGCGTGCAGCGTGCGAGCAAAGCAACGCGTTTGCAAGCAGGTTGAATGGGACAGCGGAGAGGCCAACGCTCGAGTAACCCGTTTTCTCTCGCATTGACTGACAGCGCCACGCTCTGCAGCGCCTCCCTCGGCGCGGGTCTCCTCTACACAAGAATGTGACGGGGTGAAGGTTGAAATCTGACTGAGCCACTGCTAATTTGATATTGTATTATTTTTGTGTTAAGGTAGTTCGACCATAAAGGAGCCTAAAAGGCAGCTTTGCCGCAATACTAGAGTGGTGAGGAGAAGCATATTGAAAAGCTAAAGGGGTCACTTTCAATTGTATGCTGACTGTCTTTCTCATTGGGATGTTTGAGTAGTTACATTCAGGCATGAATCAAATTGAATAGATACCACCTTAATTTTTTTATTAGTAGAGAACTGCTGTTGATAACATTGATATCTGCAAACATTGATCTTTCACTCTGATGTAAATTGTTGTTTGCCTTTAGTATCCCTTTAAACGAACCATTTTTTGTGCTTCTGGTTTTTGGAGTGAAGATGGATTTAATGATTCAAGTGGTATGCAGTTTTGATAGACAACAAACTTTATTGTACAGCAATGTTTGCTGCTATAAATTGAATGCTTTTCACTTACTAGGTATTATTGACAGATTTTTTGATGTCACTTTCATGAACTAATTTTTCATTTCTTCATTATGATTAGGCGTGCGAAGGAACTGATTGAAGATACTATACGACGCAACGCATCTCCAGTTCGAGTAAGTGTTGCATATTTTTAATGGCAAGGGCAAAGATAAAGGTGTCTGTTTTATGCAACAGGAAATGGGAGATGAGGCGGCCAACAGTTATGGCATGGGAGCTAAAGAAACTTGCCAGAAGCCTTCGCTCGTACACAGTTACAGCATGGGTGATGCTAGTATCGGGGAATACACTGTCGCTGCTTCTGTAGGCAGGGATACCCTCCGGATCAGCGGACACAAGGCCGTCCTGGTTAAGGTGAGCCACCACTTATATTTGGTCTCGGCTTATGTCTTTGTAAGCATGATTATGATAGTTGTGTGACAGGAAAATCAATATGCAGGAAACTAAAGTAATGTGCAACAGTCTTGGAAGAGAACTTCACTTTTCAATGGTAGTGAGGCACCGAAAGTTGTAAAAGAATACAGCCAATTAGAATAGATAGTAACTGTGGAGCTGGACCATTAGACTGAAGTAACTACAGGAATAAAGGTGGGGTGGAGCGCATTGGGCAGGCATTCTCAAATCATAATGGTAGTTTACCACTATCCCTCAAGAGGATGATAAATAACAGCTGCCTCTTACTGGTACTTGCATATTGAGCAGTAACCTTGAGGCTTACAAGGATTTTTCTACTTAACATATTCGTGACCGCGAGAAATTTGGCCGTTTATGGGTAATTTAGAGAACATTATTTTTCATGGCATCCTAAGTTTCTGACGTTAATGTTTATAGTATCAAATTGTATAGAAAGGAGTTATCTTTCAAACAGTGAGTTTGAAACCACAAATTTATTAACAACACGAAAAAAATTATGAGACGAAAAAATTGTAACATGAACAAAGGAATTTCACAAAACCGTCAATACTGCTCTGAATAGGGTTAGCATAAAACAAAATCGAAATATACATTTTAAGCACAGTGCACACATAGAATAATCCTGTAAATATAAGTGCTGTAAATGAAAAAGTTTTTGTGTGCATAGAATAACTTTACATGTGGTGTCTTTCATGCCATGGTGCAAAGCAGTTTTGCGCTGTAGTGAAAAAACATATTGTCTGTGCATGTTTCACAGAAAACATTTGTTTTCTGTTCCAATAACTTAAACAATAAAAAAGAAACGAGTCGACCACTCTCCCGAAGCGCTGTGCGGCACTAACAGAGCGTTATTTTGAAGTTCATTGCCTCTGCGCATGAAACTGCTCTCTCTACGGATGTGGATACCATGCATAAGTGCCCTAACCATCGGAACACATCGGATCAACTTGCACTGATGCGCGTCGACCATAACACGGCCTGAGCACAAAGCAAAATTCACCGGCGGACGACCGCTGGTGTTCTGGGGTGGTTTGACGAACTCTTGTCATCTGTGCTGGAATCAGAAGTGTAGATGTCGTCTTGTGAGCCTGTGCTAGTGTCATCATTTGAAGATTGCAGTCCAGATGCACGAGAATCCTTTGACGTTCTCTGGTTCATAGAGTACATCTGTGCTGAAATCGGAAATGTAGATGTCGTCTTCTCAGCCTGTGCTAGTGTCATCATTTGAAGATTGCAGCCCAGATGCACGAGATTCCTTTGAAATTCTCCGTTTCATGGAGTGGTCACATACAGCGTCGACGCCATCATTGAAATTACACACACTCACCCGCGTGTATGGAGAGGCGTTTTAGAATCTCCTCAGAATGAAAAAGTGAAACATAAAAGTGAAACTGATAACATACTTCTCTTTTTACAGATTAGATGGCACAATGTAAGCACAAGCACTCGTGGGGCAAATATTGAAGTTGTAAACATCGACAACATTCTATTGATGGGGATAGGCACGGTTACGAAAATGTTAAAGGGAGGAAGACAGTGTGAGCGATGTAAAGGAAAGTGGTAGGTGTTTCTATACACTTTCAATAAGAAGAGAACACAGTGGGTGAGGGAATAAACGGGTTTGACTACATCTTTGTTGAAATCAAAAATAAGAAATGCACATTTGCAGGGCATTCAGCACGTACGAAAAATAACCACTGGTCATTATCATTAAGCGTAATGAAATGGATTTCAAAAGAATTTAAACCACAAGTGATAGACAGAAAGTTGGATGTGCAGATTAGATTAAGATGTCTTTAGGTATATCAAGGCAGCTAAAGCACAGGACCGGGTTGATTGGTGAAACAAGGGAAAGGTCTTTTTTTCTGTTGTGGGTGTAGTCAGTATGATGATTTTCATGTGAAGATAATAGCTGTCTCAGTGACAGCGAAAACTGTGATATTGATCCTGATATTCATGCACAAACACCAGAGCCTTCATCAAGCAGCAAGGATGAAGACGAAGATGCAGTAGATGAACTTAGTGCCAGTCTAGGGCTTAGGTAACATGGGTGTGTACACGGCAGTATGTAACTTCAAAAGAACTCAGTGCTACGTACTTGCTGAAAATACTAAAGTGTCTTGCAGTGGCCATTCCTGTACTGTAAATTTTTGTTGGTGAATAGTGTGTTCAGCTAAAGGCACTCAAAGGAAGCATGCAGACTTAACATCGAGTGCTCCATGGTGTGCAGAGCACCAAGTGACTGGATCGTGATTGTCAATATCGCACGGTTACATAGCATACAGTGCTTGTCTATTGTCACCGTTATCAGTTGTCAATGTCTCTGAAATTGCCACACTGTGAAGTTGGCAAGCTGTTTGCTGGCAATACCAAAAGCAGACTAATGTGCCTTTGTACAATGCACTATATCTATGCACAGCATTGATGTACTGTACAGAGATCGTGCAGCGAAATCTACATGCTACATGGTGGCCACTTGTAAAAGGGGCTCTTGAAAGCGTAGGTTATCCCTGTTTAACTTTCAAGATAGTTATTTGAATATTTGTGCCGGAACAGGGGTGCATAGCCTATAGAGTGTGCATAAAAGTGTCTAGTATTTAGAAGTAGAGGGATTTCTGTTTAACAAAATAAGGTGCCTGTTATCTAAGTTTAACTTTATAATTGGTACTTGTTAGAATCATTGTCAGCCTGACTTATGTCCACTGCAGGAAGAAGGCCTCTCCTCTCCCCGTTTAACTTCAGCCCGCCATGTCTTGTCTGAGCCGATTACATTTTGTGCGTCCAAATCTTTTTTTCTGTCTTTTTTTGCTCCGCCGAACCCTTCCCTGTCCTTTGCCACTGGTCCTATCTCATGGTATCCCTTCCGCCTTTTGAACGGACCATCGGTTATCTGTGCTTCTCATGATGTGACCTGCCCTGGTCCATTTTTTTGTCTTAATATCAACTAGGATATCAGCTGCTTGTCTTTGTTCTCTGGTGAACTCTGCTACATTATGCCTATCGTTTTTTATTACAGTGCACACTGTGGGGTTCTTCATTTTCTGCCCCATATGTTAGTAGTGGAAGAGCACTGATGTGTACAAAAAACAAAACAAAAAAGAACCACTGGAGCCGAACAGGCAGCTGGTAGAAGCTGAACCTCTGTAGTGAAGCTAGGCTAGTAGAAGTACTTGAGGAGTTAGGAGTTAACTGGGATATCATTGTGTTTAGTGAGGTTAGAACTGGGATAGCATGCACAGGGCTGCCTAATGGCCACTTTTTTTATATAATAGGGTGCTTCCTGAGAAGCGAGAGTATAGTGATGGTTTCTTATCAACAAAGAAATTCCAGGCAACTATCAAGAGTTATAAAGCACTAATGAAACAATAGCAGGTGTCATAAGAGGTCCCAATTGATTGCTGACTTTTTAATGCCCGAGTTATGAATCTGCCAATGAAAAAAAAGTCGTTTAGCATTTTGCTGTGCTAAATCGCAAACTTTACTTCATTCTGCATTTAAATTATCTAAAATGTGACCTTAATGCATCGTTTCAGGTATGTCGCGAATTCACGACAACTGGCACTCAAAAGCCAGTATGGGGCTGAATGTAGATGTGTGTTCTAAGCAGAATTTGGAGAACACGATCCTTGGGTAGGTCGTCATGTGACGGCTTGTCATTGTTATTGAAATACAAGTTTGACTTGATTGCTTCTACAACAATCACGTGACATAATGACTGCCGTAGATGCCCTAGACCACCAAATATATCCAACTTCGTTAGAGTCGACAGAGTCTCGTGAATCTGATGGTGCCAAGAAATCAATTGAGCTCATTATAAGGTAGAGACAGCTGATTGTTAGGATTTGTCTGCATCGTGAAAATTAGATCAACGTGATCCATGAAGGCTTCATCAAAAAAAAAAAATTCCCCGAAATTTTCAGTAGAACCTCATACAGTGTCACACTAAGAAAGAGTGGTTTTAAAGTGTGGCACTTCCTGCTGTTCTGGACTGTCTGTCTTTTTTTTTTTTTCATCTCAGTGCATGTCTTAGACTGGCACTAGGTTCATCTACTGCATTTTTGTCTTCATCCTTGCTGCTTGATGAAGGCTTTGGTGCTCGTGCATGAATATCAGGATCAATATCAACGTTTTCGCTGTCACTGAGACACTTATTATCTTCACATGAAAAGTGCGGGCGTAAGTCCATAAATGAGTGTACGTCCTTTTCCATAAAATGACTGTACGTCCATCATCTATCAAGAAATGAAAAAAAAAAAATGAAGTTGCCGTAGCGGCAGACACCTCTGACACTCGAATGCAGGATGTCGCAAATTGATGACAAACCACAGAGGTTAGGATCTTGCAACAAAAAACATACTTCGAAACAATGTAACATGTTTTGTGAAATGTCTTTTATTCATGGAAACCAAACATGATTTACAGAAGATTGAACTTGCATCACTCTGGGGAAAAATAACGGAAGAAGTGAGAGCTGCGGCACATGTTTTGCACTCTCCTCCATCAGCTACACAACACTTGGTTTTTCCTTAAAACACCTTACACGAGGTGGTGCTAGATGTTGTGTGCTGCAACCTCTGTTCTCCGCAAATACGTGACAGCTGGCATTGAAAACAGCACATGTTTCGTGGATTGCTGAGTCAGCTATTTTGGTATGTCTCCAGTGCCTAGCACCCGGCAATAAAGGATTAAACTCTGGGACCTCCTTTAAAGTTAACCTTGTAATAGCAATCATGTATGTTCATATTATTTCAAACTCCATTTGAAAGAATATGTTCAATTTTTCTGTGCTCCCTAAATTGAATCTACAATGGGACCATCTTTTGTGCCTTTCAGGCTGCCAAACAGTTCTTAGAGAAATACTTGTTGAACCATGGTGAACTGAGTGAAAAGGTGAGCTATGTATTGTCTCCTGCTAGATGGTAAACATTCTATTGAGCTGTTTCTTTATTTATTCTTATTTATATTGTTTATTCTTGCTTGTGCCTGTTGCACTTCTAAATTTTTCGAAGTGACAGCATGTATGTGATTTATGCTCGTCACTTGCTTCAGGGAATAGCACCACCGCATTGGTTCTGCTGTGCGTCTAATAAATGTGACCATCTCCCAACAGCTTCATTTAAAATAAATATTTCTCTTGCAGGTAGCTGCTGAGATGCTCTCTGCACCAACTGAGGGATCCTACATGTCTCCAGAGGCAAACATGCCTTCTAATAACCGAGGAATGTCCGAGCTGTGCCCTGAAACGGCATCATGGCAAGGGCTGTGAGTGCACATCGTTGGCTACTTGCTTAAATTTTTGATATTTTGTGCTGGGTCGTCTATTATGCTAAATGTAACATATAATTGAAATTAATTTGTAGTTTTATGAAGTTCTCCTTATAGCGATATGATAGGCTCCTGTGACTCTTTTTATTGCCACTTGCTGTGCTTCAAAATGTTCTTAGTGGCCAGGGCTGTGTAAAATCTGACAAGAAAGATAGAAGGGGAATTAAAACAAACATAAATGTATATAACTACATAATGCCTAGTGTCTATAGCTAGTGAAATTTTTATACTATACACGGTACAATATTTTATTTCAAGGTGACTTCTTGCCTTAATTTCATCCACAGTTTTTGATGGCATTTGGGTATAGGCAAGTGGTGTATCATCAAAGGGTCAGCTGTTATGAAAGAAAAATAATTTTTTTTGTTTCCTGTATTTTATGCAGTCTTTGATAGTGCATCGGTGAACAGAAAGTAGGCCACATTATGCTAAAGGTAGTCATAGTTCCCCAAAGTTCCCTGTTATTCTGTCATCAAAGTAGACAGCAATGCATACTGCTTCGTATTGCCTGTCACCTCTCCTTGTGCCTTGTTCTTTTAAATAAAAAACAGTCCTAATATACATATAGTAAAGATGTATATTAGAAGATTGTTGCCTAATAAAATGGGATTTCAATAGTTTTCAGCTAGAAGAAATAAGTGGACTGAAAAAGAGCATAACCACACCTGAAAGTACATTTTAGTCCAAGATCCTGATCATGTAATGCGTGGTGAAGCTTCATTGGGTAAATGTAACAAGTACCGTTTATGATTGGCTCAGGTTCTAAAAATGAGCCAAAATTGAGACACGTACATCCAAGACCTTGTCTGTCATTCTTGCAGGTGGTAGCCATTGCAAAGACTTGCGATGCAAATTCTCTAGTCATCTTTAGAACTTTTCACTGATTTAGTGCTTTTGGCACTTGAAAAGGCACTTACCTGTTCATTTTGAACTAAGAAATGGGCTTCGTAGGCTGTAAATCTGTGTACAGGAAGCTTGTTGACCATATGCTGTCAAAATTAAACATAGAAACTTACTGAATAGCTATCTGCTAGTTACATATTTTTTAAAAAGAAACGCTGATGCCTTTTGATGTTGTCAGGCAGAAGTCTCGAAGTGCACAAAAAGTTATGCGTCATCCTTTATAACAAGTAACAAGTATTTAGCCTTGTACTGCTCACTAAAGGTAGATGTTGAAAAAGTAATTTTATCCTTAATTTTAACAGGATACTTTTAACTTACAAGCAGTAATGAGCCTTTTTTTGTTCCCTGCAGATTTTTGATGGCTTTTAATTGGGTGCTATGGCACCACTCATCAAATATCAAGGAAAACAAGCTTCCGTAACCATAACTGTTACTATTGTGCGAAAGACAGCATTTCAAAATGAAGGCAAAGTGGTGAACTCATTTGTGGTGTGATGGTGGGATAAAGTGCTCCAAAATCATTAACTTTAATTAAGCTCTACTTTTCTACTTCTACTTCATCACTAAAAGACTATGTTGCCTTGGCTACCTTTTACTGCTGCATCTGCATCATGCATTATTACGATAATTTCCTTCTGGATTGTTTTTTTTCTCTTTTTCTTTTGGTACTTCATGTAAATTTTGGCACAAACATTGTTTACAATTTCTATCAGTGGTATAATGTAACTAGCACTCACTCCTAACACATGTTCCGAACAGAAGTGGCCATGTCCTGTCGTTTAACACTTCGTCTGACGGTCCAAAGGTTTTCTTCAGACTAGGTGGCTGTCACTAAGTAGGGCTGGAATCCAAGATTCTGAAAAGCTATTGATATTCTGTATACTACTGTGATAATTTTTGAAGTGAGCATTTTGAGCAATGTAGTGGTGAAGTGTTATTTTATAAAATATGTTAGCTGCATTGTTGATGTGTTTCAGAAAAGGAATGGTGGTAAGTACGGGATCCTAGTCAGATGTTAAAGCCCCTTATTATTTGTTTTTGTGTAGAACCTTCTTGTTCTCTGCATATTGCATGCCACAGCTGCTGCATACATTTGTCTTTTACTGTGAGGTTCACGTTATGAAAGAAAATTACGGTGTGTTTTGCTTGTATGTGTACTTGTATTCTGCTCTTCTGCTCTCCAAAAGCTGAGCATTCTAATGTTACTCAGCTCATTAGAGATGTCATATGGTCTAGAGTTACTAAAATACAGGACATGCACTCGAACTACTCCTGTCATGCTGACTGAAATTGTGCTTAAGTAATAATGGTACTTTATTGTTAATTGAGTTGTGTGACTTCTGCTAGTATTCTGCCTCTGACATCTTTCTGAAAACTAGTTTTTTATAGATAGCAGTTTCTATGTCCTCAAAAACATTATAGACTATTGGAGAGTTGAGCCTTGATGTACATAGCAAGCACGAATTATTAGATATATCATTAGAAGATATAAAATGGGGTTGGCTGTGTTAGGTTTCAGTGGGGCATTCTATGGCAATGGGAATATAAATGTGGTATCCAGTTTGTCAGTTGCAGTGAAACAATTTTTCATATCAAGAAGCCACAACATATTGCAACGGAGATGCACAAGCGTACGGGGCGCGGAAGAAGAAGAGTAGTGGAGCGGTGCTTGGACTGTTGGGTGAACCGGACTAGGCCTGTCTTGGAAGTGCGCTTTGTTGCAATATATTTTGGCAACAATTTGCCGCATACAATCAACAGATCTTTTTTTTTAAGTTCTATGGTTATTCAGACACAATTGTGGCACCATCATCATTAAATATACCATAGTAAAAAAATTCGCAGATCCCACGTACAGCGGGAATCGATGATATACAAAGCACGAGTGAGTAAGGTTGATATGTCCCTTTTAAATCTGCAAAATGTTACTACACATGTCAATTATTCCGTACATAACATCCATGTCATGATTATCATGTTTGAACCCGACATTTGTGGTCGTCCTCCATTCACGCCACGTAATACTAAATTTGATATGTATGAAGCTAGCAAAATAGCCACGAGCGTGCCATGATTATCATGTTCAGATGTGTAATTTACCTTCGTCGTCCATCCACGTCATGTGATACCAAATTTGGTATATGTGGAGCTAGAAAAACGGCCTCGAGCGCAATATGAGTGTAGCATGTTGTAATGTTCTTACATGACATACAAGTCATGATTACCATGTTTGGACACGTCATTTACCTTCATTATCCATTCACGTCACGTAACACCGAATTTGGTTTATGTGGAGTCAGCGAAAGGGCCGCAAGCACGCTATGAGTGTATCATGTAGTAATGTTTTGCATGACGCTCATGTCATGATTATCATGTTTAGACGTGTCATTTACCTTCGTCGTCAATTCACGTCATGTAATACCAATTTGATATATGTGAAGCTAGCGAATCGGCCATGAGTGCATCATGAGCATGGTATGTTGTCATGCTCTTACATGTCATGAATGTCATGGTTTCCATGTTAGGGTCTGCCTATGTTCTTCATGCATGCATGTTATACCATACCAATTTTGCAATATGTCATGTGAACGAAACCACCGCAAGAGCAGCAAGATCATGAAATGTAAAACACGACATTCATGAATGCATGTCATGATTTTCATATTTTGACTAGTCACTTATGCTCGTCATACAGTCACGTTATGTCATACCAATTTTGGTATAGATACCATTATCAAAACGATCAGGACCGCTAAAAGTCGTACGTGGCTGGATAGTTACAGTATAGACAATAACGTAAGTTGCAGGAGTCACGAATATCCGCACTGTAAACGGTACCGCATTATAACCATAACAGCCTTTCTCAAGGGTCGCACTTGCGCGATACATGTTGAGCACACAGCCTCGCGTGTCTGAGAATTGAAGCATGCACTGCATAGTGCTTACAATCATTTAAATTTCCAAGTGTAAAAAAAGGTTTAACATCGAAAGGCACCTTGCCAATGAAATGAACACGAAAGGGGGGGTGGAGGAAGGGTCTAACAAATGAAAGCACCATAGCATAAATTCACCAACTACTTCTAAAACCACCTCGATTATGCGCATCGCACAGACTATGTTGAATCACGTCCGGAATTTCACGTGCTGAAAGGTGCCAATTGTTTGATTTCAGGGGCGCGCACCCAATTTCAAGACATCGCAATCGAATCATGAACCGCCATTTGAGCACTAAACGTACCATCGTGGTTTTCATTAGTGATATGTATCTCTTCCCGTCAAGTGGAGCCACCGCAGAGAGTTCCATTGATTGTATACCAAACCGCAACTTAGATACAGGGGCGCAACAGCTGCGTCGATTGTGCTAAATTGATGCAATTCACCATTTTTGTGCCGAGCTGCACCAAAATCGCAAAATTTGCCAAAATTGTGCCACGCTACACCAAAATGCTTGGCCAGCGTCAAAATTTTCTCACTTGCTCTAATTTCAGCGAGAAATGAAGGCGATGTCGGCCACCTGTAGTTTGCGTCATCAATCAGTCCAGGGATCCAGGCGTGCAGACACTAACCCTAAACCGCTGCTGAGTCAGGACCGCGCGAAACGTGATCGCTCAGATAAAGTAGCAACACCACACGCCCATCAGTCAGCTGACCGCTGGGGATATCTATCGGCGGGACGACGCAACTTGAACAAATGCGTTGCTGTAGCCAGCAACACTTCGCGGGTTAGCAAACACGGCTACAGGGTGTTAGGAACTAAAGCTGGAAGCGTATGCCCCGGTTAATGCGCATGAACAAACTTCACGTGCTGCGAACGCTGGCTTTGCTGGCGACCACGTTGGTTGCCATCGCAGTGGCACATACGATAGATATGACGTGCTGTCGGCGGGCCAATGGGCGTGTTCCGGTGTTACCTTATCTAGTCAAATGCGTCTTGTAAGTGAGCCGAGAAGTTGTGCCCTAAACTTAACTCTATCGTCAAAATAAAAGGGAGAAGGGGGAGCGTAGCTGTTGGAAAATTTTGTGGCCTTGTTCTAACGCATGCAGAATGCCACTTAAGCCATCTTCGCCGCAGTACAGTGGTGGTTTGTGGGAAAGCATTTTGTAATTGGGAAGGGGCTATTAGCAATATTCACGGGACATAGCACAGTTTGTTCAATTACTCCTATGTATATACGCCACATAATTGTGAGTACTAATATGATCGCTGATGTTTAAAAATGTTACTGGCAATTATTTAGGCACTGTTTGAAAGTGCTGCAGCCCTACAAAATCAAAGAAAACTGCACATCTCTTTTTTTTTTTTCGTCACTTCTATTTTTCAGTTTTACGAATCTCCCAGATCTCAAGGTCGCCAGCTTGACAAATTCGCATTTCAATCTTCAGGGTCAAAATATTTGACTGGCATGGCAAATGCGAATGTGCACTTTAGTATTGTTTGCTGAGTGGGCAAGTTCAAAATGTTATTTCTATTGAAATAGCAGTGTTGATATTCACTCTGCAGGATTTAGAGGATGTAGAATGGTTTGTGAATTTCTTTAGATGCTTCTTTTTCATACGCCTCCAAATATGTTCTTTCGTGATCAAAAATAAGTTTTTTTTCCCCTCGTGGCCTGCTTAAAACTGGTTTTTTGTGCTCCAAAAGTAACATTTTGCTGCTCCGTAAATTGCTCCAAATTCTATTTTGGCTGTTGCACCCCTGTAGACAGCACACGACTGCTATCGAAATGCAACCAACACTGATTAGGCCTAGCCTGCCGTTCGGTGTGCTGTCGCGGGAAGTTTCACCAAGGCATGAAGATCCGGCGTTGAAAATATCGCATCACTGAATCAAAAACAGTGTGCCTAATACAAAGTTAGCGTTCGCAGTTGGGAGATCAACAACGACAAAAACCCGCCAAGTTTACATATGACAGCGCGCTGGCAGCAAAGGTAAAAGCTCGCATAGCAAACGCGGTATCTGTAGCAAGCCCGATAACGATGACGCTTTTCTTGACAAGAAACTGTCAAGTTCAGTTTGTAAGCAGGGTATCGCAGATGCCATGTTGAGCCGCGTGCTGCTGGAGCCACCCTAACGATGCTGTAATTGGCATCAATGCAAAGGCTTATCCGTCACCGTGGCAACCGCCTTTCATCTCGGCGAGCTTGCGCAATGTGCAGTGGTATTCTTTTTCTCCCGATTCCCTTCTTTAATTCACTCCACGTCACTCCCTCCTCCTCCACTCGCTCCTCCTCCATAATGACCTTGTTGTTGCTCCCCAGCGGCGCACCCAGCACACCCCTTTCAGACATGCACTCGCTACCACTTTCGTCACGATTTTCCGGCAACTGCATTATAACTGGTCTTTCATCCTGAGGGGACTGCACATTAAGCGGTATGCATGTACATGGGGTTCTATGGGAGGCTAAATGGGAGTCGCAAAAGACCGCATTGTAACCAGTTCTGCACTATAAGCGGTTACATAAGTGATCTACACTGTAGATAGATGGATAGATAGATATGGTCAAAGTCGTCGAAGTTCGCTAAGAAATGCTTTGCATTTAATAACTAAAACTTTTAATTCCACAGAAGGTTTTGGGCATGTATTTTATGCGTGATACCACAAACATGACCATCATGGAGAAGGTTGCCATATCCAATGCTAACAAAAAAAAAAAAAAAAAAAAAAAAACCTGTGGCGGCGAATTTTTAAAATGCAGTAAAAAAGGCGCAGACTTTTTTTTTCTCTTACACCTACCAAACAAGCTAGTTCATGCTGACAACTGCGTTGATCACATTTTATGCATAGAACACACATTTGTGCAGTGAAGGTGCTCAATTTTGAAAAAATTCTTGCATGTATCTCCAGTATCTGTCCAATTCTCCTCATGCAGAAAGTGACGTTACGTTGTACTGACTTGGTAGATTGGTCCTACGATGTGCCCTAAGAAATGACGCCTTGGGCCTGCAATGATGAGGTTTTGGCCGCGCATTTACCGTGCATCTTCATTGTGCTGCTAGAGGGACCCTAGCACCACTCTTAAACAAGTTACATATAAAGAAAGCCTTGCTCGGTCGTTGACTGCATGTCAATCACCTATTTGCTGACATTACGTTGCCGAAGCGCGCATAGTAATGGCAGCAGGTTATGCCTACCCTTCTTGGCTGCTGCAAAGAGTGGGAAGGCCAAGTGAGAAACCGAAACAAGCCCAAACTAATTGTTCCATACTCTGTAACTTCCTTCTTGCAGCACTTATTTGCAAATATTTTCAGTGGCATGTTCATGTCGTTCAAGTTCTCAGTTATTCCTGCATCACACATAATGGACCATGCGGTTGTTTACTGGTTCTTAATGAAATGCTTCTGGTGAGGCCTAGTTGTAACAGTAGAGAAGCTGGCAGAGCAGCTCAGGGCAAACCTTCATGGGGAACTTGTGATCACCAATCATTGCAGGGAGTCTTGTGACTGGGAAAACCGGGAAAAGTCAGGGAATCGTCAGGGTGTTACTTTCATGTAGGTGGTGTAAAAACTGGTACAAACTTGCATCCCAGCAAGAGTTTTCTCTTGAGTAATGGCTACTAATGTCAAATGAGTTGGGAATACCCATGGCAGCGCGAGGTTGGCAAACTGCTGGAATAAGCACAGGCACAACATCGGCGCCCTTACCCACACAATATTTTCATCCCCTTGTGATGCATGACTTGATAACATGGATCTTTTCTTTATTTGCTAAAGTGGTACTGGATGGCATAGGTGTCGGCAGGGAGGGGTGCGAAGGCGGCACTAGCCACACCAGCACATGTTCTCACCCAAGCTACAGCATTCCTCTTCCCCTCCACTATCTGCGGAGCAACGCTAGTTTGCACCCCCCTAAAGAAAATTCTGCTAATGACCATGCTGAATGGCACTACGCTGGCCACTTGTTCTGTCTGGTGGGATCGTTCTCGTTTGGGCCTAGTTTTAATCAGCGCTTCTTCTCAATCGTTGTATATGATCAGTGTGTGCTGGGCTCTCAGTACGTGGCCTCACACGTCTGGTTTTGAAGTTTTCAAAACTGAGAGTCGATTCGCTGCTGTATGCAGCCGCAAAGTTGTGCAACAAAGAAACGGTGGTTTGGCGAAGTCTTCAAAGCAAGCCTACAAACGAGCAGTCAACTGGTATACCATCAGTGCACAATTTGCCATAGCCACAGCCAATTGGAGGTCCGTATACATTGTGCATTTCGTCCAACCTGCTTTAATCGTCATATGTTTTTTTTCCCATTTACGTGTGTGCAGCATGAATTAGGGTGGGCTTCAAAGCATATAAAGATGGCAGCGCTCGAACAGAGGCCTTTTTGAACTTCAGTTTTAGTGCGATTACGAGCTCATTTCTCATCAGCTGCTTCGGGTAACTTACTTTTTCGGGCATATTGCGTTTTTAAGCTAACTCACTTTGATACAACGTGGATATGGCAAACATCACCGTGTAGCATTGGAGATGTCAAGTGAAGCGGTTTTTCTTATGTTGCTTTCTTAGAATTAGGGTGTGTATGTGCCATGCCTTCTGTGGAGCAAATCATGCAACACTTTGTTAGCAAAGCTGACTACTCTTTCTATTCCTGAAGGATTGGAAACCTTTCTGTGTGAATTTCGTACAGGTAAACAGTGGCTGCATACCTTCATCAGTACCACTAGATGTCATTCCGTATTTATTGTGGTCAGGAATTGTTAGAGAAGTTAGTTTGGCTGCAAGGGTGATGAAATGAATGCAATAACAAATTTGGATGTAATGCGGAGAAAGGCTACAGTTCTTTAGGAAATGCGGCTACTGCAGCAAGCGTAGTGAACTGCATGATTTCTATGGCTTGAATGCAAACTTGGACATGGGAGCACGTGTAAAAGGCTGTTATCAGTGAAAGGCCCCCTTCGCCTTCCCGGCTAATCTCCTTGCACCTTTCGTGTGATGCAGACGGCCAGCTCGTTTCATCGGTGCTTCAACCACGTTTGTCAGCATTGTTGCCGAGCTTTCACTCTCACTTAGACCATACGACACGCTGGCCGGTGTTATCGATTTGGACTTCATAAGAAGCATGACGGCAATGACAAAAATACTACTGGTGTGTCTGTATAGTTTCTATCTTTGAAAAGAAATATCTGAATGGTACTGAGACACCCTCTAAGCTGATGACAATAAGCTTGGACATACCCCAATATCTAATCAACGTATTGTTATCCAGTCTTGGACTTTCGGCAAAAAATCAGCTTCACCAGAACCAGAGGGGGTTGCAGCTTGCAATTTTCATTACTTTAATTTGGATAAAGGCAGCACAACTTAAGTATCAAGTGACTGTGATTGCAAGCTATTTGTACTGTGTGTGCAATGTCTATGGAAGCTGGTCCCAGCAACTTAATCTAGCACTTGTTGTTACTGAGCCCCAGGGTAACTCTCTTGCAAGCAGACTTAGTCCATCGTTCTTACATGAAAGTGGGCTGAGAAAGCACTATGCAAGTGAAACTCGCAGACTTTGACAAGCAACAGAGGGTGCGGACAGACAAAGATGTGAGGTCATGATCACACGGAGCTGTAGTTTAATGTGTCTCATGCTCACAGCAGCACTGCCGCATAATAGGATGCTTTTCTGTCAACAAGGAGTGCTTTTTGTTAACTACCAGGGAAAATTGCTTATAGCATATGAGGGGAACACGATTCTGTCTTGGTCGCAGGTGCCACGATGAAATTAGAAATTACAAACTCAAATTACCTACATGTATTTACCTACATGTACAGTGTTTAAATATATGTAAACAATAAAGATTGACAGACGGGAAACGAAGATTGTAGAAAGAGGAGCAAATATCAATATTGAATTTTGAGTGACCGAGAAAAAGCTGTGTGCTCATGAAATGCGATGGAGGGATTCTGCTGGGCTTGTTGCTCTGGAACAAAGGGTCTACGTGGCAGGGACGGAAAAGGGAGAAGCGTGGCGCAGGCGCGTCGCAGATCGGCATTCGAGACAGAGCAAACATTCCACCGCAGCCTTTTTTTTTTCCTTTTCTTTTCCTTCGCGCGTAGCGTTGAGGTGTCAGAGGTGCTGTTGCGGGATCGGGCGTGGTGCTGAGAGCATTTTCGGAGCGCGGTTTGTTCAAATCAACTGTCGCAAATGCTTGCGCGTTCGAATTACATGGTGTTTTCGCCCATCGGAATACACATAGCTATGACAGGACCTCTGTGTGAGTTTGAATTAAGCGTGTTCAAATTAATGAGGCTCGACTGTATTTATCATTTTCAAAAGAAATGAGCACTTTCAAAGCATAATATGCATGCACATGGAGAATAAGGGCAATTGCAACAACAGTCATCTGTGTTCTCGGTTCCCCCCCCCCCCCCTTCTTTTTTTATCCTGATTCATGTTCAATGCTTACAAAATAGTGTCCATTTGTATCAGTCAGGGAATTTTCACTGTAATGATTAGTGAAAGCCTAGAAAAGTTGGGGAATTAGATTTGTGCAACTTGCATTGGGGCTTAATTAATGGCTGTGGCATCATGAGCATAAGGGCAGGATTTTGGTTCCTGGCAATAGTTTCAATATTTTAGTTGGGCTGAAACATGTAACGCTCATGTAAGTAGAACTAAATGCACATTAGAGAGGCCCTGCAACACTTTAAGTAGCCGTGAAATGGATTTTCTCAAGAAGCTTATTGCCTCATGAATTCACCGCCGCAAAAATTTTTAGAATCCGGTTATTTCCGGAATTTATAGCTCGCACGGATCGGATGTCCACATGAAAGACCTCTCCTTCTCTTTTTGTTTTTGGGAGTTTGCAAGCTTTTTCTTTTCGCATGTGCGCTTTTGAAGGGGTGCAGTGCACAATTGTTGTTTGTCCGGCAGCTCGCCGAACAACGCGCAAAGGGTCAAGAATACTTAACTATCCTGGTCTCACAAGTTGGTCTCACAAGTTCCTTTCTCAGAATAAGAGAAGAGAGTGACTTTGAATGTTGTGAAAAACAACAGAAGATACCTCGCTTCAACACAGTAGCCCCCGCTCACATTCTGGAAAGCCAGGCATCGGGCACGTTCATTACTTTGGCAACAAGGTCAACATTACTTGCAAAAAAAAGCAACAATGGGGTGCAAGCTTTCCCTAAATAGGCGCTTCCAGCTTATTTCATTGGGGCAACCTTCTGACGTCATGGACGAGTGAAATGTGGTCAAGCGACCCTGCGAAAATAGAGTTGAGGATCGGCAATTTTTTCTTGTATTTTGAATTTTCTAAGTCGAATACATTCAAACGTCGTTATAACGAAGTTGAAGGGGAGCCACAATATTTTTGTTATATACATTATTTCGTTATATCGATTATAACAGTTAGTGGCATTGTATGCTCAGATGGGCGCACACTTATAAGCATACAAAGAAGGAAACCGCCTCGCTGCCTGATGTACCGCGACGCGACCACGCGTGCCACGGAAAATAAACGCAGTCGAATATAATTAATTCGAATTTTCGGGTAATTCAAACTCACGCTGAAGCCCGTCAAAGCTATTAGTATTCAAATGAGCGAAAACGCCCTGTAATTCAAACGCACAACCACTTGCGACGGTTCATTCGAACATACCAAGCTTCGAAAATGCTCTCAGCACCATGCCCAATCCTGCGGCGGCACCTCTCAACGCTGCGCGCGAAGAAGGAAAAGAAGAAAAGAAAAGTAAAGACTGAGGCGGATTGTTTGCTCTCTTTCAAATGCCGACCTGCGACCTGCCTGTGCCACGCTTCTCCCTTTTCCGTCTCTGCACGTAGGGACCCTTCTCCTTTCAAGGCCGCGCGCGCAGAGAGAGAGGGAAAAAAAAGCTGTCGCAGAGAGTCCTCCTTTCTCGGTGCAGAGGGTAGTAGCCATGGTAGCAGTGGAGACTCAGTCGTTGCCATCTTGAGAGGGAAATCACTTTGCACCGCGGCGCCGCTTCTCGGTCATGTGACCTGCTGAGTGCTTACTCAATCCTCTTCGCTGGTTGTGTGAGAAGGACGGCTCTCTCGGTCGCGCATGGCGTGGCTGCAAGGTCGGCGCGGGAGTTTTGAAAGAGCCGCGGTGAACGAGCATCATACTCCGCAGAAAACATATTTAACACACCACGGTAGTTTTTTTTGTAGACTATTTGATAGACTAATTTAGTTCCTTATATCCATTTACCAGTCAATTTTACTTCGTTATAATGAGGTTTAAAATGCATGGTTCTCAATGGAGCTTTCAAGGGGAATTTCATTTACTTCGTTATATCCATTATTTTGTTATATCCCGTTACATTATAACAAGGTTGGAGTGTAACTTCAGACTGCGGGTCGTTATGACTGCTGTTTTTGCTGCATTAGCGTGTCTGTACTTTAGTCTACAAAACCCATGAATAAAACATGGCGGGTTGAATAGTGTTTGGGGGCCCCTTTAATGCCTTAAAAACAGTCATGCTTTTAATTTTAAATTGAGTACTATAAGAGAAAAAAAGCACCCAGGACATTTTGTTTGTGTAAAAGCTGAACTTTTGTTTAGCCCAAGAACATAACCTCTGATAAGATGTTCAGGCATGTATAGTACGTTTTGCCACCTACAAATAAATTTGTTAAATTTCAGGGGTAAAGCTTTATCGAGCAGACATTCAGAATTATCATAAAGCCTACATCCAGGAGACTCTCCACAGGGAGTGCATTTGAGGCTATTGAAGCAAACCCCAACTGAACATTGCAAAGAAATAAAAAAAATCAGAAAAAGGTCGACCTAAACTCAAACCAATATTCTTAGATGACGATTGATTCAGGTTCAGGCATGTTCTAAGGTACTGACAATTTGGTGTGAAACAGTTGCATTACAAAGCAAGTACAGGTGCCGAAGAGATAAATGATATTTTAAGATTACTTTTTCGGTTGGTGCATCCCACCAATGAACTCTGCTGCATGCAAGACTTGTAAGAAAGACATTTTAAGGGCTAGTTTTTCTTCGTTAGACACAATATTAATGAGAACTAACAGACTACACCAAGGAAAGCATAGAGAACTTTACTATTAGTAAATTTAATGTAAACGTGAAGGAAGAAAAGGGGACGAAAAGATAACTTGCCATGGGCAGGGACCGAACCTGTGACCATCGAATAACATGTCAAATACTCTACTAACTGTGCTTAGTAGGTAGAGTAGAACTTGTGATATGAAAAAGAATGTACTGGTAACCGTAGAAACATTGAGACAATCACCTTTGCAAATTCTTTCACTTTGCCAAGATTTCACAAGATGAGTACTGGGCGCATCAGTATATAAAATTAACATTTCTGGTCCGCTGCCATAGCTCAGAAAGCCCAGAGGCACACCCCTGAGGCTAGTAGGTGGCCAAACACATCTGGCACTACTCTCATACTAATTTCACTATTCCAGATTACAGCTCCTCTACATTCATTTAGGGCTAGCAGAGTGTAATTGTAAAGTCGACCATGTCCATAGACCTCTATCGAGGTACATGACAGCGTGACGTCACCGGTGCACGTGCAAGGCGGCGGTTGGCAAAACACTCCCGCCGGTGGCTGAGCAGGGTACAGTCGCTCGGCGCGCTTGGGGCAAGTTTTTTTTTTTTCTTTTTGAAAACTTAATCTCGCAGTGGCAACATTAGCTGTGGTATGTGTCAGAGAACACCTAGGTATGTGGTAAAGTGCGTGATGAAATATTTGCCACGCTGGCTGGCTGCTTATCTCGCAGAAGTGAACACACGTGGCGGTCTGTGCAAGGAACAGCGGCATCGTCTTCAAAAATATGCAGTGTTGACTGTGGCGTGTAGTGTGCGTTGAAAGGCATCGGCAATATTGGTTCAGCTTTACGGACAGTGAAACTGGGAATATTGTGCGTGGTATCTGCAGTGTGAATAACTGGATGTGTCCTGTTTGCGAAAACACTGGTATTTGTTGTTGGCCGGTTGCAGTAATTGGTTGTCGATGGAACTTTACGATCTGACATTTTAGTCAAGGTAAAAATACATCTGACGCGGTCATCTGCGAGTGGGTACATCTTAGTGTATGCGCGGCATGCAAAAAAAGAAGCGAGTGATCTCCGGATGTTATATACGACTACGCATGAGCTATAAGCATGTTGTAGCATTGCCTAATCTGCATATACACTTCACCACGGCTATAACTTGTGTTATCGAATACCTGATACGGGTTAATGGAAACGGTGGAGATTTTCTTTTCTCATTTATTTTGTACTTTTTTGGCTTGATCCTTATGAAGTGACAATGTGTATTAGAAGTTTGTGTATTAGGCCTAAAGGAGCAATGTAGGTATGAAAACATGTTATAGGTGTCAAGTGCAGCAAAGTAACTGTGCCATATAATATTATATATTATTAAGTTGTGGGGTTTTACGTCACATGAATTTTCACTTGGTTTTGAGAAATGCAGTGGCAGAATTTCACTTCAACTTTTACGGGGGTATGTTAACCTCAGCCTAATGCACGGCAAGAAGTGCTTCTTTTTGCTTTCATTTGTTTCCAACCAGACTTTTGCGCAATCAGTGAGAATATTACTCATGACGTTGCGCACAGCAGCTCAAAACTATGCTGCCGCCAGTGCTTTACCTCGTTTAAAACTGCATTGCACATGCCACAATGGACATTGAATAAGTTTACATTCATGCCATGCAAATATTTCTCAAAGTGCCAGTCACGATATTCATTCAAAACGTTCACTTTCGAAAAAGATTAGATTTTTTTATGGCTGCCATCTACGTGGGTGAAGCCCACTGCGTGCCAGTCACGTCTCTCAGTACTCTAAATAAAGTTCCTTCATCTATCCCTCTATGACGAGCGAATTTCCACACTATGAGCAGTGACCTTTCCGTGACCCCCTTATTTCAAAAGCTGTTACTTTAGAACATAGCTATGTAGAAATTTCTGTCGAAGGAATGGAAGGAATGGACACGCAGCTCTGCTATGCATAAAGCTGCCGCCAGCAGAACTTTCTTGCCAACCAGCACCTGCTCCGAGAGAGGGTATGGTAGGTGGGGTGCCCGCAGTGACATCACACTGTTTACAAACAGGGGGAGGTCTATTGCAACCATGCACTGGTTCCTGCCATCTTCATATTGCAAGAGCCAGTGCTATTGTAATCTAGACTTCACAATCTGACTTGCAAACAGACTTCACTCCAATTCTAACATGCCTCACAAAAAAGATTTTCCATGCCAGCCAAAATACCACAAAATGCAAATATGTATAAGCTTTGATAGAATTTCATTAGTGGGTATCGTAATCATTGGTGAATGTTTAACCTCACCATCTATATATTTGCACTTGTGATCAGATCCACAGGCTAGACTAGTAGCTGAGTAAGGATCTACGTGGTGGTCTTTTCTGTGTTCAAAATCTGTTGACAGCAAAGTCTCCGCAATACCAACTTGACGTCACCATTGTTCTGGCCAGCAGCAAGTCACGTTTTCCCGTAATCGACAAGCCAATCTGCCGATCCAGCATGATAGTACATATCACAAATTTGCTTATTGGCACCCAATAATAATTTAAACTTACACTGCTTTTGTGTGTATAACCCACATTCTAATGTTTTTAAATTTATTTGTCAAATTGCAAATTATGCAGAGATTTCTCTCTGATAAACGACTGCATGGCAGCAAGCCTAACATGAAGCTGTACCTCAAGGCAGTTTTCTGCCATCTAAAGTTAAGTTGCCTCCTATGGAGACAGTGGTGCTCTGCCTCCATTTCGTTCACATAGACAATATTGCAATATTTTTCTCACTGATGTTTGTAGGTATACCTGTGACAAATAGTGTATGTATAACAAAGGGGCTGTTACAGTATCATGATACCAAGGTCTGACTGTATTCTAGATGGCTTGTATTGATTAAACTTGAGGAGGAACTGTAAAGTATCGATGACTGCTCTTATATAGTGGAATTCTGTGGTTGATTTGTCATTCTTAAGCTAGGCTGATACATTTGAAGCTCGTATTATGCCTATAATAAGAAAAGGTATTCTTCTGCCCGCATATAAATATTTCGATTTCGTTGCTTTGAGGTATTGCCTTTCCATAAAACTGCTTCCAGATAACTGTCTCGAATTCATGAATGCTCCAGCTTGTGACTGGACAATAGAGAGAGTATTGTGTTTTTGTTGGAAGCAGTCTTGTAAAGCTGCATCTGCGAAACACGTCACTTACATCTTATGTTATACTAAGTGCAGAATAGCTTTCATGCACATGTAGCATTTTATCATACATCAACAAAAAATGAAATTTGGGCTGGTTTTTAAAATCTGAGATTTATAGATGTGTCAGTGCATGTTTTCCTTTCTACACGGATGTTAAATGGGTTTAATTTTGCTAATTTATTCCTCTGTCTGCTTGGTTGTAGTATTTGTTTGCACGCTATTTACTTGAAAGCATTTTGAGTTGATGCAGCCAGTTTCGCTTGAAACGTCTTCTTTGTACATTGTAACTGGCAAATGCGCAGTTGTGAGACCCTGTTGAGGTTAACCTGTAGTTTTTTTAGTGAGGCATATTTTACATATAATTATATATTTGCTCATGTCTTTAATTTAGTCACTTGCATTATGCTTTGGAAGTTTCACTTTGGAGTGATTGGCGTCAGCGTGCTTGTCGATGAAAATGTTGTAATGTTTTGTGCTTGTTTGTTATGTGTGTTCACTATGTGCATGTTGACTGAGATGGTTTTTCTTCAATAAAATTCAAGTTATATTGTTTTTGGTTCTTGTTTTTTTAGTTATTTCTACTTGAAGTTTAATTGCTTATTTGGTAAAAAAAGTGGTGTGCAAAGATTTTATTTTTCGTTTTTTGTGCATATCTCAAACCAGAAGGCTATGAGAGTTATTCCAAACGAAGCAGAATATCTCAAGGGCTTCATTTTTTTTCATTGATGTCCTGTAAATTAGGCTTATACCCACAAAGTTTGCCACAAAGTGGGCTTTTCTGGTGTAAGCACAAGGAAGCACTAGCCCTGCCCGAGTCTGTACGAGATCATTCTCCACTTTTCACTAGCTTTCAGGCAAAGTCTATGTTTGCTACAAACGTTGGAGACTGAGAAGTGAAAACCTGTCCTTGGTGTATTGACCATTGAGTGCGCACTCTATATTCAGAAGAGCCCCAACGCCATTGTAAGGTTACTGGGCTTCTGAGCAAAACACTGTTATAGAAACCACAGTCTCTGTGTTGACACTGTGGTTCAACAACTGCCACTAATTCTGAGGACCTTCTGGTGGGATTTGGAATACCTCCAACTGTGGAAATATCTCGATCAACCAGAGGGAGTAAAAAGGAATTGAACTAATTTCTGTAGTGCAGACAGCTGAATCTAATTCTAGTCATCATGCTTTAGTAAATAAAGCCCAGCTAAAGGAGGAAGCTCTCAAGGGTTGCACTGCCAAAACAGCAGAAAGATTTTGAACTGCTACTCTTCTTCTGGAACTACTTGTTTTTGTTGTGGCCTAATTTCACACACATTGATTGTCTGCAACAACAATGAACACATTTAGAAGCTCTCAGCTTTGTTTTTCTCTTCTTTTAATGTTATGCAATCTTTAATAATTGTGGGCTAATATCATCACACAAGATTGGAAAAACTAAACACAGTCAGAAGCAATTGAGTAACTTTTATATAGTGTATACATTTCTTCCAGTTATCCTTAATATTAATGATGCTGGACCTCCAGGGTGTATATCTCTTGAAAAAACTGTCTGCTACTCAAAACTGTGCAAGTACGAAGTTTTTGAATTGCCCTACGTCATGGTCAAAATTTCCCTGCTTTACCCTACACTTTTTTTTATTATCCTACAATTTATGCTATGACCAAATATAGTGAAATGGTCCAATATTCAAGTTCAGACTATACTTCACACAGCAACGCACCATCATGTGGTGGTGCTGAATTCAGTAGCTCAAAATTGATTTCGAAGAGAGTATAACAAACATGAAAAATAGTTTCCTCATTTGTATTGGAACAGCATTACCTCGTACCTAGAAAGGGAACTAGGAGTGTTATCAGTGAGTATACAGCTGACAGTGTTAGCGAAACGGTAGCAAAGATCTTTAAGCGACATGTTCTAGAGGCAGAAAACTATATTGTTACGTATGTGTCATTGCCAGTGTCGACTAGATGACTCTTCCAGCCATAGAATAGGTTGAAGTGTCTCGGGCTCAGAACCGATTGTGTCGCACTTGCCTCAGGGCGTCTGCAACTTCAACTGCAACTCTACGCGTATAATTTTGGTGGAAGTGCTGGGTGCGTCTCTACAGAAGTCTGAGCTGGATCAATTCCGCTGCTATGGCGAACGACAGTGTATTGGCCGCTCAGGCACCAGTGCAGTACGTGATGGCTCTGCTATGTGACCCGGGAGTCTTCACCAACACTGCACCAACATCTGCATAACAATATATTGGATAGCAGTGAAGGAAAAAAAAGCAGCTCTGTGTAGGTGCCACGTGTGTGCTAGGGCACTAGCTGACAGGAAGCTGAGGGTTTTAGGGCCAACATATGAAACGTGAACAGGTTGGCAATAAAGTATATCACTTCTGGAGGATTGGAAGTGGAGAAGTAGGCAGAAATGAAAAAAAAAAAAAAGAGCAGGTAAAGTAAAGTTAGTCTGTGATTAGGTTAGGTGCACAAATTTGGGCTGTGCATTTATAAAGTTTATATGACAAGAAGCTTAATTCAGCTGGACAAGATTAGGCCGTTGTGTAATTATAATGTAGACAAAACATTGAGCTTGCTTAAGCATAAGTCGCCGCCTCATTATTAAAGGGACATTTTTTTAATCGATTAGTCTGTATAGTGTCGTAAAAGCTCACATGGTCCCTTATGCATTTGCCTAAGATGACTGGGAAGAGAAAGCCTTCTTGTTCTTTTCAATTTATTGTATTGATGGACCTGCGTTTGAAAGAATTCTGCACTTAGTGTGGTTTTGCTTAGCCTTGGTAATTGGAGACAGTGCAGGCTTTCTGCACCTCACGTGCCTCCGGGCTCTACTCAGGTATGAGCAAATGAGCATTTCATGTGATGTCATCATTTAGTACCACATTGCGATGTGACGCCACGATGACATCATGAGGTGGTATTGCTGTATCGTGATGATTTTGACACCCCGATGGTTACTTTTCGTGTTTGATGGGGCATCTAAGGTTTTTGCCTCAATAACTGGAACCAACTGTCATCGGAAAATATAATGCCCCTCCACGCAACGAAATAATGGGAAGCGATGGAGAAATAAAAATGCACGTGCAAACAAAAAACAAAGGGAGCACAGGGTAGCATGACATATCTTTTGTCTCTGCCCTATGTTGGTGACAAGGGAATAAAGACAGTTCCAATAATATTCATTAAAGATTTTGAGATCTTGTTAAGACAATAACTTTTAGAAATGTCATGCGGATTATCTACATTTTTACCTGATCAACGACGAGCAAACTGGAAATCACCCTATGTTTCTTAAGAAAATCGCATTGCTGCCCTACTACCCTAAGCAGGCCGAAAAATCCCATTACCGTACAGTTGGCAACAGTGCTTCACACATTACTTGTCTTTTTATAGGTGTAGAAGGCATACTTTACTTGTTTTCAGGACCTGAAAGCTATTTCCAACATGAGATGTGGGCACAGTACATGCATGGCTGCCATAATTTCTGCAGCATTATTGGCTGGTGAGAGGAATGTCACATTCACATTAATATATGCAACTTACAGGCACTTGGATGTCATTACCCAGTACCATTCCTTCATATTACCTCTGTACATTTCAAACATACTTGAAAGAAGTGGCTCACAATAATGAGCACAATTTGGGTCGATGCTCCAATAGGTGGCTTCAAGATACAGAAGCAGTAGCGTAGGCATGAAAGCAACCATATTTCGTTGCAGCATGCTCACTAGAACAGGTCACAGTCGCTAGGGTAGTGCCAGTGCAAGAGCTTCAAGTAGTTGTATGGCACATTCTTCTTTGGGTGTCTTTCTGCTCCTAAATACCTAATTTGTTTGCAGGGCACTACTTATTCTGCTTTGTGATGATAATTTTTGTATTCATGTAGCAGTGTTTATGCCGTCATATCTCCCCTTTCCAACTTACACATGGTTTTGTGGTCATTTATTGAAGGCCATTAGAGGATGCAAATTGGTAGAATGTAGTGCAGAAATCTGAAGCGCGGTTTTATGAATTTCCTGGCCCTAACTTTACGTTTAGAGGTTTCTTTGGAAAGATTAAGGTGCTCTGAAAGATGGATTTTGCACTTCAGTATGCGGGTACAGCAGTAAAGATAATTAAGGCATGTGGCAGACCATTTAAAAGTTTCCTCCTGCCCCTCTGCTAGGGGTGCTCAGTAATGAAATGCCTTCCTTCATACCAGATGACAATGGAGAATGTCACCCTCGTTCCCACTTCCCTCTCTCACAGGAAGATTGTAGTGCTGCCTTTCTGTTTTAGAAGTTAAGTGGCATGCAGATATGGACCATTAGTATGACTTAGCGTAAGCAGTGAATCACTAGTGTTTCTTATTGTGAGCTTCCTGTGCCTAGCACCCGCTGCTATGGTCTAGTGGTTATGGTGCTCGACTGCTGACCCGCAGGTCGTGGGTTCGAATCCCGGCCGCAGTCACTGCATTTTCAATGCAGGCAAAATGCTTGAGGCCAGTGTAGATTTAGGTTCACGTTAGGTAATCATAGGTGGTCGAAACTTTCAGAGTCTTTCATTACAGCGTCTCTCATAATCGTATGGTGGTTTTGGCTCTTTAAACCGCAACAATTATCATTCCTGTGTCTAGCTAACATGTTACATCAATGCTGTGGTGCCTAACATTTGTTGTAGGCCGATTCACTTAGTTTGTTTTTTAATATTTTAATGGGGATATTTGCTTTGTGTGTGTGTGTTCTTGGGCTCACTGGCCTGTGTTTTATATATAATATTTATTTATCAGTGATAACTAATGGGCCGATTAGTCAGTTTTGTATTGATAATAAGTGATGCCACAAATGAGGCATTGTCTTGAACACTGCAATAAAAATTTATTTATTGGCCCAGATTCAGGAGGGGACCCTCCTACTGAAGGCCTTAGCATTTTAAAAGGGCTGTAGAACCGGGTTTTTCAGCAATGTCGCCCCGACTCTTGACCACATTTGGAAGGGAAAGAAAAAAAATAGGTGTAGTTGGCCGATAACTGTTAAGCCAACAATTGGTTCCTGTTTGTCGTGTGCTGTTCTCGTCATGCATAGGGCTACCCCAAAATGTTTCTATAGTGGTTGAGGAGCACCTGGGGTTGCTCCAATTAGAGAAGCGCATATCCTAAAGGGCTGGTCTTTCGCCATGTTCATTTCTTTTGCCATGCCTTTGAAAGAGGAGGAGAGTGTGAACATTTTAGGTGGTATCTGTATTTTTCCTATCAAGAAAACAATGTATGTATGGCCCTCTTAAAGCAGGCATAGTCATTAGTGATATATTCGTGTCATCGTGATTTCTTGGGGGCGGGGGGGGGAAAGAGTCTTGCGGGTTTGTTGATGCCTTGTACCGAATCATTCTATATGTGTGTGTGTGTGTGCATGCATGCATGCATGCATGCATGTGTGTGTGTGTGTGTTTTATGCTTTTTTTAAGTTTTGAAACTTTTTCTCACCGATGTCTCAAAACTTGTGGTGTAGCCGAGTGGTTTGAATAAAAGGACAGACATTTGTAATACCAATCAGAATTAAGTAACAGCTCAATACGGTCATAACCATCATAATTAAGTGAGAGCACAATATGAAAATGCTTCCTTATTGCTCTTTGGCTGCATGCTAGAGAAGTCCAGGTGCTCAAAAGTAACCCATGGCCTTCAGTTGTAACATATTTCATTGCCCCTGTGTTTATTTGGGCGTTCAATTCAGACACTTTCATGGTGCTTTTGACGGCCAACCAATTGATTGTATAATGGTAAGCTCTGTTGTAATTATGTATTTCCTGATGATTGTTTTCAGCATGCTTTCAAATTTATAAAATGCAAACAACCTGCACTTTATGCACTTACCCATTTTGCTTTCCCATTCTTCGACACATGCCATATACTTTCAAGTGCTAGAAAACAGGTCTGTTCCAGTCTGATGTAATAGAAAGACTATGCTTTCTGTGTGTCGGGTGCGACCAGTTTCGATTTCACCCTCAAAATTGAATAATGAATGCTTAGAAAAACATGCACCTTTTATGATTACTAATATTAGCAACTGCCCTCAGTTAATAATTAACAAGCTAATTAAAATTTTGTTTAATACTCTGGACAATGTGATTTTAGTTGCAGTAAAGAATTGCCACCTCTACATAGAGTATGTGTGCGAAAATGACTAGTGTGACTGTCATGTAGTTTTTATGAAATATGTATATTGTCCAAAAAAAAGCACCCTGTGTGTATGTCTCTCTCTCTCTCTCTCTCTCTCTCTCTCTCTCTGTGTTAGTGTGTCAGTATGTTTTAGTCTCATCAATATTGTGTTCAGTAACGATCAAGCACTCAGCACTGTTTATGCTGCTTTGTAATTGCAGTCATTAGTGCCAGTGCAGCATAAAAGTGGTATCACTACTTTTATAACTATTATTTTTCTGTTACTATACGGCTTCATTTGTACTTGTTAGAGGCAAACTTGTTGGTAGTCGTTTCTTTGCAGCATTTCATGGGTAACGGTACTGAAAGGGATATGTTGGGTTCCGTATACCCTTGTTGGTTAATTTCTATAGCTTCTCAGCCAAAATTTTCGAGGTGCACTCATTGAGATAAAATGTTTCCCCTTTTGCCAGTGGTGTAAGGAGAAACAGTGGTCCACCTAGCAGCCATACTAGCAGCTCAAGTGATGAGGAGACTTACAAGCAAGATGGTGAACAGGAATTTTCGGTAAGCTTTTGTGCAACCGAGCATGTCTCTTAAGTATAGTTTATATCTTATAACGAGCCCATATATTACCAAACATTCACTGTGAACATAGTATGTGCAAGAGATCAGATGCTGTATGTTGATTTAGATAAGGATGGCACACTTGTTGGTTCAGAAAGGACTGGAGTTATCTAAAACAGGAAATTAGAGATAAAGTGGTTTATCTTGACAAAATGTAACTTTATAAATAATGCAATATTTTACATAGCAGGTTGGGTATACATAGCCATATGTAAGTATGTAAGCACTTATATGTTCAAGACATTTTTCTGCAGCCATTTTTCAAGCATTGCAAAGAAAATATAAGTAGCAGTATTCCCATTTGTGACTGTTCTAGGGAATAACGGGGTTTAAAAAGCCAGTAAACAACGCTGAGGTTCAAAAATTTTAATGAAGAGGAATACGTACGCTTTTGCTATGTGAACATGCTGCTGCAAGAATTTCGCAAATACGTGCTGTAATAAAATGTTACAGGCGTCAGAACACCCATTTTAGCCAGTTTCAAATTCTTGTGCGGCCGCTCGCCATCTTTCTCTGCAAAGGAGTAGCCCGTTGCCGTGACTTCGGCCACTTCGGTTGCGTAACTCTCAACGTCCGTGATAAGTCATCGGCGCGCAACCAACGACCAAGTGGGGCTGACCCTCATGAGCATGTATCATAGCGGCGCCGACAGCAAACACAGAGTGAGGAGCACTTTTTCCCTCACAGTAAAGTAACGAGACACCTCTTTATCTTGGAGGATTTCGTTCGGGCAATACCGCTTTTCCCGGAGTCTACAAAACAGCAGAGGGCAGCACAGAAAAATGAAAATGTGGATTGAGTGACTAAAAATGCATCGCCACCGGGCCAAGGGGCTGTATCATACGGCAAAGAACCAATCGATGAGCTCAGTGGCGCATAACATTGCTCATGGTCAAGCTTTCATCTGACTGCACATACGAGGGGGTATTGGTCAGGGGAGGGAAACGGGCACGGGATTGTTTTTCAAGATGGAGGGTCTGTGTGGCGTGCAGCGCCGTGATGTTCGGTAAATGTGGTCGCTGTGGTCTACTGTATGAATTGGCAAGCTTGTTTTGGGAGGGGGGGTGAAAAAAGTTGGAGCCTGCTTTTCAATTTGGGCTAGTTGGCACGTCATTGTAACGCGGTAGTAGCGCTGAGGGAAATGGAGGAATGCCAGGGTACTTAGCTACACATTGTGCAAAATGTGGACGTGAACCCATTTTTAATCAAACACATAGATTGCAGGTTAAACAGTACTTGAGAAATCATGCAGGCATATTTTTTTTGTGTTTAAATTACACATTCACATGAGCTCAAAATCTATTGTCCCAACTGAGGCAGCCTTTAACTTCATTGACAATTGCTAGATTACTTAGACTACCCATGCAAAACACGATTGCCTGAAATGACATGATTTCATGAACATCACGTTGTGACATAGTTCCTGTTATCTTAAATCTTTAGCGTAAATCTCTCACGTGCTTTGGTGAAAATAAACAGTTGAAAGTTTGTGCACCTCTTAACCTGCCCTATTTTTCCGTCACTTGTTCATGCATTTTGCTCAGCGCTATTGCATTACAATATACCCTGCATGAAAGGGAGCGATTGTTGAGTATGTAAAAGAAAATTGAAAGTGTTAATGTTATAACTCTTTGCAACACAGTGTCCTCGTTTGAAGAGGTGACTTACTTTTGACATTTATGCGCACTAGTGGCAAGGAATAGAACAAAACAAGGAGATAGTGGTATTTTGCCTTGAGTTCCTTTGTATCAGTTCTGATTGAAATATTTTAATGCACATGATCACTTTGGTGAAAGCAGTTAGGAACTCTGAAGCTTGAGCGAGTTTGTATAACATTGCAGAATAAATTCACAGTGCCAAAAATGGGGACAAATAAAACAAGAAAGGACACCACGAAAGCTAACTTGAAACTGAGTTTATTAAAAAAAGAAAGTTCAAAAGGTAAACCACATTTGATGATGCACATGACCTCATACTTTCGCAGACGGGTTGCAAAAGCCAGAAAAAAACGCTCCACCAAAGACACTCGGGTATGATACCAGGTTTCTACAAAAGATTACATTTCCTATCAAGCAGATTGAGAGAAGGTTAGCTGGCACACTCCTTACCTTTCTTTTTGATTAGAAAGGTTTCTGTAATCTCACAAACTATTTTATCTTTGTTTTTAAAAATGACAGATGTGTGAAAGCCCAAGTTTGCATCCGCATTCACTGTAATGTCGTGCAAGGTGCGAGAAGGCTGTCCCTTTTAGTAAGCTGTGGTGCCCCGAAGCCTTATTTCAAGCACCGGCCCAATGGCCCAACATAAAGCTGCCCACATGTGAATGAAATGTGGTACACAGTACCATGTTTACAGCGCACAAATTGCATGCCATATTTTGTCCTGCATCGAGTGTTTTTTGCACGCTCATTAGTGTAAAGGTGCTTCTAAAACACAGGACATATGGCACGTAGTGTAGTTTATTGTGTGCTGAATAAAGCACATCGGCATCATGTCGGGGGGCCACTTTCTTCCAGTGGTGCAAAAACCTGTGAATATAAATAATAATGACAGAAGGCCGTTTTTTGAGCGACCCGTTCGCTTGCTTGCTATTGCCTTCCCTTGGTGAACTTAAGGGGGAAGGTGGTGTTAAAAAGAAACTTTTTTGTTTGGTCACATAGAGCAATGAAATTTGGCATGCACACTATAAGTGTCTTGAATAAGGAAATACGACGTTTCATTATGATACCTTGAGTAGTTCCTAAGTTACATCATGCTACGCGGTTCTATTTATATGGTTTGCTCGTGGAAAGCCTAGCACTGTAACAAAACTTGCCAGGAAGCTGCAAATGGTGTTGACTTTTACTCAAAAGAAGTCTATTGGATATGACAATTTCAGAATTTTTTTATCACTATTTTTTTTAGAGATCATCATAGCTGCCTACACACATTATCAAAAATAGTGTCATGTACAGGTCATTTTCTAGAAAAAAACTGGGCCATAAACAGGAATTTAAAGATTGTCAGACCCTCAAGAAATGTTTTGGGATTCAGAAAAAAAAAAAGAAAAAACTGCATCAAAGTGCTACACTTTCTACGAGCAATGCACAATGTCCAAAACAGACTTGTGAGAAAAAGCCTGTCGAAGTTCTTGACAGGCCTTTTTCGAAGAACTTTCTCGTTTCTGGTTGGATATTGATGAAAATTGGCACATACACTAAGAATGGCCTCACAGTGCTTCCATAAAAATTTTGATACGATACCACAAATACCTAATGAAAGACAAGTTATTTATTCATTAAATCTCGTGGAGGGGCTGGAGGATTTATAAAATGACAAAAATGATTGGTAATTACTATAGGCACAGCCAAATGTATGCTGAAGGGGGCTGAAGCTCCCTGAATCTCGGTTCAAGGAGCATTACGAAACACATGGAATCAAAATCTGTGAATTGGTTGCCAAGATATCTGCTCCACGAGCTGAGCATAATGCCATAAAAACAGTACATTGAGAAAACAGCATTTAAAGTTTCAACTTCTCTTTACGTCTCTGAAATGCCTAAAAATTGTGATCTCAGGTCTGTATTGTGATATTTGACTTCTCAGGCATGTGGCCTCTCTGCCTGGTGTGCCTTTGCTGTCTTTTTAAATTTTTTTTCATGAGCTCCTTTTTTTGATTTACAAAGAACAAGTATTGATTTCAAACTAAGTTTTTTGTATAAGGGAGTGGTGTGATAGGCATGACAGAAAAGATTGCAATTGAATAAGACCATATACTGAAATGATTACACATCTTTCTTGTGTTCAAGCTGTCACAAGTGTAATTAAGTACTTGATTACAAATAATCACAGAACATTTTTTTATCTAGAGAGAGGCTTATTTCATCAGAAAAATGGCTCACGCCATGACAGCCTATGCCTTCTTTGCAAATAACAAAGGTATGGGCATGAGACTGGTGGCACAGGAATTTTTTAGCAGTTTATTTAATGACGCGGAACGGCATATGAAAATTCAGCCCCTGCTTTATACATGCTCTTTTGCCACTTTAGCCGTGAAACGCATCATCATACGGCCAGTCGCGGAAACACTAATCTACGAGGCTTTCATTGTCTCAAAACATAGATACTCATAGGGATACCAAGCACGGCTCCTAGCACGTCTAAATCGTATCACAAAAGCTTATTGACAGTACTCCACATGACCGTGGAGTGTGCGGCCGCATAGACAGTGCAGCAGGCGCGTGATGCACATGGTGGCGGCGTGTGGTAACGATGCATGAAATGTGTAGCTACAATGAAAAAAAATGGGCGTGCACTGCGCTTGGTATCGCATTTTCGAGTGACGACGCGCGAAACAGCTATCCGCTGTTCCGAGCAATCCTTGGCAGTTGAAGGGGGAGGGGGGTGGAGTGTGACGAGCTTGACAGCGGGGTCCACTGCCGATGCGTAAAATGCCTGTCCACGGTTCCGAGGAGCTAGTGGGTGATGTGCATCATCGAGTCCGGAACAAGTCACGTAGCGATTCTTGAAAGCCATGTCCTCGCAACGCACAGTCCGCCGACAAAGATCTCCCGGAGCGAGCATGGCCAATGGCGAGACGAACTGAGGCAACATGGTAGGCACAGTCAATCAGGGGCTTCGAAACGACCTTCAAATGTTTGGTTTTTGTGCGCTTGTTTTTAAAGGGAGGAACCAGCTGAGGTGGGAGATTTGAACACAAAGAAATGCTCTTTCTGATGAGCCCACAAAGCCGGCTCCCAGTCGCGCCATCACAACTTGCTGTTTTCGCATGATTTCCGGAAAAAGTATCGCTACCTAGAAGGGTGAAATGAATGGTCAGAAGCACTTCTGCGAATTTTCCACTGTAGATAATTTGAAATCGGAAAAAGGGATCCAGAAACTGAAAACTTGATTTTCAAAAAATTTATTTTTTTGCCATTTTTTGTGATCCCAAAGGCACGTCCCCCCTTAAGGCCCTTCCGGGCAGCGGAGGCAATCACAGAATTTGGATACCTTGCACTTTGCAACCTGTTTAAAAACGGTCAATCGGCTTGATAGTGAATTTAATCTTGCGGAAGCCTGGTATCATACCCGAGTGACTTTCGTGTTTTTTGTGGCTTTTGCGACCCATCTGCGAAGTGTGCAGTCATGTGCATCATCAAATCTGGTTTACCTTTTCTGCTTTATTTTTCTATAAATTCAGTTTCAAGTCAGCTCTCGTGGTGTCTTCTTCTGTCTCGTTTGTCGCCATTTTCGGCGCGGTGAATATATTCTTTAAAGTTGGACATGGGACATTTCTGCAGGAACTTTGAAATATTTTGATTTTTTACAGTATGCTTGCTGCTATCAGATAACTGTTGCATGTGCAGTTGACTTCTCATTAAGCAAAATTTGAAAAGACCAGAAAAGGGTGTTTCGTTTACCAGGAGTTCGGTTTAGTTAGAGATCAATTAGGATGGAGAAAATTGAAACCAATCAAGCTGTGATAGGTTGTTCCATTTAAGTAGCAGTTCCATTGAACAGTTTTTTGTTTGTGAAGAGTCTACTGTAATGTGAGTGGATCATTGAATTCACTTTATGTCCAATTCAAAGGACATTAAGTGAATTACATAATTATGTGTACTCTAATTGTAATTAATTCTTATAAAATACACTTTTCATCTATTCTAACACTTACTAGAACACTGCACGGGCTTGGGCCAGCCCGAAAGCCCGGGCTGGGTAAGATATTAAGGGATCGGGCTCGGGCCAATGAGCTTCGGGCTTGGGTCGGGCCCGTGTTTCATATACAGGGTGTTTAAAGAAATGTGTCCAATATTATTTAAAATTACAGAAAACGGGCATCTGCTTGCTACCTGCAGCGTTCTCTTTACTTTGGCAGAAGGCATATTTAGATTTGTACAAACATTGATTACGACTGTAATTGAATAAATTAAAACAATCAACTTTTTACACAATTTAAAAAATTACTTCTAATTGAGGCGTTTCCAAAGTCAATGATAGATGCACTGTTTTGTGCATCAGTTTCGATTTTGCCAGCTAAATTAGGCAGATTTCATCGCTCTGCAGTGATTCCCAGTGGTTGCTTTTCCAAAAGTTCTAATTGGCTATAGCTATCTTTACAAAGAACTTTAATTCTCCCATTTGACTGAACTGGCTTTTTCTACTGGCTCAAAAGTAATTGTTTTAATTCCTACAAATAGTGCCGTAAATAATGCTTTACACATCTGAAGGTGTGATCTGCCAAAGTAAAGGGAACGCCAGGTAGAACGCAAATGCCTTTTTTTTTGTTATTTTAAATAATATTGGTCACGTTTCTTGAAACGCCCTGTATATCGATATAATGGAATGTCTATGCTGTTGGTTTTATTGTTCTGTGGAGTTTGACATCCCGAAGCGACCCAGGTCATGTAGAATGCCATAGTTGAGGGACTGAAAGCTGGGCCAGTTGGTTACAGTACTTGAACATATTTAGCACAGGTGAAGGTTAAAGTGTTCCTTTTTCATTCATGTTTTTCCAATAAAAGTTAAGCTGTGAGTTAGCGCTGCGGTTTGTCCGCGTAGTTATGCGCTGTATTAAAATATGTTCAAGTAGTTGATGGCTTCGGCTAAGTTAGACCCTTTGAAATGCATTAGCGTGCACTGAAAATGGAAAGTACAAGACGTCTAGCATTTTTCTACAATGCTATATGCTTCAAGCAACTTCAAGAAACTTCTAGCGTAAGTTTCTACCATTATATTGAGTGAAAGACGCTCTTGGATACCATATGACAAGTTTGCCAGTTGGTATTGCTGCAACAGCAACGGTACACCACTAACGTTATATAGTGTAGATAAGATGTGTGCGTTTGTACCTAGAGAAAAATTAAAGTATGCAGATAGGTTCGCAAGCCCTCCACTGCTTTTTTGGCCTGCGTGCTCTGTAGATTCGTCAGCGCGACTCGTGAGTGAATATTTCCGGAGCTGCTTTTGGTGCACCTTATGTGCGAGACGCAGAGGAACTTGTCACAGGCGTGCCAATCAATGCAAATGTTGCCGATTTTTGTGCTAGCAAGACAGTCACAAATATTTAGCACTTGTAACATAAAACTGGAATGCCTATTATATAGAACAAATTTTTGCTTATTTTTATGGCCCCCTTCGGGTGTTTTTATTTTGACAGTAATTCATAAGCACACTCGTTTGTCAAAGCCCGAATGTTCTCATGGCACTAGAAAAACGTGGAAGCACTGGCGGATGGAGTAAGAGCTATATATAAGAAAGGTCATGATTATGATGTTTATTTACTGCTGTACCTTTTGAAACAGGGAAATGGGGTGTAGAGGCACGGGTGTATAGGTACCTTTTACCGTATAAATGTCCGACGGCTGGCATTCCGATATCAGGAATTCTTCATCCCTTCAGGCTTCTCCCAATTCTGCCGTTTTTAGATATAACGGATAAGTAACTTATCAAAACTGGGGAATTTTAACATACACAGATCGTACACTCTTAGCTTACCGTTCCTTGGTGTCTGCAGAGCACCAACATGCTTGCGTCGCATATTTTCACAAGCTGCATAGTTTTTTCCAATGGGGCCTTAGTGATCCACATGCACTGCGTATCATATGTTTCCTGAAAATTTCAGGAATGTCTCTCACTTGGCTTGTCTTTGACGAACATGGCTCTTCTTGTTTACCCACCACCCTTTCTTCCCTGCGATAGTCACCACTTTTTCCTTTCTGCCTTTCATATCTGTCTCCTACATTGTCGCTGCCGCGAGCTAAAAGCCTGCAACCACAGCCACGCTTCGCTCCCCTGTTCGCATCGAGGCCTACGGCCATCGGTGACTGGGCAACCCACTCTTTCTTTTTTTTTTCCTGCGAAGGAGCGCGCTGCTGTTGCGAATTGGGTAGTTAGGGCATCCCGCCGCTAATAACACTGTTGCAAAACGGTTGTTTATGCATCCCATCGCTTTCATCACTGTTGTGAAACGGATGTCACAGCTTTCCATTGCTGCAGCCGCTGTTGCGACTTTCGGTAGCATTGTCTCGACTGGAGCCATCTCAGTCTCAGAGAGAAGACGAGCAGAGGAGCCGGAGCTGATAACAGGAACATTTATTTACAGTAACTTAGGTGATGAAGGTAGTGTGATATGTACTAAATGAATGATGGTAGCCTACTTGGAGCGTCTCGGCACTGGCGTTTTATAGCCTGGCTGTTCCCAAGATTCCCTGCAAGGAAAAACAATGTAGTTCAGAACAGTCCCATGATGAGGTAGTCCTCGTCTCCGGCATCAAAGAGGGAAGGTTAAACACCTCCTCTTCCCAACCTTTGAAAGAAGGAAGAGGCATGCCGAGTTCGTCGCACGGCGAGAGAGAAGCACTGCACAATGCGATAATACGCGCAACACAGCACAGGGCATTGATGATGTCTCCCACGTGCCAATCAGCTGTGTAGTTCAGTGCCGTGTTTACCGTATTTACCTGCATAATCGGCGCACTCGGATAATAGGTGCACCCCTTGTTTGGTCACAGGAAATTCGTTTTTTTAATTCCACGCAGAAGAAGCGCACCCCGAACTTGGCTGTGACGAAACAATTCTACCCCCCAGCGGTACAGTTGGAACGTGGTCCCCGTACCCTGAAGGAAAAAAAAGAAGGCAAATCGATGAGCAAATTAAAAAAAAAATTAAGTGCAATGACCTAACCAACGTGTTTGTCGAAATAAAACTTGGAAAAAAAAGCGTCCATGAGCGACAACAACAAAAAAAAAACGGCTATTCCATCAATTACTGATACCCCCTGAATCGCCACGCTCCTTGGAGGTCGTGTGTACAACGCCGGGGACTTGATCGCCATCACCACCATCAGAGAAAAAGAAAGAAACACCATTTTGCAAGCGGTGTGCGTATGTTGTGATCATGTATTCAACTTTGGTTCTACCATGGGGAAGTACGCAAGCTACACGGCTGGATTTAAACTGAAGGCAGTGCAGTACATGCCGGAGCACGGCAACCGGGCTGCCAGTAGGCATTTCGGTGTTGGAGAAACCAGCATTTGGTACTGAAGGGATCAAGAAGAAAAACTTAAGGGGACTAAGAAGACACGAGATTTCTGCGGTGCCAAGACCGGCAGGTATGTGAATGTCGAAAAGCAACTGGTCTGGCATATACGGGAGCTACGACAGGATGGCTGTGCTGTGTCATTGGATATTGTGCAGACTGAGGCGTGCAGAATAGCCTGAGTGCAGTGCATCGAAGCAAAGGAGTTCGAAGCCAGCTCCGGATGGACAACTCGTTTGCGGCGCCATGGCCTCGCACTGCGAAGGCGGACCACCTCGTGCCAGCGCTTGCCTGCAGCTTATGAGGACAAAGTGGTGGACTTCCACACCAATTTGTTATAAAGCTTTGACAGCAGAAAGACTTCATTTTGTCCCAGATTGGCAATGCTGATCAGACCCCCCCTCCCCCCCCCCCTGCTTTGATATGCCGCGGAACACGACAGTGGAGGAGAAAGGTGCACAGAGCGTCATCGACAGAACATCTGGTGCTGATACACAACGATGCATCGTAATGCTGGTGGTGACAGTGGATGGGCGCAAGCTACCACCTTACATTATTTTTAAGTATAAGACACTCCCAAAGGCAAATTTCTCTCAAGGAGTCTACGTCAGAGTCCAGAAAAAAGGCTGGGTGGTCTGTTGTTCCCGTCCATGCTTCTCCTGGACAGTTTTTGTGGCACCTAGTAGACCACATACGAGATGAGCTAAAGGAGCTGTGCACAGATCTTGCAGTGATTTCGGGTGGCCTCACATCGATACTGCAGACTTTGGACTTGTCCTTGAATAATCCTTTCAAGGACAATGTTCGAAGGCTGTATGTACACCGCCTGAATGGCTGGAGGATAACTTAGAAGTGTGGCAGCTTGGGCTAGTTGGTATGGCATGACGGAGGATAACATCAGCTGACTCCAGGTGGTAAGATGAAGAGGCTGCCTGTGGAAATGCTGTGCGCTTGGATCGTGGAAGCGTGGCAGGCGATCTCCGAAGAAGTCGCCAGGAAAGGCTTCAAGAAGACGGGTATCTCGAACACACTGGATGCCGGTTAGGATGACATGTTTTGGGGTGCAGATGATTCGAACACTGAAAACAAATCCCCGCTCGGTGAGGATGACTGTGGGCTCTCCGACTCGGACTCCGAATAGGGAAAAGGAAGAACACCTACGACTTTTGTGTAAATAAATTTTACGTGTGTGTGTGCAGTTGACGGTTCTCGCTTGTTCATTAAAAGGTACGTAGGTATGTCTGTTTTACGCTGAATTATTTGTAAATGATAAAGTCGCCTTTTACTTGAGAAATGTGCAGATTTAAAGCGCCAGAACAGAGACGAAAAAATTTTCTAAAATTTTACCTCACGTAATTGGCGCACCCCTAACTCCAGCCGGATTTTTTGAAAAGAAAAAAGTGCGCCTATTATGCGAGTAAATACGGTACTCATCTATAGGGCTTGTGGCGCCGGGCATACCACTTGCTTGAGGGAAACGTTTTCGGAGACGTATCCTAGGCGCTCAGTTCATTGTCGAGCGCACCCTGCTGAACAAAGCTGCGCAGAGTTGACCAGCTTTTCCAAGCAGCTCCAGCTACAAATATCATTTTCTAAGCCATCAAATGGTCAAGCGTATTCATAGAGGTTTTGACGAGGAGAGTCACCGGCCCTGCGAAATTCGCAGTACGACTGTTGTCTTTATGTCGATTCAAGATGTTGCTCTCGGCTGCTGACAACGGCTTTGCCAATCACAACTCGTGACAAAAGGAGCCGGCGACGTGGTATATTGCACAATTTTCCGTATTCGTTACCAACCGAAAAACAGACCCCGTGGTATTTGGGCGGCGACAACACTCCGTACACCCGATATGCGTGTTCGATATGGAGCGCTAAAGAAGCCGCCGGCTGGTTCTTTTCGGTGCTTTAATTGACAGGTATTTTGCAAACCCTGACTAGAATCTTTGTGCAACACTGACTGAAGAGAAGGATAGGGGAGCAGAGGCTTCTTGGGCTGTTTGAATGTGCGCTATGTGGTGAACGGCCCTGTGCTGAGCAGCAATAAATGCTCCAGAGAGATTTTCCTGCGGACATAACACTCCTAAATATCGAAGGCCATCACAATATTATGACGAGATAGACAAAATAAAGAAAGTAACAATGAGGGTGACGGCGCCCAGTGGGAGTTTGTACTTTCGACGCTAAATTGTTTAAGGCAGATTGTGTAGTTCTTCTTAATTCTACTCATGGCGTTATCCTGGGGATAGACTTTCTGAAATAATGTGGAGCCACTGTGGATTGCGAAGCTGGTGAAGTTTTACTGTGTGGTTTTTGTGAAGAGCCCACACGATGCCAACAAACTATCGTAGTCGTTTATGACATAGTTTTGCCGTCCCAGTCAATAGTTCAAGTGCCTGTTGATGTTTGTGGTATCACAGCAGATAATGTTGATGTTATAGTTCACCGAATCCAGCTGAGCTGTGTCAAGAAAGATTTGATTGTGCCGCATTGCGTGATTTCTACAAGTAGTGGCAAAGCCTTGGTATGGGTGGTCAACTCCTCTTCCGGGACGGTTGTACTGCCTGGTGCAACGAGGCTGGCTGTGTTTGAATTTGACGTCGGGAGCAACGTTAACATTGCAGTCATTAGCAACGACAGGAAAAAGAAAAATGCGTCTGATGTGGCTTGTCCTAGTGCTGACATTCGTCAGAGAAGAGACAAGCGTTAGTTCGGATTCTCTCCAGCCATGCATCTGTTTTTGATTTCGCACTCAATAGCCGCAGGATTTCTGCACCACCTTTACGCACTCGTCATGCAATTGATACTGGTTCCGCCCATCTCATTCGTTAGAGACCATACAGAGTAGCTCCATCGGAGCGTAAAGTTATTGCTGAGCAGGTGGAAGAAACGCTGTCTAAGAAAGTTATAGAAGAGTTGTCTAGCCCCTGGGCAGCACCAGTTATACTTGTAAAAAAGAAGGATGGATCTTGGAGGTTCTGTATAGACTACCGGCGGCTCAACTCAGTTTAAAAAAGGACGTATATCTGCTTCCCCGCATCGACAACGTTATTGATTGTTTGCACTCTGTTTGGTACTTTTCTTCCATAGACTTAAGATCTGCATCTTGGCAAATCCCTATGCACTCTGTCGATAAAGAAAAAACGGCTTTGATAACTCCACATGGTTTATTTGAATTTAACGTCATGCCATTTAGTCTATGTAATGCTCCAGCCAGGTTTGAGCGTTTTATGGACACAGTTTTCCGTGGCTTAAAATGGGAAGTATGTCTTTGCTATCTTGATGACGTTGTAATCTTTGGCCGCACGCTTGAAGAACACACTTGTCGACTTGATGTCCTTCTCACGTGCCATGAGAAAGCAGCACTTACCTTGAATTCCCAAAAGTACCATTTTGGTGATCGTGAAACTCTAGTTCTTGGCCATCTCGTAGACGAACACGGCGTTTGGCCTGATCTCCACAAAATCACCGCACTTTCCCTCAACCACGCTCTCTACAAGAACACTTGAAGCTTCCTGGTCCTGTGTTCGTATTTCCGGCGCTTTGTTCCTGGCTTCGCCGATGTTGCTGAGCCTCTTACTCATCTGCTCAACAAAGAGGTACTCTTCAAGTGGACAAAAGAGTGCGAGTCATCATTTTCGCAGCTGAAGCGTCTACTCACTTTTGGGCCTATTCTTCGTTATTTCGACGCATCTGCCCCAACTGAGGTTCACGGAATCGGTATCGGCACAGTATTGGTTCAGCGTCACGCCGCCACCGAACATGTCATTGCCTACGCGAGCCATTTTTTTAATAAAGCTGAGCGCAATTACACTGTTGCAGAGCAAGAATGTTTGGCAGCTGTCTTCGCCGTGTACAAGTTTAGACCGTACATCTATGACTGCCGATTCTCCATTGTCACAGACCACCACTCACTTTGTTGGCTCACTGGTCTACGAGATCCAACCGGTGGTCTTGCACGATGGGTGCTCCGTTTGCAAGAATATGACTTTGATGTTTGCTTCAAGAGTGGCTGCAATCGCGCGGACGCTGACCGGCTATCGGGATTTCCCCTTCCCACGACTGAATGTGACGCCGACAATTTAGACGACTGGCTGGCCGCTCTTGACTCGTGTTTTCCAGATTTGGAAGCGTTTCGTACAGAACAACGTGAAGACCGTTGTCTGGCTCCTTTTTTCTCATCTGCCATTGATAAGCCACATCAGAGCCCATTCTTCATGCAGGATGGCATTCTTTACAAGCGAAATTTCGCTGCAAAGGGGGCCCGCCTACTTTTGGTTGTCCCCAAATCATTGCGACCCAACGTGTTGCAAGTTATGCACGACGATCCAACATCTGGGCATATGGGGTTAGCCAAGACCTATCACCGCACACTGAAACTTTTCTACTGGCCCCGCATGCATCAGGCTACAGCTAAAATACGTGACCAGCTGTGAGCATTGTCAACGGTACAAGAGTCCAACAAGTGCGCCGCCATGATTTCTCCATCTCATACCGCCTCCGTGTTTTCCCTTTGAGGTCGTCAGTATTGACTTGATGGGCCCTTTTCCACGATCTGTCACTGGGAATCGCTGGATTATAGTCTGTGCAGACCACCTCACTCGGTATGCTGAAACCGCAGCGATCTCTGCTGCAACAGCCGATCACGTTTGTGACTTTCTGTTATGCTACATCATTCTTCAGCATGGGCCCTCTCGTGCCTTCATCAGCGACCGTGGACGGCAGTTTGTAGCCGACGTCGTGGAGGAGTTGATTCGCCGGTATGCTTTTCAGTTTCGTCACGCCACTTCATACCATCCAGAGAGCAACGGTCAGACTGAGCGTGTCAACAGGACGCTCATTAACATGCTTGCTATGTAGGTTGATTCCAAGCATAAAAACTGGGACGAAGTTTTACAGTTTATGACCTACGCCTACAACACTGCGCTACAAGAGACCACCGGCTTTAGTCCGTTTTACTTTCTCTACATCCGTGAGCCACGTACTACCCGCGACACAATTCTCCCGTTTTCAGAGCAAGGAAACGCATCCCTTGCAGAGACACTCTGTCGCTCAGAGGAGGCACGGTGTATCGCACGTCTCCGTACTTTCGCAGCCCAAGATCTTTCAAAGGCTCGCTACGATAAGCAACATCGACATGTGTCGTACAGCGAAAGTGATATGTTGTGGCTTTGGATTCCATATGGCAAAAGTGGCTTGTATCAAAAGTTTCTGGTCCGCTATACAGGTCCCTTCGTCGCTTTGTCGCGCCTTAGCGGCGTTATGTACGTGATATCACGCCTCACATTTTCTTGCCATCGCTCCAGGAAAACTGACGTCGTACATGTCGCCCACTTGAAGCCATACTACGCACGACACTAATTCACCCAGTGGGCATCGTCTGCAACGGGGGTAATGATACGGGACTTTCGTTGTAGTGGGGTAGAGGAAAAAGAAGTGAATGTGTGCTGTGCCAGCCAGGCCTGACTTCTGCAACCATTCATCATCCCGCTTGTACAATAAATATATCTCACCCGTAACGATATATATATATTGCAGCATTCAACCTGCAGAGAAGAGCTCGTGCAGCCAGAAAGGAAGACGAAGCTCTTGCCTGGTCCTCTTTACGAGCGCCTTTCATTTTAATTAAAGTGAGCTCTTCTATATCCGACTTCTGCTGTGTCTGCGTCGTGACACTGGTGGAGGAGCTGGGTACATGTCCAGGACACCTTCCAACAGCCCGGGATCAAGTGACCTACTACTGGTTATTAATTCTGCAGAGCTACTTGCAGAGCTACTATTATTCTGCAGAGCTATTGTACGCGGATGATGCAGCTTTGTTACGGGGGAAAATATGCAAGAAATTAAAACAAAAACAAATGCTGAACTAGCCAATATATCACATTGGTTCAAGGCAAATAAACTTACTGTCAACGCAAAAAAAAACAAAGCACATGATAATCAATTCCTGACATATGACAATAATTCTAGACAGCATTCAAATAAAGATAAATAATTATGCACTCGAACGCATCAATTAATTTAAATATCTAGGTGTAGTTATCGACAACCGTTTCCACTGGCAACCCAATATAAAATCGGTGTGCTTGATTCGGGCTGTCATACATTGTTGCAAGCGACAAATTATTTCGACCTTGCAATATTACGGATTTTGTACTTTTCTCTCATCCACTGTCATCTGTCCTACTGCATTGATTCATGGGGTTGGACCTACACTACATACCTGGAGCCTTTACGAAAACTACAGAAGCGCTCACTAAGAATAATAACGCACTCAAGCCACGATCATCCCAGCACACCCCTGTTTAGTGAACTACAAATTTTACCAATAGACAGCTTGCGTCAACAGAGAACAGCCATTGCCATTAATAATATCATAAGGTATAACCGTCCTGTTCATTCGTCCATTCTTTGCTCCTCATCCCGCCCTACGAGGAATACTGCTGCCGGTAATTTTAACCTTCCTCCCACAAACAACGTCTATGGAGAACGGCGTCTGCAGTTCGTCGTTACCAAAATCTGGAATAGATTGCCCCAGGATATAAAATTGGCTGTTAACTTTCCTCTAAAAATAAAAAAAAAACACTTCCTTGCAATCCTTAATGTGTCTCTGTAACCCCCTTAATAGTAACAAAATCGTTTAATCCTTGTATATAAGTACCACTATGTCCAGTGAAAGTTTACTGCGTAGTTGGTATTACTCATTGCCTTCTTTTGTTTGTGTATAAACATTACACGTTTCTGTTATCTTAGCAAGTTCGAGTATCTGAGTATATATGTCTGTACAATGCCTAACTTTCTTTACTATATCTGCAATGTTTAGCATCTTGTATCCTGGTTCAATGCCTTGTTCTATTGTTTTGCTACATGTGCTATTGTTGCCTTGTGCTATCGTTTGGATACTGTGCCATTTTGTATCCCATCATTGGACCCTATTCTAGCCTTTGGCTATGGGTCCAAACAGTTTTTTGATCTATCATTTTGGAATTGAAAATAAAGTGAAATGAAATGAAATGAAAAGTCCACAAAGACTTCCGCTTGTCGAAACGCCCGTTCACCGCACCAGCCGCTGCCTGTTAGGCCTGAGCCCAGAGTTCGGTCCTTGGACGAAAAACATGACCGCGCCCGGAAGCAGTTGCCCCGCCATGACTAGCCCAAGCACAACACAAGTGACTGCACCCCTAAAATTCCTGTGGACTTCCACGGCAACACATATGAGGACGCAGATGACTGGCTTGAGGAGTTCGAGTGCATAGCCAACGTTAACAAGTGGAACGCTGCACAGAAGTTAGGGTACGTCTATTTCTCTCTTCAAGACGGGGCTCGCACATAGTTCACGAATCGCGTGTGGTCAACGTGGGACGAGTTCTGACGGAAGTTCCTGGACACCTTTGCAAACACCTAAAGGCGGGAGCATTCACAACGATTCCTCGAATCACGTATTCAAAAGCCAAACGAATCTGTTGCTATGTTTGTTGAGGACATGGCTCGTCTCTTTCATCGAGCCGATCCCGATATACCCGAGAGCAGAAACATCAGCCACCTCATGCGTGGTGTTAAAGAGCAGCTCTTTACTGGTCTCGTGCGGAACCCACCTTCAAGCGTCGATGAATTTTCGAAGGAGGCGACCGCCATCGAACTTGCACTACAGCTACGCTACCGCCAGTACGACTGCCCAAACAACAGCGGACAAATCAGCGCAACCGCTGGGACAACTGTGACACCTGACGAGCGTTCTTTGCGTGACCTGATACGCCAAATTGTGCAAGAAGAGGTGAAGAAGCTCGCCGCCACACCGAATGACTGTGCGATTGCGTCGGTCACAGAAGTTGTTCGCCAAGAGATAAGGCAAGCGCTTTCACTTCCCGAGCCAAACACTGAAATAGTTGGGCCAACATATCCAGATATTCTCCGTCGACAGCCTAGATCTAATAAGCCGCCACCTCAGCAATACCACCAGCAACAGCCGCCGACAGTGCCTTGGTACTACAGGAAAACGTCGACGCCGATGCGACCTCCACTTTGAAAAACCGACATATGGCGCACCCCTGACTACAGGCCCCTGTGCTTCCATTGTGGGGAAGCAGGTCACATCGTGCGGTATTGTCCTCATCGCGTCGCTGGGTATCAAGGATTTCCGTCCACTACCCCTCGGCGCTATTTCGACGAAAGACGCAACATTGATACGAGCACGATGATCCCGCGAGACGTTTCTCCTGGGTTTCGGTCACGCTCGCCCTCTCCTGATCATTTTCCCCAATCTAATAGAGTTAGCATCACGGACATGGCGAGAGGAAGATCTCCCAGTCCACGCCGGGAAAACTAAAAGCAGCGACCTTTGGGGGAAGGTTGCGAATTGCCGGAGAGTTGAAAATCCCCCATTACCGCCGCACAAAGCGCCGCACATTTCGAATGAACCGACGAAAGACGAGATTGTCACCGCCGACATTACACTTTAAATTGACGGTCACGACGTGACGGCACTGGTCGACACTGGTGCGGACTTTTCAATAATGAGTGCTAATCTGGCTGACAAACTCAAGAAGGTGAAAATGGAATGGACGTGGCCGCAGATTAGAGAAGCCGGAGGTCAGCTGCTGACGCCTACCGGAAAGTGCACCGCACGAATCAAGATCGGGGATTCATCATTCGTCGCAACCTTCGTTATTCTCTCTGAATGTTGTAAACAGGCCATCTTGGGTATGGATTTCTCGCGGGAGTACAGTGCCATGATAAATATACCGGACGGTGTACTGACCTTCTCAGCGGACCATAGCGCAGCGCTGCAGCGCAAGCCCATGCATGTGATTGACGACGTGACCATTCCACCGCTGTCATGCCGCCTCGTCTCTGTCAGGTGTAACACGCAGCATACTGGAGAAGGTGTCGCGGAACAAGTATCTACGCTTTTACTTTCTCGAGGAATCGCTATTGCCAGAAGTCTCGTCAGTGTAGTGTCTGGGCAAGCAGAGGTCCTGTTGACGAACTTCAGCAACGAGCGTCGACACATTACAAAGGTTACCACAGGTGCATACTTCGAAGAAATTGTAGAATTCCGTGAGTGCTTCGCAGTGCAACAGGCAGAGATGCCGGCCGCTTCAACACCACTAACTGTCGACATGAGCACAGATTTATCGCCAGCGCAGAGGCAGAGTCTTCTAGATGTTCTCGGCCAATTTGAAGATTGTTTTTCATCGACCTCGAGGGTAAATCAAATGCCACTGACAAAGCACTGAATTGTAATGGAAGAGACGGCAAGACCAATTCGACAAAACCCATACCACGTGGCACCGAAAGAACGCGAAGCGATCCAAGAACAAGTCCAGAAAATGCTCGATGATGACATCATTCAGCCGTCAAAAAGCTCTTGGGCATCACCTGTAGTGCTAGTTGAGAAGAAAGACGACAGCTTACGCTTTTGTGTGGACTACCGCAAGCTGAACCGCGTGAACAAAGAAAGACGTATACCCATTACCGCGTATTGATGATTAGCTTGACAAGCTGAGGCATGCACGCTTCTTCTTGTCGATGGACCTAAAAAGCGGATATTGGCAAATCGAGGTCGATGAGCGGGACAGAGAAAAGACTGCTTTTGTTGCGCCTGACGGGCTTTACGAGTTTAAAGTCTCGCCCTTCAGATTGTGCTCAGCCCCAGCAACATTTCAGAGACTGATGGATACTGTCCTATCAGGCCTTAAGACGTGTCTGGTATACCTCGATGACGTCATTGTTTTCTCACCAACATTTAAGGAACATCTAAGACGGCTGCTATTAGTATTTCGATAAATACGGTCCGCTGGCTTAACGCTGAAACCTGAGAAATGTCATTTCGGTTTCGAGGAACTCCGATTCTTAGGACATGTGGTGAGTCATGAAGGTGTTCGTCCGGACCCCGACAAGATCGACGGCGTCGGAAAATTTCCGGTGCCAACAGATAAAAAGTCTGTAAAACGTTTTCTTGGCCTTTGCGCCTACTACTGCAGGTTTATCGCCAATTTCTCGCACATAGCGTCGCCCTTAACACGCATAACGAGAGACGATGTTCGATTTTTATGGGGCGAAGAGGAACAAGCAGCATTTGACGGTCTACGACAGCGCCTGCAGACACCACCTATGCTTGCTCACTTTGAGGAGGACGCTCCTACCATGATCCACACCGATGCCAGCAACGTAGGTTTAAGCGCTGTACTCGTCCAGTGGCAAGACTCAGCCGAGCGAGTGATTGCATATGCAAGTAGGATGCTTTCCCGTGCCGAGTCCCATTATTCCACAACGGAAAAGGAATGTCTTGCTATAGTATGGGCAATTCTGAAGTTTCACCCATATCTCTACGACCGTCCCTTCCACGTAGTCAGCGACCATCACTCCCTTGGCTGGCTGACCAACTTGAAGGACCCATCTGGTCGGCTTGCGCACTGGAGCTTACGCCTACAAGAATTCGATATGACGGTCGTCTATAAGTCGGGACGGCAGCACTCTGATGCCGATTGCTTATCCAGGTCGCCTATAAAGCAAGACAATGTCTCAGAAGATGATGACATGGCGTTTTTAGGAGTGGTCGACACGGTCTCCATTTCGTCTAAGCAGAAAGAAGACAGCGAGTTGCTTCCTCTTATTAATTTTCTTAACGACCAGTCTACAAGCGTTCCCAAGTCTACAAGCGTTCCCAAGGAGCCTGCCATCATTCTGCTTGCGCAGTGGTGTCCTATACAAGAACTTTTCCGCCAGCGGAAATGGCCACTTACTTGTCGTCCCGACATCCATTCGCGATGAGATCCTAAGCGCTTGCCACGGTGAGCCAACCTCCGGCCACATCGGATACACGTGCACATTAGCCAGAATCCAACAGAAGTACTACTGACCGAAGCTTTCAGGCACTGTAAAGCATTACGTCCGCACGTGCCTCGATTGTCAACGTCGAAAATCGCCACCTTTAAAACCAGCCGGATTGTTGCAACCAGTTCAAGTGCCCACCATGCCTTTTGCACAAATCGGAATGGACCTCCTTGGACCATTTCGCATACTAGAAACAAGTGGGTAATTGTCGCTACTGACTATCTTACTCGCTACGCAGAAACAAAGGCTTTATCAAGTGGAACCGCAGTAGAAGCGGCACGATTTTTGATTGAAAACATCGTTTTGAGGTATGGTGCTCCTAGAATTATAATAACGGACAGAAGTACCGCTTTCACGGCCATGCTCCTCAAGTCAGTGCTTGAGCTGAGTGGAACAGCGCATCGAAAAACTACCTCCTACCACCCACAAACCAACGGCTTAACAGAACGCCTCAACAAGACAATTGCTGGTATGCTGAGTATGTACATTGACGTCGATCATAAAAATTGGGACGACGTTCTACCATACGTGACGTTTACCAATAATACGGCGCAGCAGGAAACTAGACGAAGCACGCCATTTAGTCTTCTTTATGGCCATGAATTGACGACAATGCTTGATGCCATGTTGCTCCACGACTGCGATGATAGACACAGATGTTCAAGCCTTAACCCAAAGAGCTGAATAGGCGCGGCAGCTAGCACGCGTGCGAATCGCCTGGCAGCAGAGATACGACGCACAACGTTATGACCTGCGACACCAATACGTCACTTATCAACCAGGCGAGAAAGTGTGGGTCTGGAGCCCTATTTGCCGACGCGGCCTTTCTGAAAAGTTACTGAAGAAGTAGTTTGATCCCTACGATGTTGTACGGCGCCTAAGTGACGTGAATTATGAGGTCATCCATGACACTTCCTCGCGAACTCAAAAATCGGAAATCGTACACGTTGTGCGGATGAAGCCATATTGAAGTGAGCCAGTTGCATAATACGTCAACTACATACACCGCGTATTCTGTAGCCGAGCATCGGGACGATGCTCTTCCTGGAGGGAGGCAAATGCGGCATTCAACCTGCAGAGAAGAGCTCGCGCAGCCAGAAAGGAAGACGAAGCTTTTGCCCGGTCCTTTTTACGAGCGCCTATCATTTCAATTAAAGTGAGCTCTTCTATATCGGACTTCTGCTGTGTCTGCGTCGTCACAATACACACACACGCATGCACGCACACGTGCACACACGCACACACACACAGAGATATATATATATATATATATATATATATATATATATATATATATATATATATATATATATATATATATATATATAGATAGATAGATAGATAGATAGAGAGAGAGAGAGATTGTTATAGGAAGTATTAAGTTCAGGCCAGTCGCGTTAACGTGGCTCACAGCCCATAGGAATTTAGGACAACAGGGCAGCTCCGACTCAGTCCAACATGCAAGAACATCGTCGTTTTCGTACATTGTTTGGCACCCATGTTAGAAGGCGCCCCAATGTGAGTTGCGCCAAGATGTTGAAAAACCAACCAATCGTGCCAGAGGCATTTTTCTATACCCGGGACATTAGCCCGCTCGGCAAAGCACTATGCCGGTGATGGTAATGGTTAGGAAGGCGTGTCACTGTTGTAGCGCTCCAGGCGAGAAACATGTACAATGTCAGTTCTGGACGTATCAATCTATGAGTTTGTAGTCGGGGTGATCTCAAAGGGGACCGGTGTCACCTGACACATTGCATTCCTTCATTTAATGAAGTGAATACCCGAGCGTTTTCCTACCTGCTCTATTATAATTCTTGGGGAGGGCTTGTCCAAGGTTGACGCTGTAGGCAATGGAGACCAGGGCGAGCTCATTTTTGTCTCAATGAGGTAGGACCACATACTGCCTTGGGCTTGTTCTACTAGCGTACAGATATGCCCTGCAGTGAAAAAGATTACGTGTGCTCGATTTATGCATCTCGGCATGGCTCACTTCGCACTCATGTGCACAGGCCAAGAGGCGATGTAAGGTGTGGAAGTGGTGGTTGCTGTTATTGATCAATTGAAAAGTTTTAATCGAATAATTTGAATAATCAAAATGCTGAAATCAATTATGATTGATCAATTAATCATGCACCGCTAATTGCTGAATCATTTATCAATTTTATCATCTCTGTATACTAGATACAGTCTGGAAAGATTCGAGTTGTTCACAAGACCAACTATTTGTACTTTGTTGCTTCAAATAGTGGTGTTTTGTCAATGCCATATGTTATCGTTAACATATTAAAATGATGTTATGATAGCAATAGTAAACATGGGAAATTGTTTGAATTCACAGTAAAATTAGTTCACAAATGCTTTTTTTTTGCTCATCTTGAAATAGCACTGCTGGAACTGGTCACTGTTCAATGCCTGCCCTCCCTAGCAAGAATTCTGAGACTAGCACCAATTTTTTGATGTTATTATACCCATAAACATTTAATCTCAGACTCCTCCTTCTTGAGTGACAGTGGCTTGACAATTATCTCTCGTTTTGAATTGTTGGAATTTGCATTGTGTTTACTAAGACAATTTAAAACCTGAGATTATGTGTGGCAAAACTACAAGATTATGGGGCGTGCTAGAGTGAGGGTCTCTAATTTACATTTGACGGCCTGATGGGCATTTTTGTTTTCACCCACGTGAAAGTGCCAGCTACAGCATTCAGGGTCAGCAATCGGGCTTACCTGTTTTCTTGACCTCATTCAGTACTCGAGTGATTTTCTGTAGCTGCGCTTATTATAACCACATAATTGTATATTACGATGTGTAGATGCGATCATATGTTGGAACATCGAAGTCACAAAAGGAAAAAAAAAAAGTTTTCAAGACAAAGTAGTGAATAGATGCTAATGTATTATGTGCAGTATGGGTAGCATGAAAGGCAACGTGTATCTGCATTAATGGGTGAGCAGTTTGCCTTCACTACTTCTTTCTTCAGAACATGATTACGTTAGCCTTGCCTTGACCAATGTGCAAGAGAGGTTTTTATGGTATGAGCATTCAATGTAGACAGGGTCTGTGCAATGGTGTGCTTGTATAAGAGCAGGCATCTGCCTTTGCGTTGTCCTTATTTGTACTATTATCTGTCAATGTCTGTACATCTTACTTTGTCAAAATGAACATTGCAGTTTGATGAGGTTTTATTTTTATATTTCTTGATATTGGTTATATGATAATCATGCACTGTCTTTCTAGATGAAAATGGCAAAGAAATTTCATTATACAAATTCAAATGAACAAAGATTTCCAATGGCATTGCGGGCACATTTAGGAGTATTTGTGGCAAGGAAGAATTTTTATAGTATAGCCTGATACAGAACTTCACGTGCTAATATTGCAGGAGAGCAACTTACAGCCTATGGCAAAGTGTACCAGTGATTCTTCGGACAGCGTCGCAAGGTTCACGGGGGTATGTTAACATTTCACACTGTGCTCGTGATTATGTACTACTTTAATGAGTTATTTTGAACATGAAGGCACACAACTGTATTGTGATAGGGTAAACAGAACTAGCCCAGTGTTGGTAAGTCTTGATCATAAATAATGCCATAAAGTGTATGTGTCAAGCTTTCATTGAGCATGACTGCTTTCATCAGGGATTTTAGTCTCGAATGTTGCCCTAAAATGTACGATTGCACCACCTGAACGGGATATGTTTTTGCATGAAATTGATTTGATGCATATAGTAATTATGTGAGTGCATGCAACCTGTAACATGTAGAGTGTGTAAGCTTTTGTGAGAGTGCTAACTGTGCCCAATGATTGCTTTCACACAGCATACAGCATAGAATGTGCTAATGCATGTCAAAAATGGTATTAAATTGCTTGCTGTCTCTTCATAATGTTGTCAGCAACTGTGAAGCAAGTGGGCTGGACACACAGGGACAAAAAAAGACATTTTCGTCACAAGGTCGATGTCGCATTTATTTATTTATTTATTTATACTTATACCTACAGCGACGTCTGGGGGCATTGTTGTAGGGGGTTTACAAATTTAAAGTACATTTAAATCTGTGGGGACAAGTTGAATTGCACGGCACTCAAAAAAGAAAAACAAATCAAAAATACCTATATCACAGCATACAATATCATTGTGTAATCACATACTCCTTTAAAAGGGAAGGAAACGCTGTGGAAGGGGCGGTCACGATGTTTTTTGGAAGACTGATCCATTTGTGAATACTTTTAGGAAAAAAAGTATTCGTATACGTTGATGTTCGGCACATATATTCACACACTTTCAAAGGATGATCCCGTTGTGATGAGATGTATGTTGGTGGTCTGATGTATTTGTTTTTATCGATCCCAGTTTTCTCGTTTATTAGGTTGTAGAAACGACAAAGCCTGATATATTTACGCCTTGAGGAGAGTAACTGCCAACCAAGTGAACTAACAATTTCACTAGACCTTCTGGTGAAGTCGTAATCACCCGTCACAAACCGGGCGGCACGTTTCTGAATGCGCTCCAATGCATCAATATTTAACTTTGTGGCCGGGTCCCAGGCAGTGCAAGCATATTCTAAAATCGGGCGTACATTTGACACGTAAAGAACTTGTTTAAGAACAGAGGGGGCGGTTCTGAAATCGCCGCGTAGGAAGTTCAGCACGCGACTGGCTTTAACTGATACCATGCAAACATGATCATTCCACGATAGTGTGCTGTTGATGACAATGCCAAGATACTTATATTCATTTACCATGGATAATGGTATCCTTTCCATGAAGTAATTTGTGATAAAAGGCTGCTTTTTCTTGGTAAACATAACGACACAGCACTTTGACACGTTAAGCTGCATTTTCCACGTACTGCACCATGCTATTACTGAGTCAAGGTCTTTCTGCAGTTGTTCGGAATCTTGCATGCACTTAATTTCACGATATATGCAGCAGTCATCTGCGCACAACCTCACTTGACTGTCCACGCAATCAGCAAGATCATTGATATTGCCGCGAACGTAATAACAGACAGAGACGAAACGACGTCTTGCTTGCCCTCAGACCAGGACGCAAAAGCCCTCTTCTTTCTTCACTTCCAAGGGATTTCACCTACAGTTGATGGCTCATACCCATTACCTGTGACATTACTCCCTCTCCTCGAAAAGTATCAGCTCGATGCTGGTAATGAGCGTTGAGAAAACAAATGAGAAAAAAAAGATGCTATCATGGAACCCAACAACTCCGTCGTAAGGGAGAAAAAAAAATGGGCTGGCGTCCTAGAAGTACTCAATAAAGAAAGGAGTAAGTACACAAAACAATAAAAAAAAAACAAAGTGACAAAAAAAATAGTCATTGCATGGTAAGTTAGTCCACGTTCGATGGATGACGCGAGAAATATGGCTTGAGTCTTGACACGTGCACCACATCACTTTGTGGAAACCGACGGGAACGTCTTGAGGCGCCCTCAGGGAGAACTTCATACGTAACGTCACTGAGTCGGCGCAGAACTTTGTAAGGGCCGAAGTAGCGCCGAAGCAACTTCTCAGAGTGACCACGCTGTCGAATGGGAGTCCACACCCAAACTTCATCGCCTGGTTGGAAGGTAACCTCTCGGTGTGTAAGGTTGTAGCGGTGTGCGTCGGCAGTTTGGCGAGCCTGAATACGGCATCGGGCGAATTGACGGGCCTCCTCGGCGCGTTGAGCGAACAATTCAGCGTCCGTGTTGAACATGCTCAAGTTGTTGGGAAGGAGCATTGCGTCGAGCATTGTGGTGACCTCTCGACCATGAACTAAGCGAAATGGGGGGAAACCTGTACTCTCTTGGACTGCTGTATTGTAAGCAAAAGTTATGTAAGGGAGTATATCATCCCAGTTCTTGTGATCAACGGCCACATACATTGACAGCATATCTGCAATGGTCTTGTTCAACCGTTCAGTGAGTCCATTTGTTTGGGGGTGATAACCCGTGGTTTTCCGATGTTCTGTACCACTTAGTCTCAGCACTTCTTGAAGCATCTCTGCGGTGAAAGCTGTACCACGATCAGTAATTATCACAACTGGCGCTCCGTGACGAAGTACGATGCTGGTGACAAAAAACTGTGCGATTTCGGCTGCGGTAGCTTTGGGCAGGGCCTTTGTTTCGCTGTAACGCGTTAAATAATCGGTGGCAACCACAATCCACCGGTTTCCAGACGAAGAGGTGGGAAATGAGCCGAGCAAGTCAATGCCAATTTGATGGAATGGTGTCTTCGGCGTGGCGATAGGCTGTTATAGTCCTGCTGGTCAGACAGGTGGAGTCTTACGGCGTTGGCAGTCGCGGCATGTGCGGACGTACTGCTTGACTGTCTTCGCGAGGCGGGGCCAGTAGTATGAGCTGCGAATTCTTTCCAATGTGCGCGTGTAGCCAAGGTGTCCGGATGATGGTTCGTCGTGACAAGCATGTAAAATATCGTCCCGAAGAGAGGTCGGCGCAACCAGTAGGTAAGTAGCCTGGGTATGGTCGAAATTTTTCTTATAGAGGACTCCATCCCTGATGCAGAACGAGGCCAGCGAACGTGCAAAGTTTCGAGGAAGGCTGCGTTTTCGGCCTTCGAGGTAGTCAATCAGCGGGCTTAGCTCCATGTCGTCGCGTTGTTGTTGAGCCAAGTCGGTTTCTGACACAGAGGAAAGGAATGTATCGACCTCTTCAACGTCCGCGTTCGTACTTCGAATTGGTGCACGCGAGAGACAGTCAGCATCAGTGTGTTTGCGTCCTGACTTGTGAATGACTGTAACGTCAAATTCTTGCAGCCGAAGGCTCCAGCGTGCTAGACAACCGGAAGGGTCTTTGAGGTTGGCGAGCCAGCATAAAGAATGGTGGTCGCTAACTACCCTGAATGGTCGACCGTATAAATAAGGGTGAAACTTTGTTATAGCCCAAACAACGGCTAAGCATTCTTTTTCTGTTGCAGAGTAGTTTTTCTCTGCAGATGATAGTGTTCGACTTGCATAGGCAATCACGCGCTCTACGCCATTTTGCCATTGAACCAGTACAGCTCCAAGTCCGACGTTGCTGGCATCCGTGTGTAGCTCTGTGGCAGCGTTATCGTCAAAGTGACCGAGTACAGGTGGGGCTTGGAGATGGTTTCGTAGCGTGTCAAAGGCGTGATGCTGATCATGACCCCAAACAAACGGTACGCCGTCTTTCGTAAGTTCATTTAGCGGTTCAGCGATTTTAGAAAAGCCTTTGACGAAGCGTCTGTAATATGCGCAGAGTCCCAGAAATCGGCGGAGGTCGCGCTTGTTCGTTGGGACAGGAAATGCGGCAACAGCTTTCGTTTTCTCAGGGTCTGGGTGTATACCGGCGTTGCTGACGACGTGACCAAGAAATTTTAGTTCCTCGAATGCAAAGTGGCATTTCTCAGGTTTGAGAGAAAGTCCAGCTGTTCGAATCGCCTGAAGAACTGCCTGTAAGCGCTGGACGTGCTGCTCAAACGTGTCTGAGAAGGCGACCACATCGTCAAGGTAGACAAGACACGATTGCCATTTTAGCCCAGAAAGAACCGTGTCCATCATTCTTTGAAAAGTAGCTGGTGCCGAGCATAAGCCGAAGGGAAGGACCTTGAACTCATAGAGTCCGTCAGGAGTAATGAAGGCGGTCTTTTCGCGGTCGCGCTCATCAACAGATATTTGCCAATAGCCGCTGCGTAGATCCATGGAAGAAAAGTAACGAGCATTGCGAATGCGGTCCAGCGAGTCGTCTATTCGTGGTAAAGGATGCACGTCTTTCTTCGTGATCTTATCCAACTTTCGGTAGTAGACGCAAAATCGCAGAGTACCATCTTTTTTCTTTACTAACACAACAGGGGACGCCCAGGGACTGGTCGATGGCTGGATGACATCGTCCTTGAGCATCTGCTGGACTTGTTGGCGTATAACGTCTTGTTCTTTTTGCGAGACTCTGTAGGCATGCTGTCGAATGGGTCTCTCGGTAGGCTCGGTGATGATACGATGCTTCGCAAGCGGTGTTTGGTTAACTTTCGAAGTCGTAGCGAAGCAGTCCCGAAATGAGCCGAGTATCTTCAAAAGACGTTCCCGTTGTGCAGACGGTAGACCCTGGTTTACGTCGAGAGTGCTTGCAAATGTCATGGCGGAATCGTCGCACGACGAAAGAGCAGATAATATTGAGGGACCAGGGATGTCAGCAATATCCTCAAGGTATGCAATTGCAGTGTGTTTGGTAAGATGGCAATACTCCTCGCTGAAATTCGTGACGAATAGGCAAGCCTGCTTTCTACTGTGCTGAACAATACCTCGGGCAACGCAGATTTGTTGTGCAAAAAGTAGGGACAAATTTCCTTCTGCAATTACAGCATCGGGGACGTCTTGGTCACATTTAACGTTGATAAAAAGGCTGCTGCGGGGAGGCAGAGTAACAGATTCGGAGGATACACGTAGGGCAGCCTTCGATGAGTGGGCGTTTTCCAGTTCAGGATGAAACGGGTCCTCGAACGACGCCTGCAAGTCTCGTAGGTCAATAATTGCGCCGTGTTCGCGAAGAAAGTCCAGCCCCAGAATGAGTGTACGGGAGCACACAGGTAATACGAGGAAAGACCCTGTGAACGTCGAAGCACGGACTCGAACACGGGCTGTGCACATTCCAGTCGGCGTGACGAGGTGGCCCCCTGCCGTGCGCAACGGCGGTCCTTGCCAAGGGGTAGTTACCTTCCTCAGTTGGGATGCTAGGGTGCTGCTCATAACCGAATAATCGGCGCCGGTGTCGACGAGGGCAGTGACGACGTGATTATCGACGTGTACGGTGATGTCGACGGAAACAGTCTTATGACTTTCGGAAACGACTGGAAAGTCAGAACGGTCTTCGTCGGGTCTTTGCGTCAAAGGAGGCTCTTTGACAGTTCGTTGGGACGCGGCTTCACCCCAGGAGCCGCGGTTTCTAGCTTCCCCTGTGGGGACTCGGTGACCGGCCTCTGAAAGGAGCAAAAGATGACGAGGGAATGCTAGGTGACATGGGGCGGCGAGGTGATGGTGATCTTAAAATGGGGCGTTGACCAAGGCGAGGAGCTTGCTGGCCCGTAAGGTACGCTTCGATGTCGCGGGGATGCTCACCGTAACGCGGGCACCGAGCATCAGGGTGAAAGCCACGGAGACCAAGTTGGCGGTACTGGCAGTTACGGTAGACGTGACCCGCTTCGCCACAGTGGTAGCAGAGTGGATGGTTATCGGACGTACGCCACACGCTGGCCTTTGTGGCGTTCTGCCGCGATCCAGACGGACGATAAGTTGGTGCACTCGGAAACCTTGAGGCGGGTGGCGGAGTCGAAGAGGTGCCCTGGAATCGATGGCTAGCCTGATCCATTCTCCCCATGGTGGGATCAGGGCCATGTGGTGCAGGAGATCGCAGAGCCACCGCATAAGTCAGTACAGGGGCCTCAGGCCTTGTTGGCGCGAGTGGGGTGACCGACTACCTGTCGGATCTCATTTCGGATTAAGTCTGTGAGAGCACTTACGGGTGGTTGGGGTCCCGCTGCTTGGAGTTGGCGCAGCTCGTCCCGCACGACGCTTCTTATGAACTCAGCGAGGGCATGCCTCTCACTGTCAGCCCCGATAAAGCATGCAGCAGGGGTCACGTCGTGGCGTTCATACTGTGACGACCTATACTGGAGAGTACGCTCCATTGTGGTTGCCTCATTTATGAACTCTGCCACAGTCATCGGTGGATTGCACACGAGTCCGGCGAAGAGCTGCTCTTTTACCCCACGCATTAAATGCCGCACCTTCTTTTCCTCGGACATTGCAGGGTCAGCACGCTTGAAGAGTCGCAGCATGTCCTCGACAAACATCGAAACTCTCTCGTTGGGTCGTTGGTTCCGAGACGAGATAGCCTGCTCTGCTCTCTCTTTCCTTTCAGTGCTGTGGTACGCATCACGAAACTGTCGGCTGAACTCATGCCACGTCGCAAAGGAACCCTCGTGATTCTCGTACCACGTTTTGGCAGAGTCTTCTAATGCAAAGTAAACTCTCCGCAGCTTGCGAGCTTCATCCCATTCGTTGATGTTGGCAACTCGATTGGAGTGGTCAAGCCAGTCGTCAACATCTTCATAAATGTCTCCATGAAATGAGCGTGGTGTTTGCGGCGCATGAAAAACATGCGGGAGAAAAGAATAGGCGTCGTTGGTTTGACTCGCCTGGTTGTTAGTTGAAGTTGCCATCTCGTCTTGAGAGAGGACCGTACTCGATAGATAGTCCTCGCAGGCGGCGACTGCTTCTTGCCGTGGGAGCTGTAGCTGTCTCCAAGTAGCTCGGTGTGTCGGCTGAAAATCTGCAGCTGAGGCGCATTTACCCAGCACCTCCACCAGTGCCGCGAACGTAATAACAGACAGCGACTGAAACGACGTCTTGCTTGCCCTCAGACCAGGACGCAAAAGCCCTCTTCTTTCTTCACTTTCAAGGGATTCCACCGACAGTTGATGGCTCATACCCATTACCTGTGACAATATAAATCAAAAAGAGAAGCGGTCCCAGGACGGGACCTTGTGGCACTCCTGAAATGACGTCGTCTATATGTGGCGACGACGCGCTATTGGTGATGGTGCATTGTTTCCTGCATGAGAGATAAGCTTGTAGCCATGCCAGTGTGTTAGCAGATATATTGAGGCACAATAATTTCAGTAAAAGGAGCGAGTGTGTAACAGTGTCAAAAGCCTTGCTATAGTCTAAAAAAATGCAATCAATTTGGCTGCCGGAATTAAATGCTGCAGCGATGTCATGTGTAAATTCTACGAGTTGCGTATTGCAGGAAAACCCTTTCCGGAAACCGTGCTGTGTTGAACAGAAAAAATTGTTCGTCTGAAGATGCTTTGCCAAGTATATAATATGCTCGAGTATATAATAGTACTCGAGTATATAATATGCTCAAGTGTCTTACAGGACACCCACGTTAACGAAATGGGACGATAGTTGCAAGTACTTGACTTGTCACCACTCTTGAAAATAGGAATTACATTTGCTCATTTCCAGTCATCATGTAATTCTCCGTGCGATAAAGAATTTCTGAACACAGCTGTAAGAAATGGGCTTATGGAAAGGGCACAGTTCTTTGAAATGAAGTTTGAGATTTGATCTGTCCCTGATGCCGAGTTAGCACTAAGGTTTTTTAAAAGAGATGCAGCACCTTGTTTTGAAATTTCAAACTCCGCCATTTCCGATAACGTTACTGTGTTGCACATTGTAGCTTGAACCGCTGATGAAACCGAAAACACGTGCTGAAAGTACCGGTTAAAGCGTTCAGCTTTACTTGTACTGTCCGACAAGTATTTAGTACCATCGTTTATATCAGGAATCCCACCAGGAACCTTTGTCTTTCTTTTAACGTATTTCCGGACGAGTTTCGAATTAGTTTTCACCTTAATACTCAGATCACTCAAGTATGCTCTCTCTGCTTTCCTCAGATCTTTGGTTATCTTCTTACCAAGTAGTTTCATCTGTTTGTATATTTCAAGGTCTGACGTGTGACAATATTTGCGATAGAGACGATCTCTTCTGTTTATGAGCACTCGGATTTCCTTATTTAGCCATGGTTTATCATTTCGTTGTTTGGCTGATATGACTCGTGATGGTACAAAAGTTTGAGTTGGAGATAACAGTTTTGTTTTTAGCTCATTCCACAAGCCATTCACGTCAAAAAACGGGCATAGTTCTTGAAACTCTGGTAAATAAGCATCTAGTTTTGTTAAAATAGCGTAGTCTCCTTTTTCATATAAAAACACCTTTCTGGGCCCCGAAGCTCGTTGTTGAGTTACAGCTAAGCACATTTTAACAAGGACAACTTCGTGATCACTAATACCTGGTACTGTAACAACAGAGGAAGCAAGCGTTATATCATAGCAAAAAAAAAAAAAAGAGGTCTAATACGTTTGCACTTGTACTGCACACCCTCGTGGGGGCTGTCACAAGCTGATATAAAAGATGGACATTCACGATTTCTTGAATAGCTCTATGTAGCAGTGACTCACTGTGAATTATCGGTTTGACTGAGGACCATGCAACATCGAGTAGGTTAAAATCACTGGCAACCATTATGTATGTTGTATTTAGGGTTGACAAAATATTGCTTAAAGTAAATAAAGGCTCGGGTGCTGTATTACTAGGGGGCCTGTAGAAGGAACCAACAGCCACAGTTGAGCCACCACTCAGTATAACCTTACACCACACAGATTCACACAAGTCACTAACACCATGATTACGAATGCTACTGATACTGTTATGGATCATTAGGAATACACCACCTCCGTGCGCCGTGCGGTCCCTTCAGTATACTGCATAGGTCGACGGAAAGAATTCATGATCTGCGATGGTGGTATCGAGCCAATATTCCGTGCCAAAAACTATGTTTGGTTTAGTCATGTCTAATAATGAAAGAAATTCTGTTCTTTTGTTTTTCAAACTGCGACAGTTAACTACGATGCACGTTAATTCATTTTTTCTCAATTCTTTTGTCAGTAAAACGGCCTTTCGAGGTGATTGCTATCTACGACTAGGCACAACTCTATCTTCAGCACTGTTATACAGGAATATTTGGTCATTCATGAATAACTTATTGAACGAAGCCTAAAATCACCGCCCTTTCCTTTAGCGTATTGTATCAATTTTTGCCTCTCTAGCCTGATTTTGGGTGAATAGTCTTCACTGATTCCAAAGCTGGTTCCCTTTAGCTTGCCAGAAGACTTCAGCACACGTTCTTTTTCTTTAAAAGATAGAAACTTTACTATGACGGGCCTTTTCCTCGCCGCCGAATATCAGCCTAATTTGTGACTTCATTCAATTGCGTCGGGGGCAATTTTGAGCTGTAAGTCACTAGAACAAAAAGAAATAAGTTTTTCCTCTGATTGTGCCCACGTTTCATTCTCATTATCTGGGAAACCATAAAATACCAGGTCATTTCGACAATTCGTACTTTCGAGGTCGTCCTGACAATCTTTCATAGCGTGACATGCACGCTATGGAAGCACTCCACATTGAGGTGCAAGTTGCTCAAGTTCTTTTTTTGCCCGTGTTACCTAGGGGTGTGTTATTTTCTACACGCGTTAATCTATCATTTACATCTGCCACTCGCTGCTCAAGCACCTGTTGCTCTTTTCGCACTGAATGTATTTCTTCTGTTATTTTTTGTTGAAACGCTTCGTGGTTAGCTTGGATAGAGCTAAGTTCATCAGGAATGGCAGACTGAGAGATCTGCATTGAAGGTAATGTCATGATGGTGTCGAACATCTGCTTTTCCTGTTGCGGGGTTAGAGGGCCTGGGTTTTGCTCTATATCCCCAGATAACAGCAAAATCGTTTTCATCATATGACCACACGCGACAGCATTCGCGTGCAAGGCCGACAGGTAGCAAAGCATCGAACAAAGAACAGCAGTGGGATCTGGCGCCAATTTCCTAAATGGCCTACCGTATACAGGGAGGTAAAAGTAACCAACCTGAAGAAATACTCTACGTATATTTCCGGCAGCCATGTCGGCGCCAGATCCCAAAGTGGTTGAATGGTGGGTGTGCTTTTGTAGTGCTTCGCTGTCACGGTGCTTCCATCATTGCCAGCTGCATATCCGCTCGCAACCGAACTTTGATACCGCTGGCAGCGCCGTCATGTCGAGTGGCATTCGGACCGCAGAAAAGCAAAGAAGTTTAATGAAGAAGTCTTGCGTCACAAAAATGTCTGTCCGGCAGAGCCGGACACACCGCTGATGCTGTGGCGTCCCGGGCAATCGCTGTCATCTGCATCAACTGAAGAAATACTCAACGTAAGTTTCCGGCAGCCATGTCGGCGCCAGATTCCAAAGTGGTTGAATGGTGGGTGTGCTTTTGTAGTGCTTCGCTGTCACGGTGCTTCCGTCGTTGCCAGCTGCATTTCCACTCGCAACCGAACGTTGATACCGCTGGCAGCGCCGTCATGTCGAATGGCATTCAGACCGCAGGAGAGCAAGGAAGTTCAATGAAGAAGTCTTGCGTCACAGAAATGTCCGGCAGAGCCGGACACACTGCGGATGCAGTGGCGTCCCGGGCAATCGCTGTCATCTGCATCAACTGAAGAAATACTCGACGTAAGTTTCCGGCAGCCATGTCGGCGCCAGATCCCCATAAATAAAGGGACACTAAAGACAACTATTAAGTTGATGTTGATTGATGAAATGATGGTCCAGAAACCTCGTAGTGTTGCTTTTGTGCCAAGGAAGGGCCTATTTTGAAATAAAGTCACGTTTTAGTGGTCCGCATCGGGTGGCCGCAAGAAGCGGACCGACCCGACCGTCTCGCGTCACTGTTGCCATGCACAACATTGCCCGGCTTTACTGCGTTAGTTACAGCAGACCAAAAGCAGCGGGAGCCACAGCTGCAACAATGGCCATTGATCAATTTTTCACCATTGGCTTCGATATTGCAGTCATTTTTTGTTCAACTGCACCCCGCTAGATGGCACCACCTGTTCCATGTAACCATGTGAAAGTTGAATATTTGAAGCACTCGCATCATTCCCCATAGTAACGTCTGGCGGTTCTTTTTTCCATGAATCAAACAGAAACGAACAAGCAGCATATTATTGTGTCTCTTAATGCACAGAAGGTTCTTTATTTAGTGCAGTGAAATCGATTACCAGTGAATAATTGTTGGCGATTCGTCTGATGTCATTGGAATCATTTTGAAAATGTCCTACTGCGGCGCTTGTGTTCTTGTGCATTTACCTTAATTTCTCGGTATGTAGGGCACTGTTGTTGATAATATTGTCATTTTAGGTGTTATACTTTGAGCTTTCACCCTGATGTGAATTGTTATTTGACTTTAGTGTCCCTTTAGGACCCGAGCCCTAGATCAGGAACATTCATGTTTTTTAGTCCAGGGCTCAGGTCTTGATTACGCAACATTCTTTGTGGTGCCAAAACGCGGGATCGAACCAAAGACCCTTAAACAAGAGCCTCCAAGAGGCTGCAAACAAAGCGACGGTGCTGTGTGCAGCGAAGCCAGAGGCTATATCAATGAATTCCGACACCAGTGCGGCCACCACTTCAGCATATAATGATGTTAGTGACTCTTCACCTCGAGTAAGAGATGTGACACGCAGTCAAGGAACCGTGCCACGTCATTGCAGAGTGGTCCTGCTGAAGCTATAGATTGCCACGTTTTCCACACACATTGCAATTGGCAGTCCTTTTGGGATCACTTCAATGTAACAATACACCCAAACAAAGAGGTTCCGCAAGGTTCAATTACCTGCAGTCATACTTGAGCGGTTCAGCCAAGAGAGCCACCGAAGGCATTCTACTGGCAGAAGACAATTACCACATTGCTATGAAGACTTTGACGGAGTGATTTGGTCGGCGTGACTTCCTCATTAATGAGCACATTGACCATCTCCTCGCCTTGGCACTGGTCAAGTCTTCAGCTGACGTTGAGAACTTTCGGCTGCTATACAACAAGGTCCAGTTTTGAGTCTCTGCATTGACTGGGTGTGGCATCTCACTCGACCAGTACGATGTTGTCCTCAACCGTGTGTTAGTGAAGTGCCTGCCTGGAGACCTCGCGATACTATACCATCAGAAGGTGAAGGAAGCGTCGCTGGATCAGTCTGTCGTTGCGACCCCTTAGGAGAGAGCTTGCCAAGCCGTTCCTACGAACCCAGATTGAAATCAGAGAGGAAGGCTGGTCAGGAGGAACAGCGTCAGTTTTTTTGCGTTTGCAACCTGAAGACATTGTTCAACATTCACCAGAACCAGTGGGACATGTGCCATTGACGTCTGCACTCACTACTGTGTCTTCTGCAGTTACGGAAGAAGCTTGCCCCCTTATACTGCGACTCTCGTCACACCATCGCGGAGTGCGACATGTAGCTCGCAGCGAACAAAAAATAGGCTCGCCTGTGTCATGCTCAGTGCTGCTACCGCTGCGGCATGAGCAACCACGTGTCACGGTTTTGTCGACTTGTGCTCAGGATCATGTGCAGTAAGTACCATCGTCGACATTGGACAATCCTGTGTGAGTTGTTCCGGCCTGCTGCACCAACTTGAACCATCGGGACAACAGTAAATTCGGACGTGCCTCGTATCACGAGTCGAACCATGAACACGTCTCTAGTGACACCTGCCCCAAGCACCCTGAGCGGGAACAGTGCAGTCCTACAGCAAACAGGACGAGTGTAGATTGAGTGCGGGTCACAAAGGCGTCTCATGCGCATACTTCTCGACAGTGGCAGCCAGCGCATGTTTATTAGAGTGGACCTCTCAAGGTGCTTCAGATGCCTGGTTTTCGTAACCGTGGAACTTTCCGTGGTCACGTTTGGCCACTCAAAGCCTTCCCAAGTATTGCACAGTAGACGGATAGCTTTGACTCTTCGAGGCCAATGACAGGACACAATGGTAACATGGAGGTCCTGGAGGTACCTGAAGTGTGTGCGGTCACATGCCTGCTGATCAACAGTACAGGCTTGAAGCTCCTGCGCGAGAAAAACTGAAGCTCCTGCGCGAGAAGCCTGCTGATCCACACGTAAATTATGCGCACTTCTATTTCCGTCGTTTCCATCTTGGTGTAGCATCGCAGGTGTACTGCACACTCAGGTTCTCCTGTAGATCTCCCGCAGGGGCGCCTGCGTAAGCAGGCGTTTGGTGTTTAGCGACACCACGGATTGAGCTAACGGGGGAGTTTCGATCCCCTCCCACGCCTAGCCGTGCGTGGCTTTGCCTTGTCCGGGGAAAAGGGGATCCTGGGGGTTGAGCCAATGCTGGGTGATTGGACCTTTAAGGCCCCCCGGCAGAGGTAACACACCCCTTTGGCCCCGGCTTCACGTAGACGGCACCCCCGGATTGACTCGCCCGGGGGGAATCGGCAGTCGCCTTTTCCTGTCTCCACCTCACATCTTCGTCTTTTTTCTTACTTTCTTTCCTGTCCTCTACCCACTTCCATTGACTTCCGTGTTTCCTGGCGGCAAGGGTTAACCCTGTGTGGCTATCCTACCTTGGATACACCATATTCGGTTATAGTGGTGGCGTACAGCTGGCGTCTGCAGGGCTAGTACTTACAGACCCTGCAGCGTCCCCTTGTAGGACTCCATGGTAGGCGGCTAGTGCTGCTGCCGAAAGTAAACATTTACATATGGCTAGTTCCTTCCCCCCACTCCCTGATCGCCCTCAGAAAAGAGGGCGCACCAATAAAGTCTTCCAGTTTTTTGGTCACCAGAAAGTATTTTTTCCCCTATTCCACGTTATCCACGCTGACACACCCGGTAAATCGTTGCGAAGACTTTCACCTTTTCTAGTTTCAAAGTCTTTTACGGAAATCTTTGGCCCAGGATATAAAGCTTCGAGAAGGGCAAGTGGTGACCTCCTGTTGGAGCTCAGCGACCAGAAACAATATGAGAGATTGCCTAATCTAATGAAATTCGGAGATACCAAATTAATGGTAACTCCACACCGAACCATGAACAGAGGCTGAACTCCTGGAGGTTTTTAGCAAACAGAATGTCATCAATGTGAAACGAATTAGGATGAGGCGTGATGGCTAAGAAGTTCAGACTAAGCACCTGATACTTTCAATTCAAGTGTACTGCCTGACTCCGTTGAGGCTGGGTACATCAAGCTTCGAGTGAGACCATATATACCAAACCCTCTCCGATGTTTGAATTGTCAGCGGTTCGGCCACATTTCACAGAACTGCCGAGGCCGCCTAACTTGCGCCAAATGCAGTGCTGAAGAACACACATATGATCCCTGTGAAAACTCTCTTCACTGTGCGAACTGTAATGGGGAGCATGCCGCATATTCACGATCATGCCCATGCTGGAAAAAAGAAAAGGAAATTGTCACAATTAAAGCAAAACGAAACATTTCATTTAGGGAGGCACAAAGGCAGGTGTCCTACCTACCAGAAACTAGCTTTGCCGAAGTGGTGCGTCAGGGCGCAGTGCCACGAAGGCCCCCGGCGGCTGTCTGGCACACGCGTAGTGAGCCAGCAATGACGCCATCTGCCCCCTCGGTGGTTGCAGGCAGTGCTGCTCCGCCATCCAAGAAAGACCCACCAACCTCCGGGCTGGGGGCCGCGAAGGTCTCGTCTTTTGAGGCGAGGCCCTCAAAACAAACGCAGCGCTCGCAAGCGTGTGTCCAGCGCCTCGCAAGAGGCGATGGACACAACACTGAGCGTGAGGGCGCAGCCAGCGCCTAAGGATCGGCGCGACTTCGTCGACCGATCCAAAAAAGAAAAATCTCGTGTCACGGCCCCTGGAAAGGGTCCGTGAGCTAACTTTCCATCCTTGAGCACACAGCACAAAACACATCTAAAATGGACACACAGATATTACAGTGAAATGTGAGAGGACTTCTCCATAACCTCGATGATATTAGAGAACTTCTTAATAAACATACTCTAAAGGTGCTGTGTGTTCAGGAAACACAACCCAAGTCCACACAAACTTTCTAATACAATATGCCATCTTCCGCAAAGACCGTGACGACGTTGCTGCTTCGTCGGGCGGTGTCGCTATAAAAGTTGATAAAGGTGTTGCCTGTAAGAAATTAAACCTTCGAACTTCTCTTGAGGCAGTTGTTGTAGTTGTTGTCTGAGCAGTGCTATTCGGGAAGCTACTAACAATTACCTCAATTTACATTCCTCCTTGCTGTCAACTTTCGAAGACACAATTTCAAAGCTTCATTGATGAACTTCCTCCGCCACATATAGTCGTTTGTGATCTAAATTCACATAATTCTCTATGGGGTGACTCCCGTTTAGATGCGCAAGGACGCCTAATAGAACACTTTCTGTTTTCGTCAGGTGCATGTTTACTAAACAAAAAAGAACCAACATAATATAGCACTACACACAACACATACTCTATAGACCTGAGTATTGTCTCAAGTACATCAATTCCATATCTGGAGTGGTTCGTTCTCAAGAACCCTTTTGGGAGTGACCACTTCCCGATTATGTTGAAGTTAACAAAAGAAGATACATGCTTGCCCGACTTTCCTCGCTTGAACACCAAGTCAGCCAACTGGGAACTGTTCCGAGAAATTGCATTTTTAGACGGAGATGAGATTGCTGATTTTAATATAGACGATGCTGTAGCATACGTAACAGGCTTTATTATTGACGCTGCAGTGAAATGTATCAAGCGAACTAATGGAATGACTAATAAGCATCGCATCCCATGGTGGAACGACGATTGTCGAAAAGCCGCAATAGACAAAATAAAGCTTGGAGACTACTCCGAAATTACCCAACGGCTGAAAACCTCGTCAATTTTAAACAGGTTAAGTCCCAAGCCAGAAAAACGCGTTGTCTTGCAAAGAAAGAAAGTTGGAATAGGTACATCTCCGGTATAAATTCTTACACCGACGAAACAAAGGTTTGGAATAGGGTAAACAAGTTAATGGGTCGAGAGTCACACCCCCTACCCTAGGTAAGTAGCCGAGGGGAGAGCCTGGAGGAGCAGGCAGACTGTCTAGGCGAACACTTTGAATATGTCTCAAGTGCATCGCACTACACAGAAACGTTCGTAAGATTCAAAGAACGTGAAGAGCGGCAACCCCTTAAATGTAAACGTCCGTCCAGGGAGACTTACAACTGCCCATTTTCATTTGCTGAATTTAAGGCATCTCTTGTGTACTGCAACAACTCGGCGCCAGGTGGCGATCGTATACTGTATGAAATGATCAAGTACCTTCACCCTGAAGCACTAAAAACACTCCTAACCCTCTTCAATATCATGTGGGAAGCTGGGTATATTCCATTGTCATGGAAAGAAGCGATAGTCATCCCGGTGCTTAAACAAGGCAAAGACCCGTCCTTGGCCACCAGCTACCGGCCAATAGCGTTAACAAGCAGCCTATGCAAACTATATGAGAAAATAATAAACCGGCGCTTAATCCACTTTCTAGAAAGTAACAGTATACTAGACCCTCTTCAGTGTGGTTTTAGAGAGGGGAGGTCGACAATAGACCACCTTATTCGCATAGAGACATACATCAGAGATGCATTTATTCATAGGCAGTTTGTACTTTTGGTATTCCTAGACTTAGAGAAGGCGTACGATACTACATGGCGATTCGGGATTCTACGCGCTCTTGCCGCCATGGGCATCCATGGGAACATGCTAAACACAATTAAAAGGTGTCTTTCTAACCGAACCTTTCGCGTAAAAGTGGGAAATGATCTTTCTAGATCATTTACCCAAGAAACTGGTGTTCCGCAAGGGGGCGTGTTTAGTTACACACTCTTTCTTGTAAAAATGAACTCCCTGCTGTCAGTCATTCCAAGTGCGACGTTTTATTCCGTGTATGTTGATGTGCAGATGAGTTTTAAATCATGCAATATGTCTATCTGCGAACGACAAGTGCAGCTTGGAATGAATATATTGTCTAAATGAGCGGACGAGAATGATTTTAAAATAAACACCAAGAAAAGTACTTGCGTACTTTTCTCCAACAAACGAAGGGTAATGCCACTACCAAATGTTGCGATTAAGGGAGACCAACTCTCTGTGAGCAGCGAGCATAAATTCCTGGGAACCACTTTAGATTCTAAGCTGACGTTTATTCCCCATATTAAATATGTTAAAATGAAATGTTTGAAAGTGATGAACGTCCTAAAACTCCTATCACGTACAACATGGGGTAGTGATCGAAAGTGCCTCTTGAAGTTGTACAAAAGCCTTGTCGGGTCGCGCCTTGATTATGCCTCTATAATTTATCATTCCACAACGCCAAGTGCACTAGATATCCTATACCCCGTTCACCATCTGGGTACCCGACTTGCAACCGGTGCTTTCAGGACAAGTCCGATCCAGAGCCTCTATGTAGAGTCGAATCAGTGGTCACTTCACCTGCAGCGATCCTATAGCAGTTTCACATATTTTATAAAGGTACGCGCAAACATCAAGCATCCTTCTTATTCAACTATAAACGATATCACTGCTGCCACGCTCTTCCATAATCGACCCGCAGTGAGAAAGCCGTTCTCTTTGCGTGTGAGAAACTTAAGTGAAGAAAGGGGTGTTCCACTGCTAGAACTTTGTTTTACGCCCACAGCGAAACTTCTACCGCCGCGGCAGTGGCAGCTTATACACTGTGACACCTCATTTGTCGAGATCAATGTCCAACCAGCATGTTACTATTTGCTGGGTGCCTGACCATAGAAGTATCGAGGGCAATGTGTTAGCTGACCAAATGGCCATGTCAATTATATTACGCGCTATTAACCCTACCGCTACTGTCCCTGCAACAGACCTAAAACCCTTACTACGTAAGAAACTGCGAAGCCACTGGCAACGCTTGTGGGACATAGAAAAAAATAATAAGCTTCACTTGATTAAGCCGCAGTTAGGTTACTGGCCCTCCGCTACGAGAACACGGCGAACTGATGTCCTATTCTGTCGCCTCAGAATAGGACACACTTATGGTACCCATAGCTTTCTGCTGGCCGGCGATGAACGTCCTCCTGGAGTGTCCGGAAGCTGAAAGAGAAAGAAATATTTTCCTTTAGCATACCGTTATCATCTTCCTTTACATCCGATTATGTTCCTCGGCGAAGAGCCGCTTTTTGATGCAAAATCAGTTGTAAGCTTTTCAAAGGATGTAGTATTGAATGTTTTTAGCCCAACATTAAATGTTTTTAGCCCAACAAGTTGATAGCGCATCCTCTGTTCAGAGGATGCCGCTGTGATAGCAGCTTTCAATGAGCCCAGGCCTCCATGCTCTTGTTTTAAGGGCTCTGTCGAGGCACTGGTGCTCCATGCCAAGTTTTTATTTCACATACGTATCACTTTTAAACCATTTTATGTCTCCATAGCACACATCATTTGTCATTGCCATAATTTTACTATATGTATATTTTTATGCACCTTCAGCGACTGTTTTTTAGGCCCATTTACAGCCACGTCACATCTGTTTTATCCACGCTGCACATCGCACAGTTCATTATCATCGCTCTGGCGCTCTTAGGCCATATGTGGCCCTTGCGCCAATTAACTCCACTAATCATCGTCATCTCTTGTAGATCGTTTGCTGCAGCATTTTGGAGCCTTCTCCATGAGGTGTCTGGATACCTGCATTAACGTTTCTGCACGTGACCCGAACCCTGTGCCTTGCTCTCTCATGGTTCCGTAGGAATATGTTTGCTGCAACGCTTGAGCAGATGATTCGTGCAAGGGTGCCCCGCCACAGTGGTCTAGTGGCTAAGGTACTTGGCTGCTGACTTGCAGGTCGCGGGATTGAATCTCGGCTATAGCGGCCGCATTTTCGATGGAGGTGAAAATGCTGAGGCCCGTGTGCTCAGATTTGGGTGCACGTTAAAGAACCCCAGGTGTTCGAGAATTCTACGGCGTCTCGCATAATCATATGGTGGTTCTGGGACATTAAACCCCGCAGATCAATCAAATCAATCGATTCACACAAGGGCGGTTCCGCTGCGGCTCCCTTTCCTGGACCCTCTGCTTCACTTTGAAATGAAGAAGCAGCGTTTTCATCTTCGTTTTAGGCTACTATCCCCTTGTTTTTTCACATCGTCTGGTGCTTTGAAGATCAGCGGAACAAAGTCCTGATGTCCAACTTGTGCATTTAACAATGAGTAAATGACAGGAAACATGATAGGACTGCTCGCTCCAACAACGAGGTGATCGAATTGGTCATTGTTTATGGTTGGTAAGCTTTCGGCAGATTCCTTGACACTCGTCATCAGTTGGCCTATGTCAGCAATGTGTTAATCATGGTAAATCTTATCATAAATGCCACAACTTCCATTATCTATTCGAGTTTTTTTTTGCTTTTTCAAGACTGGCACTCTCTTGATCTTCATTTTTCGGTTCCTCGTCCATCTTCGGAGTACTGCCAGAATCCTCCAATGGCTGTTCCCCTTTTGTCCAATTCACAGCATGACACGTATGCTGAGGAGTATCTTCTATACATGTCATCATCGCTTGATCAATGCCAAAAGATCCCCGAATCATTGGCTTCTGATTTGGTATTTCCAGGCTTCTGCACACTGTCACGACTGATTCGGTGTTATTCTTTTCAACCTCGGTAGAATTGTCTTGACTCGCCAATATTCCACTATTGTTGTTGGAATCTGTGCTGTCCAAACATCCAATGTCTCTTTCAATGCCTAAGGAAATGTCTCGGTTGTTGGCAATTTTACAAAGTTAACTAGGTTGTAGTTTTTATGGTCATGACTGGCATAAGAAAGTGGCCAATAATTTTCGTCACTTAGGTGAATCGACTGTCCATGTTCAGAGAGGTAATACTGCCCATCAGCTATCGCGCACGCTACTTTCTTATCGTAGTCGGCAGCATCCTCAAGTTTCTGGTCCACTGCCTCCTCTTCAGTTACATTGAGAATCTGGTTGTTTAAATGGCAGAGCTCAGCTTCTTTAGTCATCAAAACTGTGACTTGCCTGTTCACCTCATGCCTCGGCTTCAGATTCGCTTTGTAGTTCTGTCAGTAGCATAATATTTCACGAGACGCTGGCCCCGACAGTCCCACGAACCTTTCGAAGGTGCTTGGCTGACGACATCGTAGTCCCGGAACGACCACTCTCGGGTTTCACGGCACCAAATGTTACGAACAAGGACCCGTGGTCACGGCTCTAAACGACGATGTTTACTCCATCAAGGCTAGCTCCACCTCACTCCTTCCTTCTTCTCTTTCTTTCCCTTTGTCGAACCTTCGACTAAGCCTAAGCCCACTTGTTTATTTTCAACACAGCTGGTTCCCCCCATTGTTCTTCTTGGGAACCTTATGAAAAGCACATTATTAATATTTTTCATTGCTGTGGTGGGGCAATAAAGTTGAGTTGGGTGGGAAAAAAATAAACGAAGAAATACAAGAATTAACAATAAAAATAACTCTGACCTGCCTGCGTCACCTAAGTATTGTGGCGCTATGAATTAAAGAAGCATGTCATTGAAAACAAGCATGTTGTGAATTCATGATTTCTTTGTCATGAATAATTATCACCGAACTACAGTAGAACCTCTTGAATTCAAAGTTACTGGGGTTGCGAGGAATATTCATATAAGCGGGTTCGAATTAAGGGGGAACGGCTATGTTCGCTGTTGCCACCAGGGGAAAAAGAGAAAAAAAAAAAAGACGCTGTCGTAATCAACTAAATTGTGTGCCTGAGAAAAACAACACATCTTAACTGCAATACTGTAGTGACACGCAGGCAGCATGTCGCCTGCTCCTTGCTACGTCAGCACGCCATGATGCGACCATTCACCCATTCTATCTGGTACTGTGAAGAATTTAATATTGGCCAGTGTGCCGAAATTCGTAATGTGTTTTGACTGGAAAATATGATCATGGAAACTTTCTAACTTGGTTTTAGAGGTAAGCGTTGCAGGCAAAAACTCTGCCAGCTATATAAGTGCACAAACTGCTGCAGCAAATGGTACTTGGAGGTTCGCTACATCACAAATTCAGCCAAACTGTCCTATAAGAATTTCATTACGATTCTAGAAAGAATGGAAAATCATGACGCGCTGACGTTGCTAGAAAAATGCGATAGGCTGCCCGCGTGTCATTGCTGTGTTGCAGTGAAGCATGTTTTGTTTTCCGCACTAGCATGTTACTTTTTTTTTCTTCGTTTTTTTGCTGGAAGTAGCGAGGCTGGCGTGCTTCAGCTGCCACTCATTAGTATCACTACATGGCATTGCCTCTTGGCTCTAGAAGGCCGGTTTTTGTGCGGACTTGGCATATGGCACCCAAAGATTTAAAATTAACCAGACTGGTGCTGAGGACTGCTTCAAGATATCCGCTCAGACTTACGTTGCTAAATACAGGACTGCAGAAATATTCCAGATTAGGTCGGATTTCAAAGTAACTGAGTTGGAATTAATGAGGTTCTACTGTTAGTTACAGATACACCTCGACAGTGAGACATCCAAATCTTGTCATTGTTATGTTTAGTTTCTTCATTCTTGCCAAGTCTCTTGGATTTTTATCATTTCTTACCTTTGTACGATTGTCATGAAAATATTCCAGAAATCGAAATTTCTGTGCGTCATCTGGCTACATTGACAAAAATGCAGCCCTTTTCGATCCAGTCTTTTTGTGAACCCATCACATTTTTTTTTTGCAAAGGAATTTAGGTAGTCTTCATCTAAACATACAGCAGAATCTCAGTGATGTGAAACCGGCAGATACTAATTCGTGAAATATTCTTGCCAATTTCCACTGCGTTCATTGGGCCAAAATTCGGACGTTCCCGACACATTTCTTCATAGTGCCGAGCATATGAACTTTAGTATCAAAATGCGTCAAACAAAAGCAGAGAGAAGCATGCTCGAGCTTCAGAAGTACACTAGTGGCTAGTGTGCACCACGTTTTCAACAGTGCGTGTGCTTGTCGTATATAAAACCGCTGTGGATGAAACCCTGGTCACTCTTAACATGATCATGTACAGTGACGGCACAACTCCAAAAGTGCTGGCATCCATCACTCGACCAGTCAAAGCGACACAGCTTTTTGTAAATGCTGCGGACAAAACCGCGGCAGGTACAATCATAGGAGCAAAGAATGACTTAATTTTGAAGGCACATGCGCAACCAGAGCACGCAACCACCGCGCACGGAACCCCAGTCACGGCAACACGACGAGATAGCGATCTACAAGCTCCGAGGGCATGCGGCTAATGCAGCGGTAGATTAAAGGAAAAAAGGCTAGAAGCGTTTTGGCGTTCCTGTCTAAAGAATGAAGTAACGTACCAAAGCTTTGACCCGCACTTTCGCCGCTGCTAGCTGCGTCGTCCCATTCGTTTACATATCCTAGGAAGACCTATGCGAGTTCTTTTGACAGCAACGGATTTTGGTAGTTTTGATGATGCAAAATTTCACGAGAACTTGAACTTTCCCTTTCAGACTCGCACTTGAGTTTCGAAACCCTACCCTCATGTGTTCGGCCCTTGGAGTGTTGTAAATATGTGTGACGCCCTCAAAAGTGTGCTGCCGTGCATCGAGCGTCCTGCTTCTGCTAGCTAGGCTGTGTGTTCAGGCGCTACTGTCACCATCGAGTTAGTTGCTTTACCGAATGGCATGCGTATCGGGATTTTGACTCTCAGGTTCTGTATTGTGCGTAGTACGTTCTTCGGGCCATTGCGACTTTCAAGTCGACACTGCTGCATGTGGTCACCTATGCGCGCGCGTTCTGCACATCGGTGTCAGCAGGTAGCAAGAGACCCACTTGGTACAGCACTAAATAGTCATCCATAGTGCACGGTATCCATAGTGTCATTATAGTGTCACGATCTGTCCCGAAGACCGTGGACGAGAAGGAGGGCCGAGACGCCACTCTTTGACAAGGATGACACCACACACATGGTGGAGTGACAGCTACTGACTGCTTGAGTGTTTATTTTTCCAAGCACGGCCAAGGTTGCCTGCCGAACTTGGCGAGGTAATGAAAATGGCTAGGCAGGGCGCCACACGCTCGTTACACCCCTCATTCTCAGTTATTGCACACAAAAAAGAATTACAAGTCCCAGTCAGTTCAGCGTTGCTTTAGGTAGGCGAAAAGCGGTCCGCTGCCCTTCGTCGTCGTTTACTCCGCCTGGGTAAAGGTGTTGAGGGACTAGGTGCGGTAGCACTAGGTGCTGCCTGAGCCGCTCTCGGTTCTTCCTGAGATTCTGCCATGGTTGGTAGGGATGGCACTGAACTTGCCGGTGGCCCAAGTGGCACACGACTGGAGGTGCCTGTTCCTTGCGAAACGGTTGTCTCACTGGCCGCAACTGGTGCTGCCGCAGATGCTACTCGGTCCCACGATTAGCCCTCACATGGTCAGCATGTCGGTGCCATGTGGTTCCATCCTGCATTCTTACGAGCAGGGAGGAGGAGCTTGCAGGCGAGACCACTTGTCCAGCAGACCGAGGGGGGCCAGAACGGAAATTCCTGTCGAATACTGGCAGTCCGGGTTCAAGCAATGGCCCAGGACGGCACTCTTTGTCAGCAGCCAGCTTCTGTTTCAGCTGTTTGAGGAGCGCCGTGAACCGGAGGTCTGGGTGCAGAATGTCCAATCGTGTCTTCACCATCTGTCCCAGCAAAAGCTCACAGGAGCCACGGCCGGTGACTTCATAAGGTGTGGTCCGATACTGAAAGAGTATGCGGGCGACCTGCGTATGGAAATCCCACACCTGGCTCTTCTTAGGTTTCTCCTTAATCGTCTGCACCACCCGCTCTGCTGCACCGCAGGGTGATACGGAGGAACCATCATTCGGCGGATTCCGTTATTTGTCAGCCAGCCCAGATACTGGGCGCTGGTGAAAGCAGTCCCATTATCATGGAGACTGTGACCGTCCGGCAGCCCCTGGGCTGCAAAGATCTGCCGCAGTGCTGCAATGGTCACACCTGCTGACAGAGTGGTGACAGGTATAACCTCCACCCACATTTAGAATGCATCAACCACCACCAGGAAGTAGTGACCGTTGAAGGGGCTCCCAAAATCCACGTGAAGGTGGGACCAGAGCCGCTGGGAGAATGGTCATGGGGTGATCTCCACATGACACAAAGCCCGTTGATGTGCCTGGCAGACTTGGCAGCTCGGCACCATTTGAGCAATGTCCTGGTCCAGCCCCGCCGCGGTGGTCTAGTGGCTAAGGTACTCGGCTGCTGACCCGCAGGTCGCGGGTTCGAATCCCGGCTGCGGCGGCTGCATTTCCGATGGAGGCGGAAATGTTGTAGGCCCGTGTACTCAGATTTGGGTGCACGTTAAAGAACCCCAGGTGGTCGAAATTTCCGGAGCCCTCCACTACGGCGTCTCTCATAATCATATAGTGGTTTTGGGACGTTAAACCCCACATATCAATCGATCAATGTCCTGGTCCTGTCCAGGCAACCAAACGTGGGATCAGGCCACCATTTTTGTCTTTTCCACGCCAGGATGCCCCGCGTGCAGCAACTGCAGGACCCTGGACCGGAGGCTTTGTGGGATCACCACCCTGGAACTCCAAAGGTAGGCAGCCTTGCTCCAGGCTCAGCTCAGCGGCCTTGTGGCTGTAGGGCTGTTGCACCAATTCCTCCCCTTGGGATACTGCCTTCACTATCTGGGACAGGACCGGGTACTGACTGGTCATCTGCGACACAGCAGACCTGGAGATTACCTCACGGGACGCATGCTCCAGCATGAGCAATTCAGCTGGCTCTGGAACAGCAGCAGGCACCTCTGGCAGCGGCAACCGGCTCAGGGCATCAGCAGGCCCCACGTTTTTTCCAGGACGGTACTCCAACTGCTAGGTGTAGGTGGCCAGCTTCAAGGCCCATCGTACGACTCGAGGTGATGCCTGCACGGGGACCGCCTTGTCTAGCCCCAGTAGCCCCAGCAGTAGTTTGTGGTCCGTGACTGCCTCGAACTTTTGGCCCCACAGGTACTTGTGAAAACGCTCAGCGCAAAACATGAGGGGGAGGCCTTCCTTATCCAGCTGGCTGTAACGCTGCTCTGCTGTGTGAAGACGAGAAGCAAACGACACCGGGCGTTCTTGGCCATTCTTGTCCTCTCTGTGTACTAGGACGGCTCCTACACGGTATGGTGATGCGTCTACAGTAAGAACAACTAACTTGGCTGGATCGAAGTGCACCAGCACCGGTGCCTTGGTGGTTAGCTGTTTACTGTGCTCAAAGGTTATGTCCTGCTTCTTCCTCCACGCCCAATGCTGGCCATCTCGAAGCAGAATGTGCAGTGGCTGCAGATGCGCAGACAGGTTGGGCAGGAACCTTCTGCAAAAATTGATGAGGCCAAGGTAGCTTTGCAGCTCTTTTTTGTTTCGGGGCTTCGGTGCTTTCAGAATAGCTTCAACTTTACGGGGGGCCGGAGTCAGGCTGGCCTCGGAGATCATGTGTCCCAGGTATTCTACACTAGGAAGCAGGAACACGCACTTTTCCCACTTGAGACCAGCATCCTGAAGTCTGGCCAGAACATTGTGAAGATTCTGCATGTGGTCTCCATCGTCAATACCGGTGACGAGGATATCGTAAAAGTACACTGCGATGTGCCTCATGCCCCTGAAGAGGTTGTCCATCTCTCTCTGAAAAATGGCTGGGGCCGAGGCCACGCCGAATAGTAAACGCTTATACTGGAAAAGCCCCATAGTTGTCGATATTGTGACGTACTTCCGTGAGGCCTCCTGGAGCACTAACTGCTGGTTGGCATGTTTGAGGTCAAGCTTCGTGAGTTTCTGGACACCAGACAAAGCCGACCAGAGATCTTCAATCCGAGGCAGGGGGTACTTTTCGATGGTAGCGACGGGGTTGAACGTAACCTTGAAATTCCCACAGATTCTGACACTACCATCTCGCTTGGAAACTGGAACGATGGAAGCGGCCCACTCCGCAATCTTAATTGGTACCAGGGTGCCTTCTCGCTGTAACTGTTGCAGCTCCTGGGTGACCCCGTCCTTAAGTGCGAACGCCAGCGGGCGAGGCTTGAAAAACCGAGGCCGGACTCCCTCGGGCACATGGATGGCAGCAGTCGTACCGGCGAATCTGCCCATCCCTGGCTTGAGCCGTGACTGCAACTGGATTAGGAGGTTTTGAATGTCTTGTACGCCATGTAGGGTTGCTTTCTGGCCCTCTGGCAGCCGAATACCCAGTGTGCAAATCCAATTCCTGCAGAGCAGCGTCGGTGACAGTCAAATACAGAGGAAGGGTAGCTTCCTTGCTGCCAAAACGAACACTGACCTGGGCCTGGCCTTGGACCAGGGAAAGCTCACCCGATTTACTTCGCAGCATGACGCTGACGGCCACTCCAGGGAAGGTCCTTTTGAAAAGTTTGACAATCATGACCGACACACTAGCCCCCGTGTCCAGTTCCGTGGAAATGGGGCGCCCGCAAACTTCGACGGTTAGTACGTACGGCAGCACAGACGGCGGAAGAAGGCCTGTGTGCCACATGTCAAAAATAGGGGGGTCCTCGGTCACGACATTAAGCCTGGCCGCGGAGGAACCTGCGCCTGCTGCCGCACTTCGCCGCTGCAACTTGCGACACCTACCTTGACCGCGGGCTGGTATGGAACGTGAGCTTGATCCAGGCTGCTGCTGTGGTCCGTTGTTCTGCTTCACCGTTCGGCATACTCGTGCAAGGTGCCTCGTTTTCCGCACAAAAACCACTGCAAATGTACGAACTGGCACTGTGAGGGGGAATGGGCGTCATCACAGTGACTACATCTACCGCCCTTTGGCACAATCTTGTTGACCGCAGCTTCCGTTTACGCCGCACGGCCATTCTCGCCGGCGTTGTTTGTCGCCGCGTCCATCGCCAGCGCTGCTTTCACCACGTCATCCAGCGGGGAGTCGGGAAGTTCCTGGAGATGCGTCTGTATGCCGGGGTTGTTTATGCTGCAGGCGAAACAGTCTCGTAGCAAGTCCAGCTGGTCCCCGAAAGATGAGGTACTTGCTAAGCCTTGTAGCGCAGCGACGAACTGCCTGAGGCTTTCCACTTCCCGGCGGCTCCGGTTGTTGAAATGGAAACGCCCCATTAGCGTGGACAAAGCCAGACTGAAATGCGAGTGCAGTGTAGTGAGCAACTCACTGAGCATCTTGGTATGCCGTGTAGCTGGTTTTAGGAGGTTGAGCAGGAGACTGAAGACTTGGGTTCCGCAACTTGCCAGGAAAATGTCCCGTTGTTGTTTCTCCTCGGGCATGTCGTTAGCGCAAAAAAACATGTGAACTTGCTCTTTATAGATGGGCCAGGTGGACCCGCCTCCCTCGAACAACTTGAGCCTTCTGTACAGCGGCATGGCATCAGATGCGGGGCGCGCTGTTTTGCTGCTCTCGATGGCGTGGGTCGATTCGTTGACTGAACTCGTCGGCAGTGTCACGATCTGTCCCAAAGACTGTGGACGAGAGGGAGGGCCAAGGCGCCACTCTCTGACAAAGACGACATCACATGCCTGGTGAAGTAACAGCTACTGATTGCCGAGCAGCGCTCTTCAGTGTTTATTTTCCCAAGCACGACCAAGGTTGCCTGCCGAACTTGGCGAGGTACTAAAGTAGGCTATGCAGGGTGCCGCACGCTCGTTACGTTTGCACGATTTGTGAATCCGTGGTGCACAGAATTCGTGATGTTCAAATTAGTTTAATCGGGCACCGCGGTGCTTTGTTCGTGACTCATGGCGCGTCGGAGATCACGTGGCACAGTTTTCATAAACGGTGAATTGCAATACTGCTTCTTTTTATAATTGAAACTTGCAATGGGTGCTTTAAAAGGCATTGCTGCGTGCCAGCTCTGCGCTACACGAGCTTTAACCTTAGCTTTACATTCCACTGGTGTTTCAGTCAGTGGCCGTTCTGCAGTGTGACTGGCATACTTCTTTCTTTTTTTTTCTCTACAAGTCGGGCCTCTGTTCATCGGCGGCTCGTTTGTGGGGAACGCGGCATGGTACGGGTGGCAATAGCAAGTCGATGGCCATCGTTATTAAAGAAAATAAAACAGGTTAAGGTGGGCAGTACATATAACGTGGGGTTGCGTGCATCGAGAGGCGTTATTAGCTAGTATCATCCGCTTATCATTTAGTGCCATATGCACGTGCTTAACGAAATAGTTGGTGAGGTGAATTTTCTCGGCTTCCGCGCCGCACTCTCAAAAGTGGTTCCCCATGAGGTGGCCGCAAACAGTGGTGCATCGCGCTTTTGTTGTTGGTTAAAGGTTTGCAGTACACTTGACGATAGCATGTCACTTTTCATAAGCGAAGGCCCTCTGTTATGGAACTATGATTCTTGTGCAATCACATTTTTTGAAGTTTTTTATGAGTGGGATGCGTTTCTCTTTTCGAATGTTTCCAGTGGACCTAGTTCTCAGAACTTTTTTTAAAAATATTATTTCACATTTGTTACAGAGGCTGGACAGGTCGCATGTTATGTAAAAAGGTATTGCAGTTCATACCGGGTGATAATCTGCTCAAAAACTTTCTTCAAAGTCTGTTTCAGTATAATGTGTTGTGAAAGTAAATTAAAATATGCACTTGTGCCGCCAGGTTGCTAGAAATTTGCTTTTTCAAGCTCCCAGGACAACATAATTGTCACTGACTGCTCCAAAGCGAGGTTTGTCTGTTCCAAAATTAAAATTTCGTTCCTCCGAAAACTGCTCCCAATTCAATTTCAGCTGTCTCACCCCTGATAATGAAAAACAAGGTGCGAACTGCAAGTTGCCACACTTTATTTCGCAAGAAAATTGTCTGTAAACTTGTCTTGCTTCTTGCACGTCATCCTGTTCCAGTTATTCTCAATATCATTGAAGCTTTTCAAATAAGCCTTCTTCCGCCACAACATTGATTGACGCAGAATACTGATGAAAGCTTTGTAACACAGCAAAAAGGTGGGTAGCGGCAGCAGCGAAGGCATTGGCACATTCATAACCGCACAGCTACACTTCCGCGGCACCAGCAACGGCAGCCAAAATCCCAGCTTTGATGCAGTGAGAAACAGCTACGTCGTCATCTGTACCGATGTAGTAGCTCACCGTCGGAGATGGTGCCCGGAAACGCTGATAAGTCACAGAATTTATTGAGGTACTGGATGTCGTTGTCAGCGGTCATGACGCACCCGAAGTCGTCACCTGGCCTGCAGGGAATATTTACGACAGTGCTTTACTTGACATCCCTCTAAGCGGCAGTCATCATTCTTATCACTACGTGAGGGTCAACACTCAGTTCCACTCCCGAATGAGGATTTATTAGGAATGAGGCGAGAAGTACACAAGACCACAAGGCATAAAAGACACAGTGCCGAGTTCGTCTGAGTTCCCGCCATTGACATGTTGGCAATATCGATTTGGCAGCCGCTGCTTTCAGCGGCTTTGATGCAAAAAGATAAAAACAAGCATAGCCTTTGATAAATGTGTTTTAAAACCGAAAACACTAAAAATACGCCACAAGGTTGCACATCTCGAAGGCCATGCTTTTCAGGCTCGCTCGCCATTGTGCTCTAACAAACAAAGAAGGGAATTCGAACATTGCATTGAAATCACCAAGTCACTTCACATTCTCTTTTCGGTGCCCTCTGCAATCAGTCTTTTGGAAAACACTATGCCCGCGCACTAAGACCTGTAGGCCATGCATCAAACGTACAGATGTAGTCGCAAGTGCCGTGCAGCGAACTTCATCAGCGCAATGGAATAACACAGTTTTTTTTGTCGCCTGTGCAGAAAAAAGGATTGGAACTTGTTATAACATGGCCTTAAATTGATTAATATTTGCTAGGAAAAATGCACTTTCTGGGTTTCGGCATCAATCCATATAGCGGATGTCTCACTCTGTGGGAGTTCAATATACGGGTGTGCCGGTCTCATACCTTTGCATGGGAAATTCAAAGAGATTTTTCAACTGTTCGATATAGCTAATAGTTCGATATATCCGAGTTTGATATATCCGGTATCGAAAAGGATCATGAACCACATTCTCGAGCTTGGTGGGAAAACACATCCGGCATAATTCATACACTGCTAGTCTAGAATGAGAGTGCTAAGTTGCCATTTCTTGAGGTGCCCTCTTAAAGGCCTTTGCTCACTCTTTTCAATGTGCAGGGAGCTGGGGCTGCCTGCTGTTTGCTGTCAAACAACATTCTATTTGCGTATAGCCAACATGAATCAACAGCGGCATTTGTACCAGATTCAAAGTTGTTCACTCATATCTGTTCGAACGGTTGCAAAAAACTTGCAGATGATGAAAACTGATAAACTCGGCCTAGATATATTCTTCAGTTGCAAGACGCACAAGGATGGCATGCCGTTCCGGGTGATTATTTTGCAAAAACGTGAAAAATTCGACGTGAAAAATTTGTACTATTCTTTATGTAACAATACGTTTCTAGAGTTTGTGGAACAGTCTATACTTGAACATGATGCAGTGGCCTTTCAGGTATGTCAGTGCAGGGTTTATTTATATTTATTGGCTTTATACTGAACGTCCATATTTGTTCATTGGAACACTTACATCCAAAAACAGGTTATTTGTATTGGTTTGGCTATTGCACCCGTACTTAGTGATATTTTTATGGCCCACTTGGATCGAACAATTGCTCAGAAGTTCTTGGGAACTAAGGTTTTACAAATGTTCAGGTTTGTTGACTATTGTTTGATAGTTTTGAAATGTGATGCCAAAGAATTTCAAAGTTTTTTTTAGTTGACACTTAAAGTATTTGAGACAGTTTGTTGGCCCCTAAACTTTCACACCAAAATGCCACGTGGGAACACGCCCAGGTTCCTTGATCATTGGTTAAAATTTCATGATGATCACGTTTGGTGGCTTTATGAGTCCAGGAGCAAAATGCCATTGTTGCCTTACTCTTTCGCACATACTAAAGTAGTCAAGATGTCTGTTGCACGTATGTGCCTTTTAATTCCATAAAGAAATTGTGTTTTCACTTCATGCAGAAGAGCTTCGAGCAACAGGTTTTGCGACTGCAGGCAGCAGGTTACCCGTGATGTTTGGTTATAGCCGTCGCCAAATCACTCCTATAGGGACCTAAAAAAACAAAATAGGCAGCGTAATGACACTTCCCTGCAGCAGCGGAACACAACTGTTGTCCCCTATATCCATGGTGTGGCACACAATTTTAAAAAAATTGGAAATAAGGTTGGTGTACAAGTGGTCATGTCTGTTCAGAGAAACTCTCAAAAATATGTTGCGAAACCTCTCCTGTTTTGAAAGAAAAGAATGGTTGCCAAATTAATCATCACAATAAATATGTTGAGTGTGCACTTTCTGTTGTTTATAGATTTCCCTTGTCCTGCGGCCTCGCTTATCTTGGGCATACTGAAAGGTGCATTAATGAGAGGTTCAAAGAACACCATAATAAAGTGCAAAAAGTGACAGGTGGTCACTTGGTGATCCACTGTGAGGAGTGTGATTGTGTGCCATATTTCAACAACACTTGCGTGTTGTATCGTGACAGAGATTTATGAACCTGTTTGATTGTTGAATCAGCAGAAATAACGCATGGTGACTTTGAGTGTCTTAGTGCACCTTCTATCTAGGTCATGCATAATTAACTTTGTTTTTTAGGTTGGTGTGATTAATAATAATAGATGAGTAATGTACAGCACTGCACGTGCGCTTTTTGTCATTCTGCATTTTATTACTATTCTTTCTCTTCTTTCACCCCTTTATATACTCTGACATTTGCAATAACTGTTTAGTTGAAGTTAAGCGCTTGTCTCGTGTTCCTGTGTTAAAGTTGTGCGCTTCCTACTAAAATGAATTCATACTAACTGGTCCGATATAATTGTTTACCCTGAGACAGCTTTGTGCACGTGACCTCGATCATGCCAGATGAATTGCGACATGTGTTGTATCACCAAAAGAGATAAGACTGCTGGCCGGCGCACGCAAGACAAGCAACAAAATGCTTTCTGGCAATGTCATCTGCGGTGGCTGGAGAAACCATTCATATAACACAAATCACAGCGCAAGATATATAATGTAGTCCGTTTGAAACATCCTTATAATTTGTATTATCGCAAAGTTTTATCAATCGTAATCGTGTTGTCGCAATTATACTGCCCTGTAATATTCATTCAAATATTTGAAGTGCTCAAATTTTTGCACAAGCATATAAAAGTTGGAATAAAAAATTTAAATATACACCTGAAGCAGAGTCTCTCCTAAAGATAATAAAAGAACAAAATTTAAAAAGTAATTTGTTGTGGTGGTGGATTGATTGCCCCAGCAGTTTACAGTCACTGAAATGCTTGCCTTGAAGGCCTATTTGGCCGCATGCTGCTATTTGTGGTGTCATTCCCATGCATATTCAGGCAGAAAGGAAAGACTGTATATGTTGTTGATACTGTCATAGCTATCAATGTTTTAATTTCGTTGATGCTATTGTTGAAGAAGCATAATAGTGGTGTGCACTTGTTCGGAATTTTTTTTTTCCAGGAAAAAGAGGTGAACATGTCGCCTAAGCACGTATCTCGGTCGAGCAGCGTAGTGAAGAACTTACCTGCACAAATCGGTACGTCTCACTAAGCTGGAATTTCAGTGGTGTTTTACTCAGACTTTTTTTACTGTAAATACCACGTAAAAGCTGAAAGAATCTGTCTTTTCATTTGCTTGCAACAAGCTGTTATGAACATTCACTGTAGTGGATCTAGGTCTGCCATGGATATTTAGATGGACATTGTTCACTGTTCTTGCAATTACATTGTACTTCACTATGCCATGAAACAGAATTCAGAGATTATGCTAATGTAGGGTGGGGTTGAGAATTCAGACTTACGCTTATTGTGTGCATTAGCTGTAAGCTAGGAAGGATTAAACGAGTGTGTTCATTTGTGCATTCGCAGCTCACCTATACGCAAGATGTGTACTGCACAGAACAATGATCAAATTTTCGATGAGGAGGACATCATTATCAGTGCTATTTCAGAAGCAGAAGGAGCAGTCCAGGAGCAGAGGGCGCTTTCATAAGTCGAAGAATGTCTAGTGCTGTCACAGAAACCAGAAAAAAAGCTGCATATATTAGCTCTGAAATAGGCTGGACATTCTCACATGAAGGCCGCTTAAATATTGCTTGTGTTTCGGCACCTTGAAGAGTAGAATTATTTTTACAGTGAAGCTGTCTGAAGCCAGCCTGATTGTTCGCAGAAAAACTCCTAGCGGGTTCTACGTGCACAGAAATACGGCAAGCCTCTCTACTGACCACTGGTTCGCTTAAAAGGAAAAAGCCATCAGTGTGCAAAAGCTTGTGTCAAAAAATTGACTAAAGTGAAAGACTTAAGTGAACTGACATGTTTTTTACTTCTAAAATGTGTCTTTTGTTAATAACATGAGCAATAATACACTCCTTATTGATGGTAATGGTGCGAAACGAGTGAGAAAAGTCTCTCAAAGCTCAGCATTAAGGAGCAATTTTTGTGACACAAATAAACATTCAAATGATACATTACACAGCTTCGTTGATCGACATCTTCATGTAGTATAAGGGCCGAAGATTTTCATGTAATCAATATCTGGATGTTTCATGTGCCACAAAGAAACTCATTGCAAGGCTCGTGCTTTGGCACTCTGCATTTATACCTTTATATTGGAGCTTTTTCCTTACAGTGGGAAAGTTAAATGCCTTTTTTTTTAGTGTGTGTGTTTTAGTTAGGAAATTTTTTTTGCAACAGCTACTTAGATTACTATGTGACTCAGTATATGAAAGGGAATGCATAGTACAGTTATTTCAAATGCTCTTAATTTTAATACACCTCAAAGGCCATTTGTCTTTTGAAGATAATTTATTCATTAAAAAAAGAAAAAGCAGAAAAAGATTCTCAGAAAAACTTTTGTACCAGAAGTGAAAACTTTGGCAAAAGCTTTTTAAGCAAAATGTCCAAATATACAGCATGTAGGAATATTGCTTGGCAGTTTTTATTTAAAGAAATATAACTACAGATCAAATACTGGTTGACTTAAGAAAGGTTACCTGACACATAGTGGCACATCCATACCTTGGTTTCAGTTTAAAAAATGTGGCTAGAACACACACTTCAAAAGCACATTTTGGAAAGTAAACAGTGATTGGGGAGCACATAAAAAATACTAAACATAAGCAAATACTAACTCCTTCCAATCAAAGTGGCTAAGTGACATCGATCACTCAGTCATCACTGCTCATGGAGTGAATATGGTTCTAGATGGATACTGTCACGCACCAAGAGCCGTAGAGACAAGACAGGAATAGCGGGGCAGAAAGACACGATTGTGTATCTTCAGAATGAGGCGCTAACCACACAGAGAGAAACGGTACCTATAGTGCACATGGCATATGCAGGTGCAAAAAAAATTGTCTGAGGTTGGTCATAAGAGTAAAAGCCATTAACTAAGTTCACGGTTCGTTCGAGATCCAACGGACAATGTCAAAAAAAAGAAAATGTTTGCTGCCCGGGCACAATAAGGCGAGTATCACCGCGTAATATAAGGTTTTAGGCGGATGACATGCACAATCTCTGTTCGTGGTGAGTGGCGTTGGGTTGTTGCCGAGCCTCCGTCTGGAATAACTTTGTAGTTGACCTCGTTCAACTGCCGTAGTACTTTGTAGGGTCGGAAGTACTTGCTCAGGAGTTTTTTGTTCAGACCTCGCCGTCTAACAGGAGTCCAAACCCACACTTGGTCGCCAGGTTGATAGGAGACTTGTCGATGGTGGATATTGTACCTTCGGGCCTCTTCACATTGCTGCGATCTTATGTGCACGCGACCTAATTGACGTGCTTCCTCTGCACGCTGAATGTAATCGTCGACATCAGGAGTTAGTAGCTCTCTCTGGTCGATGTCACAAGGAATCATAGCGTCTAGCATGGTTTGCACGTCTCGACCGTAAACGAGGCGGAATGGTGCGAACCTTGTTTCCTGGGTTGTGGTGTTGTACGCAAACGTTACGTATGGCAGGATTTCGTCCCATGTTTTATGCTGCACATCCACGTACATAGAAATCATGTCCGCCAGCGTTTTGTTCAGCCTTTCTGTTAAGTCGTTACTCTGGGGGTGGTATGCGGTTGTCTTGCGGTGGTTCGTGTAACTGAGCTTGAAGATGTCGTCCAACAGTTTTGCCGTAAACGCTGTCCCTCGGTCAGTGATGATGAATGACGGGGCACCTTGACGAAGCATAATGTGGTGCATGAAAAACTGGGTGACTTCAGATGCTGTACCGCGTGGCAACGGTTTCGTTTCAGCGTAACGCGTCAAGTAACCAGTTGCGACGATGATCCACTTGTTTCCGGAGTAAGACAAAGGAAACGGTCCAAGGAGGTCCATCCCAGCTTGGTCAAACGGCGTATGCGGTGGATCGATGGGTTGTAAGAGGCCTGCAGGCTTTACAGGTGGTGACTTGCGACGCTGACATTCGCGGCATCCTTTCACGTAGCGTTTGACACAAGCTGCGAGTTTTGGCCAGAAATATATCTGTCAAACCCGGTCGAGCGTCTGTGAGTATCCCAGATGGCCGGATGTCGGCTCATCGTGACAGGCTAATAGGATGTCATCACGAAGGTCTTGAGGGACGACTAGAAGATAAGATCTGCTGCCAACACCGGTGTTTTTCTGGTATAATATGCCGTGTCGTAAGCACAATGACGGCAACGTACAGGAAAGTGGACGAGGAACAGACCCGGTGCTGCCTTCTAAATGATCGATGATGGGCCTCAACTCGGCGTCTGCTCATTGCTTACTGAGGAGGTCCGCCCCACTGAGAGTCAGGCGCTGTCGTCTTCTACAGCTGTGTGGTCGGATTCCAGAGGTGCCCGTGATAGCGTGTCGGCGTCTTCATGCTTTCTACCCGACTTGTATACGATGGTGAAATCGAACTCCTGAAGTCCAAGACTCCATCGTGCTAATCGCCCAGAGGGGTCGCGGAGGTTAACCAACCAACATAAAACGTGGTGATCAGTCACAACTTTGAATGGGTGCCCATAGAGATAAGGCCTGAACTTTGTAATGGCCCATATTACCGCGAGACATTCCTTCTCTGGCGTTGAATAGTTGGTTTCGGCACGTGATAGAGTGCAGCTCGCGTAGGCAATCACACGTTCGATCCCATCTTGTGTTTGCACCAGGATAGCTCCGAGACCAATGTTGCTTGCATCAGTGCGCACCTCTGTGTAAGCGTCCTCATCGAAATGACCGAGTACAGGAGGGGATGACAATCGATGTTGCAGTTCCGCAAAGGCAGTCGCTTGTTCGTCAGTCCACAGAAATGGGGTGTCGTCACGCGTAAGTCTGATGAGAGGCTCCGCAACCTTAGAGAAGTTTTCAATGAAGCCGCGATGGTATGCGCAGAGCCTAGAAATCGCCGAAGACTTTTTTTGTCTGTCGGAGCTTTAAAAGCGGCCACAGCGGCAGTCTTCTCGGGATCGGGCCGATTGCCTGCAGCGCTCACAACGTGACCAAAGAACTTCAGTTCATTGTAGCCGCAATGGCACTTCTCAGGCTTGAGGGTAAGGTCAACGGATCGTATGGCTTCAAAAACACTCCGAAGGCGACGAAGGTGCTCGTCAAACGTTTCTGAAAAGACAACATCATCTAGATAGACGAGGCAACCTTTCCACTTGAGGTCAGTGAGAACGGTATCCATCATTCGTTGGAATGTGGCTGGAGCGGAACAGAGGCCGAACGGGCGCACTCGGGATTCATACAGGTCATCAGGAGTTACAAAAGCCGTTTTTTCGCGGTCACGTTCATCGACTTCAATTTGCCAATAACCACTTTTGAGGTCGATTGAGGAAAAGTACTTTGCTCGCTTCAGCCTGTCAAGAGAATCGTCCACTCGAGACAACGGGTACACGTCTTTCTTTGTGACGTTATTCAGCTTCCTATAATCGACACAAAAGTGAAGTGTACCATCCTTCTTCTTTACAAGGACCACTGGCGATGACCAAGGGCTGCTTGATGGCTGTATTACACCGTCTTGAAGCATTTCCTTCACTTGCTTTTGAATCGCGCGTCGCTCGGTTGGTGAAACGCGGTAAGGCTGTTGCCGTATAGGGTGCGCGTCACCGTAGGTGGTGATACGGTGTTTGGTAATCGATGTTTGACGGATTCTCGAACGTGCAAAACAGGCGTGGAATTCTATCAACAGGTCATTAAGCCTTCGTTTGTTTTCGTCAGAAAGCGTTGGATTTATATTGACGCCCCGGAGAGGTGCTTCGGCATTATCGGTTGCCTCGGAAGCAAAACACTCAGTCACATTGGTTACTGGGTAGGCATAGGCGATGACAGTACGAGGGAAAAGGTGTCGGCGCTCGTAGCTGAAGTTCGTAACAAGTACCTCGCAGTGGCCAGCCTGTAGGTCTACTAGGCTTCGTGCTACGCAGAGACCTTGGAAAAAGAGTAGGGATCGATTGCTTTCCGCCACCATTTCACCGTGTGCTGATTTGTTACACACCACTTGAACCATAACACTTGAGCGCGGTGGTATCGTCACAGCATCGTCAATTACCCGCAGACATACTCCATCATGGCTGGGATTATGCTCTGGTGTGGCGCTTTTTGTCGAGAATGTGACGAGGCGTTGTCAAATGTCGATGATAGCACTGTGCTCCCTCAGGAAGTCCATGCCAATGATCAGGTCTCGAGAACACTGACAGAGAACGCTCAAGCTGACAACGAAGGTAGAACCACGAATCTGTATTTGTGCTGTGCAAACGCCGAGTGGCATGACGATGTGCCCGCCAGCAGTACGAATTGGCCTGAGGTTCCAAGGCATCGTCACTTTCTTTAGGAAAGCAGCCTGTTTTTCACTTATTATAGAAAAATCCGCACCCGTGTCAACTAAAGCACCGACTTTGCGACCGTCGAGCAGCACTGGAATGTCTAATTAAATCTTTGCGAAACCAGCTGGTGTCGTCGTCGGAGAATCGTCAGTTTGCGGAAGCGTCGGTAGGAGGCCTTGAGCTTGTCCAGTATGAGCGGCCTCGCCCCCGAAGGTTGCTGTGGTTAGTTTTCCCGGCGTGGACTGGGTGACCGACCCTGCGCCACGCTCGAATACGTGCGGCGATTAGGAGAAAATCGCCGCGGTGACGGGGAGCGTGACTGGTGCAAGGATGAAGATGACGAAGTTCCGCGCTGTTGAGCTACGTACTCTTCAATTTCAGGGGGCCGCTGACCGAACCTCGGTGGTGGTGAGTTCGTCGAAAATCCGCGTAGTCCAAGTTGTCGATAAGGACACTGTCGGTACAGGTGCCCAGCTTCACCACAGTGGAAGCAAACAGGACGTCGATCTGGCGCACGCCAGACGTCTGACTTCCGCGAGATCAGGCGAGGTGCGCTGTAATATGGCGCCGCTTGGACCGTCTGCAGCATGGCTGGGGCCACGGTGGGATGCGGAATTGCAGGCGTAACAGGTTGCCGCAAAGCTTGAGCATACGACATGCGGTGAAAGTCACCGGGTGGTTGATAATTCCGCATGCAAGGCGGTTCTCTTAAGGCATGCTGGACTTCATCTCGGACAATGCTGGACAACGAGGAGGTAGTGGGCTGCGAGGGCACTGACAGCTTCTGGAGTTCTTCGCGGATGACTGAACGTATGATCTCTTGGAAGAAATCCATTTGGCCACCGAAAGCTCCTAAGTAGTCCGTAGTTAAAGCGTTGACGTGCCGTTCGTATGACGGGGCCCGGTGCCTAAGAGTGCTTTCTATGGTGACGGCTTCCGTGAGAAATTCTGACACAGTCTTGGGTGGACTGCGTACAAGCCCACCGAAAAGCTGCTCTTTCACCCCGCGCATGAGGTACCTTACCTTCTTTTCTTCTGGCATGCCGAGGTCAGCTCAGTGGAAAAGGCGCGTCATTTCTTCGACATACATCGCAACCCCTTCGTTCGGCAATTGTATGCGGGACTGCAGATCGTGCTCAGCTCTCTCCCGACGGTCAGGGTTGGCATATGTCCCAAGAAGTCGGCGTTTGAGGTCTTCCCATGATGTAAGAATACCTGCCCGGTTCTCATACCAGACACGTGCGCCGTCCAAAAGACTGAAATAGACGTGCCGCAGTTTGTCTGCGTCGTCCCACTGGTTGTGCACGGCAACAAACTCGTAATGAACAAGCCAATCTTCTACATCAAGTGCAGTGCTATGAAAGGGATTTGGCGTTCGCGGTGTGAGTAAGGTGCAATGAAGCGGCGTTGTGCCGTTCGTACCGGTTGGGTTGGTGTCGGTAGGGCTGGTCGGAGCTGCCATGTTGTTGGCGAGCAGTCCAAACTCAAGGGATAGCCCTCCGATTCTTCTGCTGGCGCGATGCACAGGTGTGACTTACCGGTACGACGCTTGTGTTCCTGCTATGTGGAGTGGTACGGTGCATAGATTACCCAGCACCTCCACCAGTTTGTCACGCACCAAGAGCCGTAGAGACAAGACAGGAACAGCGGGGCAGAAAGACACGAGCATGTATCTTCAGAACGAGGCGCTAACCACACTTTTTCTTCGTTCTCTTTGCCCTTTTTGGCTCGCTAGGGCTTGCCGGCTCACAACTCTAGGTGGCAATATTCATGCCATCGGGCTAGGGCTAACGTGCACTTCAATCTTCGGGCTCATGCGCTCTTTAAGAATCATTGATGAAAATTTACGCCATCCAGAAACAACAGATATACTTTCTGTACATTCTCAAAGATGGTGCTGTAAGTTAATTAGTGCAGTGTGTTTTTAGAATTGGGCTTGCAAAAGCATTGTTCATCAGCGACCAGTATAAACTAGTCTGGTAAGCAAACAGGGTGTTCAAAATTATGTTTTATGGTTTTCTTGATATGAGACAGTCAGCACTGGCACAAAACACCTCCTCAATGTGCTGTGATAGTTCTGTACATCATTTAAGGAAACTGGGTAAGCCCTATACTCGCCATGTATTTAGGTGAAGTTTATGTACCTTTTTCTCTATAACCATAAGAGTTACAGTAATTATTTTACTTTCACTGTAATCATAAGCCATTCCTCTTTTTTATGAAGCAGACTTGGCGCTCAAAATTGTAACACCAATTTTTCGTAATTTTTTTTATTCAGGTACCTAGTTATCGACATCTGTTAGATGTCATGTTGAAGAAGAGCGCTTCCCTACACAACAATAATTCTGCTTCAGCATATTGCCTATTATGTTATCTAAATACTAGTCGAAATCTGTGATTCTAGGTACTGTGATTGCTGAGATAAAGGAGCATAAGTACAAAAAAGCATGTTTTTAGATAATCGCATTTAAAGTGTAAAATGTGCATTGTTTCAAAAGTACAACGCAATAACAGCTAATCAATGGGCCTGTTCAATAGCCACCAGCTCGATACTTACCGCTAATATAATTTTTCTCTTTTTTGTGTTGAAACGTCTTGCCTTGCGAGCCTTCTTTGTCGCCTGCTGTGCAGCCCTGTCAACAAAGTACTGTCAACGCAGCTCAAGGGTGCATAGCGTGCGTAGGCCCTGCACTGTGCAGTGCCCTCTCGAAATTCCTAAGGAGTTCAGCACATTGTCATCATTAAAAGTTAGCACAGCATCAAGAGTGCATATTTTGAGGGTTTGGTGTCCGAGAAAAACGTCTTTAGGAGTGCTCTCTCATACAATCATACAACAATTCGACGACTCGTTAGAGTTTAAAGGTTTTTTCATGAAGGCATTTGGGAAGAAATTTTGAAAGAGCTCATATGGATAAGTTGGCTTAACAGCCTCAATAACAGATGCTTTAAGGTGTTTTATATGAACAAATGGTTTACCATTCAACTGGGCTGTGTTTAATTTCCACCAAGTTTAGGTGTTTTTTAGGCAAGGGCACTAGGATAGATTGGTATCCTTTCATGCCACGTCAAAATAAGTTGCCCGAACAGCTTTTTGCATGTCTTTTAAGCTGGATCTCTTTTTTTTTTTTTTTTAACGGCCAAACGATAGTTTTCATGCTTGCCAATGATAACACCCTTAAGACGTCCCCGGCCAGGTATAAATGTCCTGGCATGAGGCCTCGGCTTTGTTTAGTTTTCACAATTCTGGGCCTATTCTTTAGTGAATGTGCCAAATACACTCCAGCTTGCAAACTGTAACTTCTTCATTCGGCTATGATGCGTGAACTGCAAGGAATCCTTTGCTACGTA